>NW_024871318.1:0-416821 GCF_019054845.1 Dipodomys spectabilis | reverse complement strand
ATAGCTAAAGCAAATGTGGTTTATACATACAGTGGTATATTATTTCAACTTCAAAAAGAATTATGGGGCTGGGAAGGTGGCTCAGTGGTAGAGCGCTTGCCTTGCATGCATGAGGTTCTGGGTTTGATTCCTCAGCACCACATAAGCAAAAAGAAAAAAGCTAGAAGTGGCGCTGTGGCTCAAGTGGTAGAGTGCTAGCCTTGAGCTGAAAAGCTGAGGGACAGTGCCCAGGCCCAGAGTTCAGGCCCCACGACCAGACCCCCCCCCAAAAAAAAAGAATTATGTTGTGACATATCCTATATTATGATTGAACCTTTGGAATACTGCTAAGTGAAATAAGCCAGTCAAAAAAAGATCAAATATTACATGATTCAACTTATAAGAGTAGTTACATAGAACAGTCTAATTGATAGAGACAGGAAGCAAAACTTACTTGATGTATAACTTGAAGCAGAGGAGAGTGGAAAATTGTTTTAATAAATAAAGAATTTGAATCTTGGAGGATGTAAAGAATGTGGACATTGAGATTGTACAATATTGTAAATGTACTTATTACTACAATGTTGTATGCTTAAAATGATTAATAAAACCTGGGAGAGAATTATGAAGGGGTTAAGCATAATCATGGTACATTGTATGCCTATGTGGATATATCAAAATGAAAAATCCACTTATTTAAGTAGGTAATGCTAATATAGTTGAAAAAAGACAATAAATTTTAAGTTAAGTGTGCAAATTTAAGTCAGAGGGCTTTGCTTCTTCAAAACAGCAATTTAGACATCCAATTTCTCTGTCAACATAGTGTTGATGGGACATCACAATGTACAGTGCCCAGTGAGTAACAAGTGGTTATGTGCCACTCAAAGGGAGTTAAACCACTTCATCTGGGTAGTTATGGATAAAAAGTAATGGTTGGAACTGGTTCCAACATGGTGGGGATGAATGATGCAGCAAAAAATACACACCCTTTTCCCATGAAGCTTTAGGTGCTAACACATGGCTTTTTCTGACTATGGTCTGGGGAGTGTCTCTCTACTTCCCATCCAATCAAAAGTGTTTTCTGTGCTTATGCTCTGAGAAGGGGCATCCAATAAGGAAAAATTCCATACTCATGCTCTGAGACTAGGAAACCAATTATGAGACACTATGTCTCTCTTTTCGCTAGGGAGTCTGTTTCACTGCTCTGTTTTTGTTTTGAGGAAGAGACTGTTGCACTGCTCTCTTTTCGCTTTGAAGAAAAACTGCTTTAAAAACTGTTCTGCTCTCTAATTCTTTAAAGAAAACAAACCCGATACACAGACAATACTGCTATTCTGAAGATGTTGCGGGGAGGGAAGCCTTGACCTTCAGCTTTGAGACTAGATTTAGAATTTGATAACTTAGGTGCTGTGTTTTCAGATTAATCTGAACCAGGCTAATGTTTGCATTTTCTCAATTCTTCTAACTAGAATCTCTAAAGTATTAGGAAAAAAACAAAACAAACAAACAAATAAAAAACAACAAGAACCTGATATTAGGCTAGCAAAGGTTCCAGAAATTCTCAGATTTCTTCTTTTTTCTTGTATGAATCTAATAAATGAAAAGTTAATGCAGCAAAGTGTTAATTCTCTATAATGTGGTTTATTTTCTTCCTCTTATTCTGAGATAGAAATTGATCTATTCTAAAGCCAGAGGCTATGTTTTATTCACAAGCTAGATCAAGTTCGCTGAATTTTGCTTTCTTAAAAATTGCTTAACTCCTGTAAGAAGGAATTGAAGACTGCTAGGCAGGAGGGATAGAATGTGAGATGTGGGAAGTGTTCTCATACTCTGCATCTAGAGGGCTAGAAAATATGATGATCTGCTCACTGCCTCAAGCAATTCAGAAAGTGGCTTGCATTTTCTAAAACCTAAATCCAAACTTTCACATTCTCCTTCCCACCAAGAATTCCCCCTCAGGATTCTTCTTACCATAGTGTCTTGGCAGCTTAGAACTGCTTTGCCTCAGAAATGTGGCATCAGAATTGTGCCCTGTGGTCAGCCCAGCAGCTGGTATCTGACTGATTCATCTATGGCTCTGAAATGCTGCAGCTCAAACTGTGCTCTGTGCTCAGGGTTCAGTAAGCGTGCTTAAGTCCATAGATATGTGCTTCCAGAAAGCAGACTTTCCTCTTTCTATTAGCAGTAGGAGCACAAGAACAAGACAGGTTCTTTATAATGAAGCAGCCACACATAGCTGTTGGTTTCATAATCACTTGCTGAGGCGAATTTGCCTAAGGGAATCAAGACAATATGCAAATAAGGTGTTTGCACCTGGAAGCTCATAAGTTTCCATTCCAAAAAGGAAGCTGCTTATAATAAATTCTTTCTGGGAATAGACTGTGTAGGAGTTAGAATAATCATTTTCTCTGAAAATGATTGATTGAGGGAAAGCATTGACTAAGCATAATTATCTTCCAAAAAGCTATATAACTAAAGTATTTCTTGTTACTAAAATAGTTCTAAGGACTTGAGGAATAGTTTAACTCATAAAGCACAAGCTGAGTAAGAATTTTCTAACAATTTATGGCCTGGTTGTCCTGGTCTAGTGAATTGCTCTGAAACTATTAACCCCTTTCAAAATAATCAGCTGAGCTTCAAAAGAGCCAATAGAGCAAGACTGTGAACACAACTTGTGATCAATACCAGAAGTAGTAACTCATTAGGGGTATAACCTGGGCAGACTTCCTACTCAGAGTGGTTGCTTCCTGTCAATAACATGCCCTTTAACAGAACTAAACTTTGCCATGCTAAGTTCCTTTCAACTTGGTGGTCTTTCTTGGGATATTGGATTACAGTAGGGGAGTATTCCCAACAATGTGGGGACTAATCCAGCATCCATGTTATGCAAGGGGGATGTAGGGAGACCCTCAGGAGGAGACACATCCTGACTTGTTGAGATAGCTTAAGATTGGGTTAAACACCATCTGTTGTGATAAAGGATGGAAAGTTTATCAGCAATTTCAGGAAAGGGCCCAAGGAAACACCTCAATAAAAAGTAATCTCATGCATAAGCCATGAGAGGAAAAATTGGACTAGAGCATACTACCTGGTTGGTTGGGGATTTTTATGGGCTGAGTGTGTCTTAGGCACAAAGAGAACTTGAGTCTCAATATGTGTTTTCATTCTCTGGCCCAAGAATAAAAATGGGGGAGCTGGAGGAATCCATTGTTGAGAAATCTCCAGTAACGGGAGCATCAAATATGAGAAGGGTGCACAAGAAACTTACAATAGGGAGGTTTAAGTGCACCAAAAACTGAAATCACAAGAGATCTGCTAAAATGGGGAATAAGAATTCTAGGCCTAAGGAACCCAAGGAAAATGATCTAAGGACGTGCTTCTAATAATCCATTGGGAGAATGTTGACAAAGGTCTGAGAACACTATTAAAGAATGGATGATTTTCATTATGGAGTTCCATAATGTGCACTTGTCCAAACAAAAACTTGTTATGAATATGTGCTTGCATGTGTGTGTTTTAAATATTATATCCTGAAAGGGGAACTCAAAAAAGTCCTACTCACTAAACTCGCTCAGCTGTCCACTTTGACTCTGAAGCCTGGATTGATCATCTAGCTGATCCAAGGATGTATGGCATTGAACCTTAGTTTCAGAAGCAGACTCTCTGGGTAGACTTAAAATTCAAGTCAAAAGCCAGGTGCCAGTGGCTTGCACCTGCAATCGTAGCTACTCAGGATCTGAGAATTAGAGTTCAAAACCAGCCCAGGCAGGAAATTCCTTGACACTCTTATCTCCAATTAACTACCAGCAACTGGAAGTGGTGCTGTGGCTCAAGTAGTAGGGTTTTTGCCTTGAACTCTGGGCCTGGGTGCTGTCCCTGATCCCTTCAGCTCAAGTCTTATGACCAAGAAAATAATGCTTGAGTGAAATGGGTTAAATATTCTGACCACCATTAAGATTCTGTGGCACAGAAACCAGAAAAACACGTGGTCCACTTCCTACTATGATGAACCTCAGATCCCTAAGAGCATGGAGTGCATGATCTGTCAGTCAAACATGGCCTGGAGAAACTTGTAAGACCCTACTGTTGCTGTTCACAAGAGTATGGATCTAAGACAAAAACCCTCTTTTCCCAAGCCAACTATACCCCTTGCTTCTGTAGGTATCGGGAGGGATGATTGGCATATCTGGGAAACTTATCAAGATGCACTGAAATCCAAACCTTGAAGAGATGAGCAGTAATCAGTAAATATAGCCAGGGGAGATGTCTAATGGTATTGTGGAGGACCAGTGTTGTAGACCTTCCTGGAAAACTAGAGTAGAACCTGTACTTTGGTTCAATTGACCATCCCTTTCACCATAGCATTTCATCCACCTGTCCATTCTCAAACATTTTATACTAGTTAGGAGAGACCCCTTCCCTAGAGGGTCATTCGTATTTCCTAATTACTTAGGTGGTTTTCAGGATCCCCCCCCTCCAAAGTTTCCAAAAAGTTCAAAGCCTGAAACCAGACAGCACCTTATGAATAAATTTTATTCTTATGATTAGTATAAATAAAATATTTTGGGGGTTGGGAATATGGCTTTGTTTGTCCAGCATGCATGAAGCCCTGGGTTTTATTCCTCAGAATCACATAAACAGAAAAGGCTGGAAATAGCACTGTGGTTCAACTGGTAGAGTGTAAGCCTTGAGCAAAAGAAGCTCAGGGAGCCCCAGGACTGGCAAAAATAAAATATAGAGTAGAATAAAATAAAAAGAGGTTTGTTAATTATACTAAAAAAAAATGTAACCCATAAACTAAATGCTTTAGTAGGATGGCATGGGAAAATTAGCTCTAGAAACATTATCTGACAAGGGAAGAGCTTCTGTGGTGATTGGAGACGAAAGCTGCACAAAGACCTTATTTGGTGGGGGAGAAGGGAGAGTCCGGTCATGGAGCCTAAACTCTGGGCCTGGGCACTGTCCCTCAGTTCTTCAGCTCAAGGCTAGTGCTCTACCACTTGAGCCACAGTGCCACTTCCAGCTTTTTTCTTTTTTGCTTATTTGGTGCTGAGGAATCGAACCCAGGGCCTCAGGCATGCAAGGCAAGCACTCTACCACTGAACCACCTTCCCAGCCCCTGCACAAAGACCTTAGAAGGTTTGAACATTGGCAAGTGAGTTAACTAAAAACTCAGACGAAGAGCTGGGAAGGTGGTTTAGCAGTAGAGTGCTTGTCTTGCATGCATGAACCCCTGGGTTCAAAACCTCAGCACCATGTAAGCAGAAAAAGCACTGTGGCTCAAGTGGTAGAGAGCTATCCTTAAGCTGAAGAGCTGAGGGACAGTGTCCTGGCCCAAATTTCAGGCCTCACAACCGACAAATCCAAGAACAAAGAAAAGAAAACAGAAAAAATAATATGGGCACCGGTGGCTCACACATGTAATCCTAGCTACTCTGAAGGCTAAGATCTGAGGATGGTCATTCAAAGCTAGGCAAGGCAGGTAAATTCTGTGACACTCTTATCACCAATAAACCACTCAGAAAACTGGAAGTGGTGTTGTGGCTCAAGTGGTAGAGGACTAGCCTTGAGCTGAAGAGCTGAGGGACAACACCCAGGCAAAGAGTTCAGTTCCAAGACCGACCAAAAAACAAAACAAACAAACAAAAAAAAAACAAAGGCAAGCTACACCTAAAGCGTTTTCTACCAAGAGGGAGGAAGGGTTTCCTACCAAGAGGGAAGGAGTTTTGGGCGTTTCTATCTAACAAGAATGCAAGTTTCCCTTTTAGTGGGCAGGGGCATTGCCATCTAGTAATGAGGGTGTTAATGAAAAAATTGGTCAAAATATGATTCAGTTTCATAATGTCCAGATAAATGTCTAATGTTTGACTTGTGAAAACATCCTACTTGGGGAAATCCAAACACTCTTAATGCCCTTAAAGTGATCATGCTTAGTTCCAGGGCCTCAATGGACCCTCTACTTAATCTTATGATATGATTGCAAATTCAATCTTGGAGCAGACACTTTGTGTATGTCTTCCAATTTTGAGTTTACCCAGATTCAAATTGAGACTGAATAAGTGAGGAAATACTAGGGTGATTCTGTCCACATACGGAGTACTGCTATTACTGTGTTGCAGGGAGGCCACACAAGAGGTTCTATTTGTGCTGTCATAGAGCCCAGGCCCCATGTGCATGAAATTCATGATAGGTCAGCAAAATGTGATCCGAGACAACTTGGAACACCTTGTTTCTCTTCTCAGAAGCAAGAGTCTATTTCAAAAACCCTTGAAACTGATCAGCTCCATTCTTTCTAGATCAACTACCTGGGGAAAATTGAACATTTCTGGGAAACTTATCTGGATGTAGTGAAGATGAACAGTAAGTACAAATCATAGCCAGGGAAAATGTCTGGTGGTATTCCAGGAGACCACTATTGGAGATGTTACTGGCCAACTGGAGTGGAATCTGTGCTTTGGTTCCATTGGCCAATCCATACCTGACCATTCTCAAACACCTTAAATTAAGTAAGAAGAGACTTCTTAGCTAGTGGGTCATTCAAACTTCATATTTGCAAATACAAACTACATATTTACAAATTTCATATTTACTTAGGAGCTTAAAGAGCTTCAAGCTAGAAACCAGAAACAGCAGCTTAAATTAGTTTTATTCTGTTGATCTCCACCATCTATGACCTCCATAATCGAATTATTCCAATAGGTGCTTTTATTTATCAGCTGGATTTGTTTACTGGAAATGCCACCATGTAAAAGTAACTAGGAGCCACTGGTAGGATTGAATGGGAAAAATTTGGTCTAAATATAGTACTTGAACAGATAAGATGGTGATAAGTGAAATGAACCCCACCATAGGGGCACAAGTGTTTTTTGTCATTTCTTGTTATTGTTTCTAACATATTTATAATGTTCCATGTGATTTTTGTTTCTTTGTATGCTGTCCCCCCAAAAAACAGCATAACCCCTGTTTCCAATGTTTTTGATGTTGGTGTCCTCCATCTTGTATATACACTTCTCTAGTTTGGGGAGGAAAGGGAAAAAACAGAATACTTAAATGGGAATACAGGTTGACCCATTGTAACAATGAGATGCACAAGACACTGTTGAAAAACAAACTTTACAATTTAGGCGGGGTTCGGGGGGAGTGTATAGGGTAGTTTTGAAGCTAAGAGGTTAGGGATGGTAGGGGACATATAAAGGAGGAGGTAACAATGCTTGATAGAAAATGTATGCTTTACTTTGCTCATGTAACTAACCCTCTGTACAGTATTTTTAAAATAAATATATAAAAATAAAAGAATAAATATACTTCAAAGGTAATCTGTGTGGTGGTTGGAGGCCAATGATACAGAAAAACTTACAAGGATTGAATACTGGAAACAAATTACCTAAAAACTGAAATGATCCTGAGTATAATCCTAAATGCTCAGTTGACTGAATTTTGTGTTTGAAGCCAACCCAGACAGGAAAGATGAGACTTTTATTTCCAATAAAGGTGCAAAAAAAGATACTACTGGAGTTGTGGCTAATGTGGTAGCCTTGAGTAAAACTGCTCTGGGACAATGCCCACAGCATGAGATCAAGCCCAAGTCCAGCTCCCAGTCACTTATAAAAAAGGTTGTGTGTCTGTGTGTGGTGGCAGATTCTTTTACAAGTTTGATGATAGAACAAGCATTTCAACAATAAGTCATGGTGTCAATATTTACCTCTTTAGTAATTGTTTTCATAGTAATGTGTGCTTTATCTCTTCTATAACAGGTTTTTTTTCTGTGACTGACTGTAAAACTGCCTTAATCAAACCCTTTTTTAAATCAAAATATCTTATTGGATACTGCTGAATAGGAAAGTCAATGATTATTGTTTGGAAGAAAAGAAACAAAATCAGATGGGAGAATTATAGAAGTTAAATCTTGAAGTGCTTGACTGATATAAGCATTGCCCTTGTAAAGGTAGTCAAAACCTTACCAATGCTATTTTAGAGAAGTGCTAGGGGCTAGAGGCATGGCAACAGTAGTAGAACAACAACTGGGTAAAAGTTGTTTATTTTTCATATGGCCAGGTGTTCAGATTTGGTTGAATATTAAAACTTTTGACTAGTTTGAAAGGAGTCAAAAGTTTGAGCCATCATAAAAGATGATACCAAAGCTCAAATTTATGGGAACCAGTGGTGGGCTGCCTATCCAGTGTGCTTATTCAACTTCGACATGCGACAGCATGCTTTCTGCAGGAGTAAACTTTGCCTTGCTGAGATGGTGTTTGTAGAATACCTTAATTGCCCCCGGTTTTTCCAACACAGATCTTCTGTGCCATTCATGAGGGATCTTAGGAACCCCTCATAGGACACACATCCAGCCGCCCTGTTGAGCCAACCTCCTGGATGGCCTAAACATGCCATCCTTGGTAGCTGATAATGGAACTAGGTATAAAGTTAATCTGCAACATAAGTAAGAGCCACAAACAGGCACCCTCAGAAGCAAGCAACCTCATGCATTGGCCTTGGTAGAAAAAAATGAAACTATGTATCCTCTTTTGGTACTTGTGTCTTTGTAGGGATGGTGTATGAGAGAAGTGTCTTAGATTCAGGCTCTTAAATTCTTTCTGTCTAAGAGTCTTGATCTGCAAATTCATTTGTCCAGCTAGGAAGAGTGAAAAGTTGGAGATGGAGTCATCTCTGAGAAAAATCTCTGATAATGGAGTTGAGAAAAGGGAGGAACAAGAAACACAGACTGAAGGGCAAAGTGTACCAAAAAATCTTACTCCCATTACAGCATGTCTCTGTGATTTAAGAATTGTAAACCTAGGAATCCCAAGAAAATTGGAGCTAAAATGCCTCCCTCATACATTGTAGGGAAAGATATGAAAATATGTGTTAAGGCTGATTTTTATTTTTGAGCACTAATTTTAATGTTCATTTGGTAAACTAAATCCTCTATATTCCTGTCTCTGTGTAAATACCCATCAACATGAAATATAAAGTGATTTTGTTTAAAAAAATGACTCAGAAGAAATTATAAATGCAAAAACAATCTTCACAGAAGCAAACTCTCAGAGATATTTCATGACTTTGACAAGGATAAAGTGGTGAAGTTAGTATAAATTTAGAAGTATGACAATGCACAAAAACATAAAAAAGATACTCATATATTTCATTATATAACCCAAAGCAGAAAGCAAATGTTGTTTAGATGATTTTATAAAACCCAGTCTCTCAGGTACTGG
Source organism: Dipodomys spectabilis (assembly GCF_019054845.1). Classification (NCBI taxonomy): domain Eukaryota; kingdom Metazoa; phylum Chordata; class Mammalia; order Rodentia; family Heteromyidae; genus Dipodomys; species Dipodomys spectabilis. The sequence continues at coordinate 407,627 of NW_024871318.1, read as the reverse complement.
GAAGTGGCTCAATGGTAGAGTGCCTGCCTTGCATGCATGAGGCCTTGGGTTTGATTTCTCAGCATCACATAAGCAGAAAAAGATGGAAGTGGTGCTGTGGCTCAAGTGGTATCACTAACCTTGAGCTGAGGGACAGCACCAGGCCCCAGAGTTCAAACCCCATGACCAACAAAATAAAAATAAAAAACAAAACAAAACACAGTCTCTCACTTTTGTGCCCTCAACTCTGTAATAACTCTCCTTGAGCCTAGGGCTAATATTTTAAGTGAGGACATACATTAACACTCTTGAATCAGACTCCACTTGATCATTTTTTAAATACATATTTTGTTCTAAGTTTCCTCTTTATAAATTCACATACACCTATAAAAAATGGTGTGGCCATCCCAGTAACCTTCTCAAAGTACTTCCTAATGACAACTTACAAAAAGTTGTATTATATTACAACAAGGAAAACAATGCTAAAAATAAAGAAAACCAATTATGAAATATTAATGAATAATAAAATAAAAAACAAAACAATTACCAGTGTTTTCAGTATTTGAAGTGTACTACAAATTAGATTTTATTATTGTCATATTTCTTTACATTTAACACTGGCTAAGATTATGATGTTCCACAAGAATTTTATATAAAGACACCCACTAAGATTACTATTTATAGTTCATCTCATAATTTGTATATGGCTTATATCATCATTTGTTCCTCATTAACATATGAAGTAAGGAAGGCCTACACTTTTAACAGAAACTGGGTAGTTAACATAGTCAACTCTTTATTCTGCTCCTTTACACAAAGACTTTGCAACTTCTCATTACTAAACTTTCTATAAAATCTGAAATGTACATACTTAGTAGTACTTATCTGCTACCATAAATCTTAAATACTTTATAGAAAAGTATTATGACCTGCCAAACAGTCCCACTTTTTGGCATATATAAGCAAATTCCCAAAATTAAATATATTGAAAACATTAAAACTTTTAACAAACCTTAACACTTGCTGCAGTGTTCATTATGGCAGGTCCCTTGTATAGAATAATTGAATTCCTCCTCCTACACATCTCTTGAACAACAAATATCTGGAATTATTTTGTTTTTGACATGTCAATCTTGACTTTATTCTTAAATGTGTACTTATGTAAGAAGTACATGGTTCTAAAATTTCACGAAAATTCTTTTAAACTTACTTTTTGTTGAATTGTCTAGTTAAAGAAAATCAATTATAATTTATATATAAAAATGTTCTGTGCACAATTCTGCATCACATACACTAACATTGGAATGATACAGAGAAGATTAGCATGGCCACTGCGCAAGGATGACAGGCAAATTCCTGAAGCATTCCATCGCCCAATTTTTTAGGAAATGGAAAGACTTGGAAAAAAAATTATTAATTGAAGTAAGCCAAGTCCAAAGAAACTTAGGTCCCATGGTTTCTCTAATTTTCAATAACTAATGTATGTCTAGGATAAGCAGAAAAGGCCAAAAGTTATGTGTATATCACCAGATAAGATTATGTTAAGGGAAATGAAACCCATGTTAGGGACACAAGTGGTTTTTTTTTTCTTGCTATTGTTTCTCATGTACTTGTAACGTGCAGTGTGTTTTTTTTTGTTTCTTTGTATGTTCGTCCCCCATGCTATAACACCTGTTTTCACTGTATTTGAAGTTGGTGCGCCTACATCTTGTATATACTCTCCTCTAATTTGGTGATGGGAAGGAAAAAAAAACCAAAATGATTAAATAGGGATACAGTTATACCCATTGTAACAATGAGATGCACAAGACACTATGTTGTAAAGTGAACTTTACAATTGAGGCCGGGAAAGGGAGGAGGTTAATGGACTTGTGGAGGTGGGAGGGAAGGGATGTAGGGGAACAATAAAGGAGGAGGTAACAATGCTTGTTAGGGAATGTACTCATTACCTTGCTCATGTAAGTGTTACCCCTATGTACAGTATTTTTACAATAAGAACGTATAAAAATGTTCTGAGATGGAAGAGTTTATTTCCTTTATTTTACTCATATAATATCGTTAGCAAAGGAATTCATGCAAAACTCCGATATGAAGGCATTTTGAATACACATGTGGGTGAATGCACGCATGTGCTCAAGTACTTGAATGTGTGTTGAAGTGCTCAGTGTTTGAAATCAGGGCTTCAAGGTCTTGCTGGGCCTTTTTTCTCTAGATTGATGAGCTACTAAATGAGCTACATCTCCATTCTTGGCCCTATGCTAGTTCATTAAATTTTTTGAAAAATAATCTCCTGAATTTATTTTGCCCTGATTGGCTTCCAACTGCTATCCACAGATCTCAGGCTCCTGAGTAGATATCCATAGTAGTTAGGATTACAGGTGTGACAAACCAGCAAAAGCTTTCAGAATAACGTTAAAAGTAGAAGAAAATTTACTTCAGAGTGCATGTTTTAGCATCTCCAATTTTAAAGCATTTTGGAGTGATTATTTATGATTTTTTTTTCTTTTTGGATACTTATAAGACAGTAGGTGATGATATTTAAAAGTTTTAGTACTTTTTAAAGAGGATACTGGAATTGTGGGACAGAAGAAATTTGCCTCTCTTTGGACCTCAATGTATAAGCTCAGTTCTGTGCATGATAACCCAGTGTCACCAACACAATCTGTATTGAAGACAAATGTGATAGAAAACAATCACCATGGGCAGTATTTACTATGCTATTATTTCTTGGACAATATGAATATTGAATTGAGAGTGTAATAGAATGGAGAGATTTTATCTACCTTTTGTGTATTGCTGAAAGACTTTCGGAAACTTTGACTCATTTCTTTCCCCACTGTGTGTGTCTTTAGGCCGTACACTTACTGCATTTAATTACAATTTTTCCAAACACTAAAATAACATTAACATTATAGCAAATGTTATCTTAACAATTAAGGGAATAAAACTTGTGAAATACTTAAAATAAACTTCTAGGAATGAGCTGAGTTTAGCCAGCAATCTTTTATAAATACTAAATAGAACGTCATAAGTAGTACAGAAACTATTACATGTAGTGAGCAACTAGAAGTAATATCTATTGATCATGCTCTGCTTCCAAGGAAGCCAGGTGGATAACTTCTCATGCTGTAAATCAAACTGGTTATGTTATGTCTTGATAGTGTAAAAATATCAGGGACAGAATGATGAAGGAATATTGTAGACTGAGGTGAAATCCATATGAAAATGTGCAAAACTGATAAAACATAAAAGTATCTGAGCAGTATTTTGTGTTTTACAACATTTAAGTTACATCGCAAAGATAAAGAAGTCATAGAAGAATAAATTCTTTTTTGTTGTCCTATCATAGCTCCTTAAAAGGATAAACTCTTTCTTCATTCTTATACAGGCATCATCGGATGAGAGGAACTGTAGTTTTTTGTTGTTGTTGTTTGCTTCCTTCCATTTGTTCTTCAGTTTGAAATCTGAGCTACTTGAGACTGAAAGAAACCAAGGGAAATTAGACAAACAGGCTTTGGAAAGAACAATCAATGTAAAATAAATAAACTACAGCCCTGTAACAGGTCTAACTAAATTGAGTTATATAGTGTCAATTTTTAACAGAAAATGATGTAAGCAATACCATGTTATTGAAAACTGAAAAATGTTAAGAGTTGCTTCATTTTTTTTATTTTCTACTACCTTGAATTAATTATTGATCTGATTTAGCGAGATTAAAGATGAGACTAACCAGAACCTGGATTAAAAATGGACAAAAGTTCTGAATAGACATGTTCTCCATAAGCCCTGAAAATTGCCTGTGGGTTTACAAAGTTGTGTTTAATACAACTTCTATGCTGCCTTAATGCTTTTTGAGCAGAAGTCATTAGAGAAATATAATTTAAAATTACTATGAAACAACTTCATAACTATTATAACTCATCAAAAAATCAATGGATCCAGTTATGGTGGTAAAGGCTTGTAATTCCAAGCATTTAAGAGGTTGGATTTAATTCTAAGGCCAGTCTAGGGTACTGCAGATAGTAAAAACCTGCCCTTTATTACCTTTGAATAAACGGTAATAATGTTGGTGAGAGTGTGGAGAAAAGGAAATTTTCTACACTATTGGTCAAAAAACAGTTTAGTATTCTCGTTGTAGAAAGTAGTATGCAAGTTTCTAAAGAAATCCAAAGTTGAGATATCATCTGATCCACCAATCATGTGATTATTTCTCTCTGCGTACCTCATAAATATATCTGTAGTTCATTGTTATTCACATTATTCACAAGAGCAGCCAAGATATAAGTCAATGTTTAGTGTTCAACTACAGACTAATAAAGCAACTGTGGTACATGCACAAATATCTTTTTCTGTTTCATCTTTAAAATAACAAGAGACTGCTCCCATTAGCCACAACTGACAATGACCTGAAAGATGTATTCGAAATGAATAAAAATGTTGTGTTCTGATCTTTGTAAACACACACACATACACACACACACACACACACACACACACAAACTCAAATATTAAGACAGATTTTTTTTAAAGTAAAGCAAATTGGAAATTCTGGGGCATTTAGTTCACAATGTAGAAGATACTAGATATACAGTATGAGGTATAGAGTTGAAATGTACAACATGAGGATACAGGGGACAACAGTGGCCTTACATAGGAATGAAGCTAAGTAAGTAGGAGTTGTTCTTCCTAGTAGGGGTTGCTCTTTTAGTTGTTCTTCTTTTAGTAATTGAAAAGATGAATGTAATTCTTTCAATATACCTGTCTGTTTGCAGAAATGATAACAAACAATATTGTAATAATGTTGCATACTCAACATAGAACAAACTGTCAAATTAAAATACATGAGATTATCCTTGATGTAAACTAATTATTACAAATAAGGGAAACCATGGGAACTATGTTTCTTTAAGTCTGGTTTATTTCACTTAATATGGTTTTTTCCAAGACCTTCCATTTCCTTACAAATGAGGTGGTATCTTTCTTTCTGATGGAAGCATGATACGTGTGTCTATGTGTGTATGTAAGTGTGTGTGTCTCATTTTCTTGATCCATTCATCTACTGAGGGGCTTCAGAGTTGATTCCACATCTTAGCTATGGTAAATATTACTGTGATAAACATAATTGCGCTGGTAGCTTTAGTGTGGCCTTGTTTATGATCATCTGGTTAAATGCCCAGAAGTGGGATTGCTGGGGCATAGGAGCGTTATTGTGTACATCAAGGATAATCTTAGTAGATGAGTAGAATAACTCAATAGCTATGTACATATGACCATGTAGGGTGCTTCTAAGTGAAATGAACTCCAAGACATGTTCTTGTTGTTGTTGTTCTTAATGTACTACATGATTTATTTTTATCCTTTTGTGTTTTCCCCACCTATGGTTTATCCCCTGTAGTCACTGTATTTGATTTTGATTCCCTGGTTATTGTAAATATGTTGATCTGAACTGGGGAAGGGGAAGGAAAAAAAACAAAATAGTGAGACAAAGGACAAAGGGGGAACCTATGCAACAGTGATACTCACAAAACAATAGGTTGGAAACGGATCTTGGGAGGTGCATTGGGAGGGAAGAGGGAGAAAAATGGGTAAAGGGGTAACAAGTTAGAAAAGAAATTAATTCCTTACCTTAATTATGTAACTATAACCCCTCTGTACATTACCTTGACAATAAAATTTAAATAAAAAATAAAATAAAATATATGAGAGCAGCAATACAGTCAGTGGGACTAGGGGAAATTCTGTACTATACAAAGAAAAGTAGAACAGCTATGGAGAGCAACAATTTGACTTTAACGTAAGAAATAATAAACTAGCATACAGATTTTCAGCCTCATGTCAGTCACTAAAAAGGGAAAACAAAATGCATAATTAGCAAACCAATAGAGATAAAATAGAAAACTAAGCAATTGAGGTGAAGGGGTGACTTGGATCAAGTATAACAAATGACACAATTAGAAAACAATAACAAGGTGGTAAGTTTAAAAAACATAGGGCTGGGAAGGTGGCTCAGTGGTAGAGTGCTTGCCTTGCATGCATGAGGCCCTGGGTTCAATTCCTCAGCACCACATAAGCAAAAAAAAAAAGCCGGAAGTGGCGCTGTGGCTCAAGTGGTAGAACGCTAGCCTTGAGCTGAAGAGCTGAGGGACAGCGCCCAGGCCCAGAGTTCAGGCCCCACAACCGGACCCCCCAAAAAAAAATAAATAAAAAATAAAAAACATTACCCATAATTCTATTAAATGTTGTTTACATCACAATTTGTTAGAACTATAATTCAAATCACAGTTTAATAGTATGTCATTTTAATAATAGTTTACTTATTGATTACTTCATATTCAATGTTTAATATATAATTTTATTTTCTGCAGATATAGAAAAGAAAAATTGAAACTAATATTAATAAATTAATGTAATAATTCAAAATGTATCCTACACTTAGCACTCATCTTAACATGAAAAAATAAATTATTGCACATGACTCCTGGTATTAGGTGGAAGGGTTCAGCATTGTAGTAAAATTCACACCACACAATACAGGAGGGTATTACTCCTCTAATCTAGCTTAAATTGTGGAAATTTGAATTTTACATGCATTTTTAATTCCTGTCTAAGTGACATCTAAAACATATACAATGATATACTCGAGGAGTATTTCAGATAATACTTAAAAGTCACATTCATTAATTAAATTTTTATTATTTTGTACCAAATAAATATTTAAAGAGAGACTGGATTTCTGAGTAGATGATGGTATATATGTGCCAGATTATTCATATTGAGGCTTATTTTATATTTCTGACATTGTTTCTACAGTCAGATTTAATTTTCCATAAAGGGTTAAGTGCATTATATAGGATATATGAAAGTAAACTGAATGTTTATTCCAGTAATCCTTTGCCACTTGTCTAATCCCAATATAATTCATCCATGTGTTTAAAGTAATGAAAATAACAACAAATAAAAGAAAGATAAATCAGTCTGTAGTAGACAAGTATTTTCACCTTTATTTTCACAGTTGGTCCTCTTTTACACTACAGAATATTCTTGGGAAAATGTGCTCCAGGCTGGCCACAACTGCAGAATATTATGGTTTGATGTATCATAAAAGAAGGAAGGAAGGGGACCTTCCTTCCAAAAGTCTGCTCCATGGGATGTGATCTGCTTCATGGTGCTGAATTGGAAATGAACATTTTTCACGCTCAACCTTGAAAAGCCATCTTGATAGACCATTTCTATAAGTGGTTACAGAGGATTATTGATGGCTTTGCAAGGATGCCACATTGCCTCATTTTGAGACAATTAACAGGAATTTAGTCAGCTGTTTCTTTGTATCTTTAGGAGAAAAACCTATTGACTCTAGGTCAGGGGATCCCTGGGACCCAGAGAAGCTACTATCTTGAATAGTAATCCTAGACCTCTAAAAAAAAAAAAAACACACAAAACAAACAAACAAACAAAAACTCCAGTAAGCACAGCCAGTCATGTCTGCTATCACAGCCTACATGAAGTCAGGCAAGAAACAGAAGCTGAAAGTCATTTAGCTGATAAATAATATATTTTTTATGAGGCAGACTGAAATGAGACTCCAGAGAGAGGGTCAGAAAGACTGACCAGAGACACTAAAGTTGATCACACAAAGATTAGAAAGTAGAGTTCCTTGTAGAACAAATAAATCATAGATTAGAAAGTAGAATTCCTTGTAGAACAAATAAATCATAGAAAGCCTATGCATGTAAGAACAAGACAGATCTTAGTCAGATTTAGTAAGGGTCTGTCAAGTCTGTTAATTTATTTAAAAAACCAGCTGATTTGCTGATTCATTCTATGTTTTATTTTGTCTTTATTTAGTTATTTCTGATTTAATTTTTTTATTTGTTTCTGTCTATTGTTTTGGGTTTGGGCTTCTTCCTGTTTTCAAGGAGCTTGAGCTACATAAGTAAAATATTCATTTGAGATTTCCCCAATTACTTGATGTAGGCACACAGAGCTATAAATTTTCGTGTAAGTACTACAAATATCAGAGTAGCTGGTATTTTGTGTGTTCATTTTTGTTAAATTGTAGAAACTTTCAGATTTCCATTATAATCCCTTCAGTGTTGCACTGGTCATTCAGCAACTTTTTGTTCAGTCTTCATTGGTTTGACAATTTTTTTGCTTTAGCTGTTTAATACTAAGTTTATTCTGTTATGGTCGGACAAGAAATTGGAATTCAATTAATTTTTCTTTCAATTTGAACAGAATTTCTATGTGACATAGGATATGTTCTATTTTGAAGAATCTTCCATGAGCTGCTGCGAAGAATGTATAGTCTGACATTGAATGTATATCCTGTAGATGTCTGTAAGGGATAGGTGGTCAATGTAGTGATTTAGGTCTGCAGTTTCTTGGTTGATTTTTTTCCTGCATAACCAATCCATGGAAGGGAATGAGGTGTTGAGATGTCTTTTTAGGTTAAGTAGTATTTGGTTGACGAAGTGGGATGCTGCAGTATTCAGGGCATTGATATTTAGACTTGTTATATCCTCCTAATGGAGAGTTGCTTTTATCAATATATAATGTCTCTTCCCACTAATTTTAATTTGAGTTCTATTTTACCTTATGTTAGTAATTCTGCTGTGGACTGTTTATGGTCTCCATTTGCTAGAAAATTTTCCTTTCAGCCTTTTAGTTTGAGTATGTGTTTGTTTTTGTCAATAAAATGTGTCTCTTTTAGATACTATATGGATGCGTCTTGTTTTTTGATACTAATCTCTAATCTATGTCTTCTATTTGGAAATTTAAGTCCATTGATATTGAGAGTTAAGACTGAGAAATATCTGATAAATCCTGCTATGTTATACACCTGCTGTTAGGAGCTGTGCCTCATTTACCTTGTTCTGTAGTAGGGAGCATTTTATATAACCAGTTCCTCTTCCTCTTCTTCTTGATCTTCTCTATGTAGGATATATTTGATTAACTTCAATCCTGCTGATTTGGTGGAAATACGTTGTTTCAAATTTTCTTTGTCATGAAATATGTTTATATATCCTTTAAATGTAAAGGAGAGTTTGGCTTGGGACTATATTCACGGTTGGTAGTTGTTTACCTTTAATGTTTGTCATATATAATGCCAGGCTCTCCTTTTTACCATATCAGCTAAGAAATCTGTATTTATTCTGACTGTATATCCTTTATAAATAATTAAACTTTTCTCTATGGCAGCTTTAAGAATCCTTCCCTTGATCGTTAATGATCCTCTAATTGATTATGATCTGGTGGTGGATTGTTCAGTTCTAGAATTCTGTTTGGTTTCTAAATACTTCTCTTCTCTGCATGAGCCTATCTCGTTGAATGTTTGGCATGTTCTCCGCTAGAATTCTGTAATATGCTTCCCATTCATTTATTTTCTTGCTCTTCTCCTTCTTGACACCTATGTCCCTGAAATTTGATCTTCTAAATGAGTCTTGAAGTTCTGGCAAGATCATTTCTTATTTCTTGGAGTTTTTCTAAATGACTATCTCCTCTTTCCTATTAGGCCTATTCTGTCTTTGACCCTGAGATTATCTTCTATGTCATCTTTTTACTGTAGAGACATTCTACTTTGTTTTTGATTTCTCTGTCTTCTAATTGGTCATTTTTAGGGGTTCTATCCCTTTATTAATGCTTTGTTTTAGGTCTTGTATGGACTTTCTGTACATTTTTTCTTTGGTTGGGGGAGTTGCAAGGGCTGTTTTCTTAGCTGTGTCTTCTCTTATATCTTTTAACTAGGCATCCATTTTATTCCTGGACTCCTTTGTATTCTCAGAATTTATTTATCTTTCTGTTTGTAGTCTCCATGAATTATTTTTCTAATGATTGGTTGGTCTCATCTTGTTCACAAATTTTCTTGTAGAGGTTTTCTATCTTTCCATTAATCACATTTTTCAGTCGTATATGTAATGTATTTTGGTAACTATCTTCTAGATCCTTGATTGTCTGTTCTAATGCCTAGTTATTTACTGTGTGAATTATACTACCTTGACATCACTTTTCTTGTATTTTTCCGATTTGTTCTGTCCATTTGGAGGTTTTCTTTTTGGGGGATCTATGATCTTAATAGGTGAATCTCTATGTTCTTGGTTGATTTGAGGTGTTGGTTTGGTCTTCTGTTGTGATTTGCTTTTCTGGAAATAAGTTTTTTTTTCGACAATTAAGTGTAGGAGTAGAGACCAGTGTGGTGAGATGTTGTGATTTTCATACTTGTGGTTCCAGTGACAGTTCGGGCTGTCCAGTGGTATGGTGAATTGTCTCTCTGTATGGATGTGGCTTTCTTTAATGTACATTTCTGTTCTTGCTTTTTTCCATGTTACCCTTTTATTTTCACACTGCAAATGTACTTTTGAATATGTTGGCCAACACAGTCACAGGAGTCACCTGCCTGGCTGGGCACCTTTTCATAGATTTCTGTTTTCTTGTGAAGACAGTATAAAATCTTCTTTTGAATTGTATATTATAGCTGACTTGGTGTGACCCTCTAGAAGAGGAGTCCTTGCTAGGACTCTAAATATCTATTTTATCTCTATTTTATCTTCCTCAGATTTATTTTTTATATTGTGGACTTTTTCACATAATTTAGGATTTCTGATTGTTGTATCAGGTTATTTTTGTTTTTCTGTTTGTGTTACTTTGAAGTAGTGATTTCAGGCTTGTATTAAGAGACAGTAAAGTATGGAATGTGTGTTAATTGAGGGAAAGAGAGCAAATATTTTAACTTATTTACTACACATGTAAATTAATATTAACCAAAGTTAATTAATTACTGATTTACATTTCTGAGGATGAGTATAGTACTCTTTGATATATTGGAGGAAAAGACTTTAGACTCATGACAACTGAAGACTTAGATTGAAATTACTGGCTAAACTTTCTTTTTCAGGAAAGCAAAAGCTCCATTTCTTTCATATTTGCATTATAAAATCATGATAGCTGCATGTTGAATTGTTTTCCTCTGCTATTTTATATTCTATTCTTTATCCATTAAATATCTAGGGCTTTGAATGACCAACTCCTTAAATACCTATATTGCATATATTGTGATATAAATCTCAGTAATATAAATATGAATTTATCTTTGAGTCTCATCTTGAGCTACATTCATATGTAATTTATGCAGTCTTAAGCAAGAAACCTTTTTTTACTCTTTTGTATGTTTTAATCAATAAATCCATTCCCCTTAGAAATAAGCTCTCATCTTTTATATTGCTCCAGTAAACATCATGTTTTTGTAGTACTTTTACTGAAGTACACATAAAGATTGGAATAGGAAGACACTTTCCCGATTATCACTTTAAACAAAATTCTTGGGGACTATTTTATATGTAAAAATTTAAAAGTGCAATGCACATGTTCATAAATGAATAAGATCATGTTTAACTCAATCAGGCACAAGAACCACCACATCAAGAATCAATTTACTTAAAGGCACCAAAATATTGTGTTCATGAATATCACTCATTTTTAGAATATGATTAGTCAATACAAAGTTTATATTATATTTGATATATACATTGCCCCATTTGTTAGGAAATGGAAAGGCTTTGAAAAAATTATATTAATTGAAGTAAACCAAGCCCAAAGAAACATAGGTCCCATTGTTCCCCTTATTTGCAATATCTAGTATATGTATGAGTCAAACAGAAAAGGTCAGATGATGTGATGTTAGGAAAATGAACCCTTAGTATGTATTTAAATTTTCTTTCATGCATTTGTTTCTAACTCATTTATAAGATTATTTCTTTGTAGCTTTGGATGTCCATTCCCCACAGTATAACCCCTGCTTTCACTATATTTGAAGTCGGTATAATTTGTGGAGGAGATGGGGAAAAATAAGTCGTTTAAGGATACAGGTGGACTCGTTGCAACAATGAGAAGTACAAGTTTTCATGTCAAAAACGAACTTTACAACTTTGGTGCCGGGGGGGGGAGGGTTGGGGGAGGCAGGGGGGAGGCTGGGAAGGGATGTGAAGGGTTAACAAAGGAGGAGGCTACAATGCTTGATAAGAAATGTGCTTATTATCTTGCCCATGTAATTGTAACCCCTCTGTATAGTATGTTCACAAAAAATAAAAAAATAAAAATAAATAAAACAGTTTATATTATATTTGAAATTTACAAAATAAAAATTACACTCAAATTTGCTCTTAATATCCTGTTTCCAGGAATATATTTATTCAGCAAACAGAGAAACAAAACATAAGGGTTCGTCACATAGAATGAAAGATGTAGTAGCAGACTGTCTCAAGATTTAAGTACATGCAAATCGTGTGAATTATTCAAAGTTAGTATAAACATTCACAAAAGGATTTGTGATCAGAAGTGATAGGTAAGCAAAGTAACTGGAAAACTGTATATATAAATTGACCTCTCAATAAAGGATGAGAAGTATTCAATAAATGGGCCTATAGAAGATGATTCTGTATCTCCAACATACATACAGTATTCTACATTTTCCCACATACTCAGATTCTCTTACCTCAGTTCCTGATCAATATTCTTCTGCTTTCATGATGTCAATTCCTACTAAAATAACAAGGTGTATTTTTTTTGGTTTCTAGAACCAATACATTTTAGTATTTTGGAACAGTAGTATGAATTCATGGAGTTTGACTTGAATGTAAAGTTTGAGGATATTGTATTCAGACTACTGTTAATCGGCCTGAAGCATACAAAGAAACACAGGATACTAAGAACAAGGGACTTGATCTCAGGGAAACATACAGGTCCAGTCAATCAACTATAATTACAAAGGAATGGAATTGATCTCTGATGTGTCTGGGTGGCAGCTCTGTGTGTGTGTGTGTGTGTGTGTGTGTGTGTGTGTGTGTGTGTGTGTGAGAGAGAGAGAGAGAGAGAGAGAGAGAGAGAGAGGCAGAGAGAGAGAGAGAGAGAGAGAGAGAGAGAGTGGCTTCCATATTTACATTCCATAGAGCATTACTTCTTAGGGAGCAGGTACTCATATCAGAGCTCTGATACAACTGTCATTAATTTTTACTGTGAAAAACACTTGCTTAATCTCTATTTAAAAAGGGAAAAATGAACTAACATCTTACATGATTGTTTTGACAATTAATTCGTATATTGAAGGCCAAAGGGAGGAATTGGAGATCAGTATAATTTTTTCCTCTCTTCTGAATATTACACAGGAATAGCTGTGATTTTCAGGAGTCTCCTGCCATCTACTGACAGCTGAATTACTAATATGCTTAATAATATGAAACATATGAGAGAGAAAGATATCAGCCCACAAGCACAAAAAACTAGTGATAAGATTGAACTTTAGAGCTGGGTTGCCACATGTTTTAGGAATGTAATTCCTTCATATGAACTTCAAATGTTGTGGCATTCCTTGTCTGATTAAATGGTAAGAATGTACTGTAGAAACAAGAATTCCTGTTCAGCCAAGTAGAAAGTGCTCATGATCCCATCCTCACGTTGCAAAATTCCATTCCATATACTTCAGCCCCAAATCCTTCCCTGTGCGAGACAGGAAAAAAATAATTTTGATTGAATATTAAATTATGCAAATTAGTGTGTACAGGCATGATTTGTATAATTACAGAAGTTTGTAATAAATGTAAGTAGGGATCATGTCACAAATAAAAAATATAATTAAAATCAAATAACAAGACTAGAAGTCACAGCATTTTGTGCAGGAAAACATACATTAGATTAGTTGCAGAATTTCTATTTTGAGATATACTTTATATTAAACTATAATGCACTTTACTTAAGGATTGAGACATTTTATTGAAAAATATATTTCTTAGAGATATTTTTGCTGCATAATGGACCCATTGCAACAATGAGATGTACAAGACGTTATATCAAAAAATGAACTTTTCAACTTTGGCTGGGGAGCGGGTGGAGATGGGAAGGGATGGGAAGGGGAAACAAAGGAGGAGGCAAAAATGCTTGATAAGAAATGAACTCATTAAATTGCCCATGTAATTGTAACCCCTCTGTACGGTATTTTCACAATTAAAATAATAATGATAAAAATATTTAGGTTCAAAATGCAAGTAAAATTTAGACCTTCATGCTGAGCAAGAGATAGGATAAATGTGAAATAGAGGCTTGCTATTAACATTATAATTCAGTCATATGTAGGTATAGGATTAGGAAAGGTGTTGCAATTAGAGTTGGGCTTAGGATGAGAAAAAGATGTAAGATATTGTGTAAAACTGCAACATATTTTAAGAAGAATGAATGACATCAAAGTAAGAATGAATGAAAACCAGTGTCGGTGTTACTTTAAAAATTCAGATATAATTTGGTTTAAAGTGTGAGTTACTGTTTTAGTTCTTGTCAGGATTAAAGACGGATAAGCTTTAGGGTAAAATTTAGTTTTCCACTAAGAAGTAGAAGCAAAAAAATGTGTGATTGAATAAAATAGAGACAATTTTCCTTACATTAACCACTTGGTGTTAATTCAGATTGTGATTAAGATTAGGTTTCATGTTAAATGGGGTTGAGGATAGAGTAAATAAATAGATTAAACTGGTGCCTCACACCTATTATCCTAGCTACGCAGGAAGCTGATTTCTGAGGATGCAATTCAAAGCCAGCCTGGGCAGGAAAGTCTGTGCGAATTTTATCTCCAATTATTCACCAGAAAACCAGAAAGTGGTTATGTGGCTCAAGTGGTTAAGTGCACACCTTGAGCTAAAGAACTCAGGGATCATGCCCATGCCTAGAATTCAGGGATTATGTCTAGGCCCAGAGATCAAGCCCCACAACCAACAAAAAGAAAAAAAAAGGAATGGGATAAATGTTAAGTAAATATGAACTTATTTTAGGTTCTAGGACTTCAGGAAATGCTGGGATAATGGAAGTACAATGTATTTCATTAGATCAGGATTTGAGTCAATGGGTATGATGATTCCTCTTATGGAACAAGATAGATTCAGGATTAAGAGTAAGAAAATCTATAGGGTTTTGGAAAACCTGCAATTTATTTCAAGAATTCCAAGTGGAATTTCAGTTAGAATAACAGAAAATGAGCATTTTTCATAAAATTTAGAATTGGGATAGCATTAGTGTCAAGGATGTGGTTAGGATTCCAGCCATGGTTAGGGTTAGAGTGAAAGATTAAAAAAAATAAAGCTCAAATTGAAGATAAATTTTAGAATAAACCTTGTAAGAATTAGAATGAATGTTAACTAGAGTATTGCTATTGATATTAGAATCACCTTGCAATTAGGCTTATGTTTATTCTCAATGTTCCAGTTAAGATTAAGTTTAGGGTTAGAAAATGACTAAGATTTTGGAAAAAAATTGAAATCTATGTTTGGAAGGCTTATTTGAATCAAGTTAGGATGAGTGAAAACTAGTGTACTTGTGTGAATGTTAGTATTTATATATAATTTGGATTAAGATCAGGGTCAGTATTTTGTTCTAATTATAATTAGTGTTATAAATACGAAAGTTTTTTGTATAAAATTAAGATTTCACTAACAACTAGAAGCAAAAATGTCAGATGGAATAGTAACTATAGCATTATCATTATATTTATTTCTCAGTGATCATTCTTGTAATGATTAATGAGAGTTTTCCACCCAGGTTTAGGTTGAGAGTTAGCTTTAAGTAATGGACTAGATGGTAGGTAATCTGAAACTGTTTTAGGATACAGTGATTTAGGAAATGGTAGGATCAATGGAAACCACAGTGTTTTTCCTGATAAGAGAATTAGAGGACAATTAATATAATGGTTCATATTAGGGAACAAGATCACTTCAGAGGTAGAGTCAGGAAATTTGTTGGAATTAGGGCAAATTGAACCCCATTTCCAGAGTGCAAATTGGAGTATTCATTAGAATAATTAAAAATTAGAGTATTTTTTAACATTAATTTTGGACTCTCATTAGGTGGAAAGTTAGGTTTCAGTTCCAGCTGGGCTTAGTTTTAGCATTAGGCAAATGGAAAATTTAGGGTGAAACTGGAAGTAAATCTTCGAATAACAAGTCAAGTTAGAATTAGGATGGCTATGAAAGAGGAAACTGCTAATAATATTAAGATTAGGGTATGATTAGTGTGAGGGTTAATCTAAAAGTTCCAGTTAGGGTTCAGGTTATGGCCCTATATGGAGTAAAATGGCACGAACTATTTTAAGAAAGATGAGTTGAAACAAAGGATGAATAAAATCTAATGTATTTGTGTGGCTTTTTGAATCCAAATGCAATTGGTTCTAGGGTTAGGGTTACTTTTCTAATTTATGAACTAATGAATTAAAGGTACAATTATCTCATTCTTACAAACCAAAACAGTCAGGATTTTGGGAACAAACAGTTTTCTACATGAAAATGTGTCTTGCAACCAGGATTAAATAATAATGAATAGGGTGTCATTTATTAAAATTAGGTAAGTTGATGCTACAGCTTTCAAAAATATCCAAACATATAGGATAGTTACTCAGATTTGTTACTGGGAAAACAGATATTCTACTTGCTCTAACTAGGAAATGTGTGTGTGTGTGTGTGTGTGTGTGTGTGTGTGAACTCACCACAGGTCTTCAACTCAGGCCTGGGTTCTGCTGTCAGCTTATTCTGTGCAAGGATGACACTAAACCACCTAGCCATAGGTTTTCATCTGTCTTTTTAGTAGTTAATTTGAGATACAGATCTCATGGATTTTCCTTTCTGGACTTAATCTTTTGATCCCCAGCAATCCTTGGATTAGTGTTACTGTGGCTGCTACCGAAAGCATAATCAAAACCTACTAGCTACAATGTAGGAAGTAGCACATATTTATTTGTATAGCTATATTTATTTGTATTACTGTGCATGAAGAAATTCTGGAGATTTCTGGTTAATTCATAGGGCCCTATGCAAAAATATAGGACAAGAGGAAAGTAACTCTTTTTAAATTATAATAGGTTATCACTGATGAAAAGTTTTAGTGGATGTCTTTCCTTTTTATTTCTTTTTTGCCAATTATTCAGTGCTGCAGCAAGCCTGTGCTCTGGAGCAATTTTCGAATCACAACATGAACCTCCATTTCTGTAGTCCCTGTGGGTATGGGTGCCTCCTTAAGTCACCAGTTGAGAAGTGGGGCCCCTTCCCTTGGCGGATGTGCAGTGAGGATGTGTTGCATGCTATCCAGCATTGCCGGATGAGCCCCGCCCACCCTGCCCACCTAACTTCCTGGTCTCTGTTGCTCAATTTCACCCAGGAGCTGGCAGCCATAGGGTTGGAGTTGAGACCACTGCTGCCCCATCCTCCTCCAGCTGTGCTGGTACTATTCTGCGGTGGTCCTGAGTATGTGGGCCATCCCAGGAAAACTCTGTTCTGGAGTCACTGCCTTCCCCCATGAGTGTGGAGTGGGGGGACACCATGTTTGTGCACTGCACAATCCAGGAGGAGAAGTAAGGCTGGGCGTGCACTCTGCCCGCTTGGGGCCAGGCAGCCCAGCCTTGGTTCACCTCATCTGGGAACTGGAGCCATGTGCTGGCGCTCTGCCCGCCGGCTTGAGACAGCTGCAGCAGCTCAGCAACCTGGAGCCCCTTCAGCATCTCTGCAGACCTCCATTTTATGGTCCCTGTGGACTCTGTGGACTCAGGGTATAAGGCCATCGCTATACCCTCAGTGCCAGAGGAGCCTGTACTTGCAGTGCACCAGCTGCAGCACTTGGGGCCCGAAGCCCCTTTGGCTTTGCTGTGTAGCCTCCTCCATTGTCCTTCTGGTCCACATGGGCCCAGCTCTCAGTGCCATTCTGGGGATGATCCGTTTGGATGTAATGAGCTCACCCCCTAACCTCACTGGGCTCCAAAGCAGGGCAATGGGTCTGGCCTTGTCCTTTTTTTTTTTTTTTTTTTTGCTTATGTTGTGCTGAGGAATCGAACCCAGGGCCTCAAGCATGCAAGGCAAGCGCTCTACCACTGAGCCATCTTCCCAGCCCCTGGCCTTGTCACTGTAGGCTGCACAGATGGAAGGCAGGAGTTAGGGTCAGCCTTGCCTTCCCTCTTGGCTTTGGCACCTGAAGCTGGGTTTGGTCACTCATGGAACCTTGTTGGCTACAGCCCACCGCAACAAGTGCTGCACACACGCAGCAGAAAGGCGGTGTCCTGAATCCCCTCAAAGTCACCACACAGACCTCTGATGGGTCTACATGGGCTGGTGTGGTTTTCATCCCAGGACTCCCAATAGGAAGTGCCATTCCTCTGCGTGGTACTTCAAGAAAGAGGTGCCACATATAATTTCTACTTTCTAACATTTTCCTTCACTGAGATAAAAAGAAGTGGGAGATATAAATAAGTTTTAAAAGCATAGAACCCATGGTTTCCCTTGTTTGCAAGGACTAGCACATATCTAGGATAAGCAGAGAAGATCAAAGACTGTTGTAACATGACCATATAAGATGATATTAAGCGAAATGTACCCCAAGTCAGAGACAAAAGTTTTTTCTTTCTTTCTTTCTTTCTTTCTTGTTTTTGTTTTTAATATACTTATAATGCACTATGTGATTTTTTGTAGGTTTATCCCCCCATGGTATAATCCCTGTTTTCACTGTATTTGATTCCAGTGTTCTGCACCTTATATACATATTTTGTAATTTGGGGAGTGGAAGGGATATAGCAGAATGCTTAAATGGGGATGCAGGTTGACTCATTATGATGATGAGATGTACAAGACACTGAGTAGAAAATGAATTTAATGTCGGGCAGGGGTCAAGGAGGGAGGAGTTGGAAAGTTGGGGAGGGAAAGGGTAGTAGGGGAAAAACAAAGGATGAGGTAACAATGCTCGATAGGAAATGTACTCATTACCCTACTCATGTAACTGTAAAAGCTTTGTATAGTATTTTACAATACAAAATATTTTAAAAAATCTCTGCCTGGTGTAGATTTCCAGTGTTGCCCTCGGCATTGCATTTTTGGCCCTTTCTGGCTGTGATTAGTTCCACCTGCCCTTGGATCATTAGTCTTCAAGGCATCATGGTCCTGAAGTGGGACATGGATTATCCAATGGTGGTTGGAACCAGGCCAAGGACAGGACAAAACCACTTCCAGGCCATGGCTTCCTCATTCCCCATGCAACTAGGATTGCAAGCAGAATTTCTCTGAATTTGACTCCAGAAAATAACCACTGAACCAAAAGGCAAGTTCACCAAACACCTCACTCCTCCCCCCCATTCCCTCCTTTCTTCCTCCTTGGGAAACCTCCTTGCAGGTTTTGGCGAACACACAAATTGCCCACCACCTCCCCTGTAAGCTAGGTTTAAAGTCACTAAGTCATGTAAATGGATAATGCCACACTCATTATTCTAGACAACATCTTCAGGTTGTTTGATGCTTTAATTTGTTGTTGGTGGTGGTGGTGGTTGGAGGGCCTGAACTCTGGGTCTGGGCACTGTCCCTTATGAGCTCTTCAGCTCAAGGCTAGTGCTCTACCACTTGAGCCACAGAACCATTTCCA
Source organism: Dipodomys spectabilis (assembly GCF_019054845.1). Taxonomy (NCBI): domain Eukaryota; kingdom Metazoa; phylum Chordata; class Mammalia; order Rodentia; family Heteromyidae; genus Dipodomys; species Dipodomys spectabilis. The sequence goes on along the minus strand of NW_024871318.1, from coordinate 388,226 downwards.
ATTTTTTTCTACTTCTGTGGTACTGAGGAATTGCACCCAGGACCTCATGCATTCAAGAGAAGCACTCTACTACTGAATCTCCTTCCCAGGCCTAATGCTTTAATTCTTTAAATTTTATTTTCTTTTTGTCAGTAATGAGGTTTAATCTCAGGACCTGGGTTTAAACATATTCCTGAGTTCTTCAGCTCAAGAGGAGCCCTCTACGAGTTGAGCCACAGTGTTCCTTCCTGTTTCCAGATAAGTGTCTTTCAGACTCTCCTGTCAGGGTTTGCCTTTAACCGTGAATTTTTAAATTATATTTCTTTAACGTGTTTATTGGAATATTAAAATTTATCTGAAATTTAAAATTTTCTGTAAACCTTTGTCTTCAAGTAATCCAATAGCATTAAATATTACATTTAGAATCTATTCTGTAGCAATCCATTTATTTATTTTATTGTGAAAATACCATTCAGAGAGGTAACAATTACATGGGCAAGATAATGAGTACATTTCTCATCAAGAATTGGTGCATCATCCTTTTTTTCCCCTTCCCATCCGTTCTCCTTCCTCCCTCCCCTGGCTCTCCAGACACCCCCCTGCCCGCCTCCCACTCTCACTGGCCAAAGTTGAAAGTTCCTTTTCTACATAATGACTTGTATATCTCATCGCTGCAATGCGTCCACCAGTATCCCTATTTAAACGATTTTTTTTTTCCAATTCCCACCAAAAATTATACCAACATCAAATACAGTAAAAGCAGGGGTTATACCGTGGGGGAGGGATATTCAAAGCAACAAGGAAATCATCTTATAAATATGTTAGGAACAATCGCAATAAAGAAAAAAAAATCATTTGAATTCTTATCTTGGGGTTAATTTCGCCTAACATCAACTTGTCTGATCTTTTCTGCTTGTCTCAGACACACAGTGGTTATTGCAAATAAAGGAAACGATGGGACCTATGTTTCTTTGGGATTGGCTTACTTCACTTAATATAATATTTTTCCAGGTCTTTCCATTTCCTAACAAATGGGGCAATGTCATTTTTTTCTGATGGAGGCATAGAATTCTATTGTGTATATACACCACATTTACTTGATCTATTCAACTACTGAGGGGCATCTGGGTTGGTTTGATATCTTAGCTATGGTAAATAATGCTGCAATAAACAGAGTTGTGCTGGTAGCTTTACTATGATCTTGTTTGTGACCATTTGGATAAATGCCCAAAAGTGGGAATGCTGGGTTATAGGGGAGCTCTATGTGGAGTCTTCTGAGGAACCTCCATACTACTTTCCAAAGTGGTTGAACAACTTTACATGCCCACCAACAATGCAGTAAAGTTCCCTTCTGCCAACATCTCCTCCATCATCTGCTGTTATCAGAGTTCTTGATTATAGCCATTGTAACTGGGATGAGGTGGTATCTCAATGTTGGTATGCTTTGCACTACTTTTATGGCTAGAGAGGTTGAAGATTTCTTCATGTGTCTATTGGCCATCCTTCTTTCCTCTTCAGAGAAGTTTCTCTTTAAGTTTTTAGCTCACTTATTTTCAGGTCAGTTGTTTCTTTGAGGATTTGTTGTTGTGGGATTTAATTTTTGAGTTCCAGTTATATTTTAGATATGAGACCCTTGTCTGTTGTATGGCTAGTGAAGATCTTCTCCCAATCTGTGGGCTTTCAATTGATCTTGTTAGCTATGTCCTTTGCCATGCAGAAGCTCTGCAATTTCATGCAATCCTATTTGTCCAACATTTCTTTGTTGTGTTTCTGGGTGTCTATTAAGAGAATTTTGGCCTGTGCCAAGGAGTCCTAGGGATTCTCCTATTCCATCCTGTAATGTTTTCAGGGTGTCTGTTTGACTCTGAGGTCTTTGATCCATTTGGAGTTGATTCTGGTGCATGGTGATACAAAAGGATCTAGCTTAATTTTCTGCAAGTAGTTGACCAATTTTGACAGCACCATTTACTGAAGAGGCTGTCTTTCTTCCATTCTACTTTTTTAGCTCCCTTATCAAAAATTAGATGGCTATATGTCTGTAGGATCATTTCTGGGTTTTCAATTCTATTCCATTGGTCCTGAGGTCTGTTTTTTTGTCAGTACCAATCTGTTTTGATTACTATGGCTTTGTAGTAGAGTTTGAAATCTGTAATTGATATTCCTCCAGCACTGTTCTTTCTGTTGAGGATCGTTTGAACTATTCGGGGTCTTTTATTGTTCCATATGAATTTTTGGATTGCCTTTTCTATTTCCTTGAAGAATGAGGATGGAATATTGAAAGGTATTGCATTGAATTTGTAGATAGCCTTGGGAAGTATTGCCATTTTCAGGATTTTGATCTTTCAAATCCAGGTATATGGGAGTTTTTGCCACTTTCTAAGTCCTGTTTTGATTTCCTTTTTCAGGTTTTTAAAATTTCATCATCGAGATCCTTCACTTCTTTGGTTAAGTTAATTCCTAGGTATTTTATTTTTTGTGGGGCTATTATGAATGTTGTTCCTTTCCTGATTTCAGCCATGCCTTTCTCATTGGTGGCACACAGAAAAGCCATTGATTTTTGAGGGTTAATTTTATACCCTGCTACTTTGCCAAAGATTTGAATCAGCTTGACTAATTTGGGATTAGAGTCTGTGGGGTTCTTTAATTATAAGATCATGTCACCTGCAAAGAGGGAGAGTTTTACTTCTTCTTTCCGTATTTGGATCCCTTTTATATTTGCATCTTATCTTATTGCTGTAACTAGGTATTCTAATACTTGATTCGGTGCTGTCCTTCAGCTCTTCAGCTCAAGGCTAGTTCTCTACAACTTGAGCCACAGCGCCACTTCTGGCTTTTTTCTTTTTGCTTATGTGCTGCTGAGGAATCTATCCCAGGGCCTCATGCATGCAAGGTAAGCCCTCTTCCACTGAGCCACCTTTCCAGCACCTCTCTTCTCTTTCTAACAGGATTTGCTAAAGATCTGTCAATTTGTTAATTTTTGAAGAACCACTCCTGTTTTGTTGATATTTTCTATGTTTATATAGATTCTAATTCATTTAATTTTGATTTAATTTTAATTATTTCTTTCCATCTGCTGGATTGGGGTTTATCCTGCTGCTCTTTTTCAAGGAGGCTCAGATGTCTCATTAAATTGTTGGTTTCAGATCTCTCCAATTTGTTGATGTATGTATTCAGAGCTATAAACTTAACTCTGAGTACTGCCTTTCCTGTGTCCCAGAGGAGCTGGTAATTTGTGTGTTAATTTTTGTTGAATATTATGAACATTTGAATTTTGTTTCTGATCTCTTCCATGACCCACTCTTGATTCAACAGTATGTTCTTCAGCCTCCATGTGTTACAGGACTTTGTTTGGTGGTTTTGGTGTTGAGTTCTAATTTTATTCCCTTGTCGTCTGAAAGAATGCAAGGTATAACTTCAATGTTTATGAATTTGGACAAGTGTGCTTTTTGACCTAAAAATGTGGTCTATTTTGGAAAAAGTTCCATATGCTGCTGAGAAAAACGTGTACTCTGATACTGCTGGGTGAAATATTAAATCTAGGTGATCTGTGCAGTTGTTTATATCTGCGGTTTTTCTGTTGAGTTTTTGCTGAGTTGATCTATCTAGTGGGGGGGGGAGTGGTGTGTTAACGTCCCCAACAATTAATATATTGGGATCTAGGTGAGGTTTGAGAGATAGTAGTGTTTCTTGAATAAATTTGGGTGCTCCATTGTTTTGTGAATAGAGATTTAGAATTTTAATATCCTCCTGAAGGAAAAATCCCTTAATTAGTATGTTGCAACTTTCTTTATCTCTTCTCACTAATTTTAATTTGAAATCTATTTTATCTGATAGGAAGATTGCAACTCTTGCCTCTTTTTGGGGGCCGTTTGCTTGGTAGAATTGTTCCAGCCTTTCACTTTCAAAATGTGTTTGTTTTTATGGGCAAGGTGTGAGTCCTGAAGGGAGCAGATGGAAGGATCTTTATTTTTAATCCAACTAGACAGTCTATGTTGCTTTATTGGAGAGTTAAATCTGTTAATGTTGGGAGATTGGACTGAGAGGTATTTGGGAGATCCTGCCATTTAATTCACCTTCTTGAGGGCTGCGCCAAATGGGTTTTTCTTATGGTTCATAGACTCTCAATTTGGGTGTGGTTTCTTGTGGTCCTGTTGGTTTTCTTTGTGTCGGACATCTTTAAGTATCTTTGTAAGACTGGTTTGGTAGAGATATATTGTTTCAGTTTTTCTTTTGTATGGAAGGTATTTTATTTGACCTTCAGTTATGAAGGAGAGTATAGCTGGGTACAGTATGCTTGGTTGATAGTTTTTTGTCTTTAGGGCATGGCCTACATCAATCCACTCTCTTCTTGCTTTAATTGTCTCTGCTGAGAAATCTGAGGTGATTCTAATTGGTTTCCCTTATAGGTGCTTGATCTTTTCTCCTTGACAACTTTGAAGATCTTTTCCTTGGTCTGAACTGATCCTGTGGGGATTATAAGGTGGTGATACGACGTCCTGTTCTGGTCTGGTCTATTTGGGGTTCTAAAAGCTTCTTGTATTTGAATAGACCTATCATTTTGAATGTTTGAGAAGTTTATTTCTAGGATCCTATGAACAAATTTCCTAGACCATTAACTTCTGTTTCTAGGTGCTCCTCTATACCTGTTATCTTCAGATTAGGCCTCCTGATGGTGTCTTCCAAATGTTTAATAGATCTATCATATTTCTTGGACTTGTCTTGGATAGTTGAATATTCTTTCTCTGTAATATCTAAGCTGTTTCCAATCCCCAAGTTTCGATCTTCTGCATGGTCTAACCTATTGTCAAGAATTTCTTTTTTGTTTTTTTAGTTCTTTTGCTTCTAATTGCTTGGCTTTGATAGCTTCAAATTCTTTGTTGGAGCTTTTAGTTCTTGTATGAATTTCTTATTTCCTTAATTTGGTGTTCAGTGTTTATTCTCAAATCACTTAGTTGACTGGTTATGGTTTCCTTGGACTTCCATTCCTTCTGTTGGCTCCATTCAACATTGCCTTTCTGGTCTCCCTGACTTCCTTCAGCTGTCTTTTAATGGATTCCATGAATGCCTCTATTTATTATGAAAGTAATACCAGCTTTCTGCTAGAACACTATTTTAAGGCCAGCATCAACCAAAGCCTGTAGTTGTACAGTCAAAAGTCTGCAGATACAAACTTGTTCAACAGATACAATCTATTGAATGTCAAACAACTATGTATTAATGGGTTAAGAACAGCAAGGTAGAATTTGGCAAACCAGAAATTACTAGGTTTAGGGAGAAATGTGGGGAAAAATAGGATTAGAGAGATGTGGAAAGGTAAAAAGAGAATAAAATTAACTGAGTCCTAATCTTAAATAGGGAAATGTATTGGACAGAGTGATAGGAGAAAGAGAAGAGTAAAAAAGAGAAGAAAAAATGGAAAAACAAATTTTTTTTTTGTTTTTGTGAAGCACAAAAATTATGCAATTTTAATGAAGTAATATTGAGAGAAAAACGCAGATAGGATGAGAGGAGGGGAGGAGTACAAAGGAGATATGAAAAACTAAAAAATAAAAATACTTAAAATATTATATAATAAAGATAATATAGTTATTAAGGAATTTAAGCCTAAATGGTTTTGAATTAAGTAATGAATTTCTGGTTTATATGTGTACACAAAGAGGTATAAGGTCTAATAATCGATGACAGGTATATCTGAAGATGAGCAGAACAGCAATTTAGTCACCCAAAAAAAGAATGAAAGAGAAGAAAAAATGAAAAGAATGAGAAAGAAAGAAAAAGGACCAAAAGTTCAGTAGAAATAAAATAAAAATAAAAAAGAACATACACATGCATATTTACCTAAAATAAAAATTATTAGAGGAAAAAAGATTAATAGAATACAATTTTTTAAAAAAATTAATAATTAAAAATAGGTATAAAAATAGGGTTCTTTGATTTTTTTTGGGGGGGGGGGGGAGTGAACGGGAAGATCCTGTACGTCCCTTTTGTCCATAACCAGTCCCTTAGTGGAATCTCTGGTCTGCTTGTGGTGTTCGGTTTTCCTGTGGTTTGATTGGTTTCTTAAATCAGTTTGTTTGGACAGGCAAAAAAATTCTCTGCTTTACCCAGAATTTTGTGATCCTCTTCCCAGGCTAGTTCAGTGGGAGGAGATCTGTTTTGAGTTTCACAAAAGAGGAAGATGGCTGTTTCCTCTAGTTTGGAGATGCTGTAATGAGGCTAGGTTCTCCCTAGAGTTGAGGCTTTTCAGCAAACAGTAGCTTTTCCCTGAGGGGCTAGCTTCTCAGACATTCACAGAGCCCAGCCTGGAGCAATTCTCAAGGTTTATGTTTACTGAATTTCAATAGATTATCTATGCTGCTATAGGAAGGGGCAGCCTCTGGCTCTGTTTACCCAGTGAAGAAAGACACTCTTTTAGGGGCAGAATTTTCACTGCCTGGGCAGAGTGACTTTCTCCTCCGTGGAACAGAGTCTTGGTTCCTTTGTAGTCTCTGGTCTGCAATCTGAAGGATGAAGATATCTGCTCCTTGTCAGTTCTTGCTGGTGTTGAGTAGAATCTGCTAGCTTGCTGTGTCTGCCACCTTTGTCCAGGATTCTCTGTTTTGTAGGTATGGAGGGGGCTGCCACCACCACAGACATGGCTACCTGCAAGTGCTCAGATCTGTCTCCTTGCGTGGATTTTCCCTCTCTGGCCAAACTCTCTGTACTGTGATTGCACACTTGTTGTAATTCTCCAGCCTAGGACTGTTCACTGGAATACTAAAACTGCTTTCTATGCAAGAGCTTATTTAGCCTCCAGCTTTTCTCTGACATTTTCCCAGAAGTACTCCTTTTATTTTTCTCTCCAGTATATTTTTTGTTTTGGAACAAGTGTCATGGACTGTCCAATCATGCAAAAGGACGCTTATTCCATTAATTTAATAGAAGGAATACAGCCTTCCTGCATCTCAAGGCAACTTTGAATATAATGTTACTATGATAATTCACATCATTGAATTTTCAAAGTCGTTTTGATAATTTTTTGTTAAAACATTCATTAAAGAGGTTCCAAATAGCAAAAAAAAAAAAAACAAAAAAAAACCAAAAAAAAAAAAACAATGTTTTTCTTTCTAAGAATGTTTTAAAAGCTAGTAATTCAAGAAAACACCTTCTATTTTTCCAAGATTTCATGGTGAATAATTTCTCTTTTATCATAGCCCTTACCACTGACCCCTCACTTCAAACTTGTAGCTTTATTCAGTTTTATGGTTCAACCTTTCATTTTGGTACTAGCATCTGTAATCTCCTTGTAGTATTTGACAATGAAATTCCATTTTTGTCAGAGAGCTCAATTCATATTGCCAAAGGCAGACTCATGAGCATATCATAGAGCATAAAATATTGAATATAATTAACGTGATACTATGCAACTATTCCATCAATTAACATAATACTGCATAAATGTGTGTCTTCATATAATTTTTAAATGCAAAGTAATTACATAATTCAGACCACTAGAAGAAGAGACTAAGCTCAACTTTTGCATCATCCCCAATATTTCTTCTAAAATTTTCTTTCTCATTGACTTTCACTGCAAGGCCTTCTTTTTCTAGCAATAAGTTATAAGTCATGTCCTTGGATTTTAGTCACCTTTGAGTAAGCTGTTTTCTTTCCACCACGTTAGTCCCTCGTGTTAAATACCTGAGTAATAAGTTGTCCCAATGTGCCTGCAAAAGAGGTATCCAACTCGACTATCTGTGCCCACTATTTCCTTGCTTTGTTTGGGAATGGGGTATCAGAGAAAGGGGTATCAGGTTTCAGATGGCTTGAACCATGGTGTTATGAATTGTGGGTAGCAGAAAAGAGTAGTAGAGACTAGGATACCAGGTAAAGGGTAACTGTGACTGTAATTGCTGAGTTACAGAGTCAGGAAATTGGTTATAAGCAACAGTTTTGCACGGATTGGGGTAGCTAATACAGGCATCCAGAACTGTTTAGCAGGGAAAAGGAAACATAGACAAAGTGAAAGAGTAAAAGTTGTGAGGGATTGTGGGGCACAATGAGGGTAACAAGATCATGGGTGTGCAAACTAGGTAGCCAATACTAAGGTAGAAACAATTGGCATGGTGTCCTGATGTGATGCAGAGCTCTGGGTTTGCCTGTCCAGTTTTGGCTGTTAGATCTTTAGGGAAACTACCTCTAGCAGCTCATTATCAGCTTGTTGTGTTCAGGCACGTGCCATCTATAAATGTCTACTCCAAGTAGATTGCATTCTTTGACACAAGCTGTAGGATCTTTTCCCTAAGCATCCTGAGAGACCACACTCCACAATTCTGCAGAACAACCTCCACATAGTGAGTTGCAATCACTTCATACAACTCTTGCTGCTCTTCTCCCATGTCAATTATCATGGTAGCAAGGGATCTGAGATGTGCTCAACAGCAGTGCTCTGGGAAGCTCCCCTGTCATTCTGGGAGCTCCCTAGAAATGGTCAAGAGCACTTGCTGATGTTCTTCCAGCTTCTCTCTGTGGCTCTGCACAACCAGACTGATGTACCTCAGATGGGTTACCTTGATGTCCAGGTGGCTTCAAACGTGCTCTATCTTCTCTCTCTAGTTGCTCTTCTTCTTCAGCTGCCTCTCCTTTTCCTTCCACATAGCTCGCTTCATCTCCATATCCTTTGAATTCTGCTTCATATCAACCTGTGGCTTTCACACCAACCCCTTCCAATTTCTCATCTACCTCTCTAGCTGTGAATCTGGCACAATTAGTTACATGTATGTTCTATATCTGTTTATCAAGATTTGAGCTGGAATCTAGGTGGTACTAGCTAACTGAGAACATGGGGAGCTTCTGAAATACTCCCCTGCCACTCACTGCTCATTGAGAAAAATGCAAATGTGTTGTGGTCAGTCTCTCCTTCTCCATTTCTGGTGAATAAAGTGAATTCACAATGGAGCTACCAGACAGCTGCTATGTCAGCAAGTGACCAAACCAAAGATAATATAGTGAGGGAATACTTATCAAGTATAGTAGGATAAATGCACATATATGTGGATATTACTAAGGGCTCTCATCAACTAGGTATTTTATGTCCAAAATGGCAGGCCAATGTTAGCCCCGAGATCTTCCTGTTCTGCAAGTCCTGAGGACACCTGCATACAACTCAGACCTAATGATATGGGTGAATAAAAAAGTAGGTGAGTATGGATTAGTATTCTGATAGTGTGCTAAGGTTTTGTCTTGTCATGACTATGATGAAATCAATGTCCTTTCTCTGACCTTCACCATATCTCTTTATTTGGCAAAATTGGCAGATTTCCTATTGTGTCATTTTCTCCTGTTAGTTCAGTGCACAAGTTAAAACATTAAGCATGCCAAACCATGGGTTTCATTGTCCTAGTAGATGCTTTGCCTCGTAGGATCTTCCTTCCAGGTAACTCTCTGTTTATCAATTGCACAATGTCCCAATCAATGAAATAATTTTGAGCCTAGGAGAAAATCTCCATTTATAAAGCAGTACATATAAGAAGCAGAAGATGCCCTACACACAAACGCTCCTGGAGAACAGAGTGTAAGGGTGTCTACACAGTTGGGAAATAGGATTCTGAGGGGTGGGAAGGGATGAGTTTAGATAGCAAACTTAGAAGTAATTATAAGTTTCTGAATTCCTAACCTTAATTCCTTCTGCCCCTCAGATCCAATTCAGGAAATGGTGGAATGTTTATGATCACAAAAAGGAGTTTTTAATCCCAGGCCCAAACTCTAGGTGTTCCTGTTACAGCTTCCCACCTGTCCCTGTTGTAAATGGTCAGAGGAAGGGAGCCCCATGCTCAGGAATATAAATGGAGCTTACATGTAACTTCAGTCTCCGACTTTCTATTTTGAAGGTAAGATAAAATGCAGTTTGGGTTTCTACGAAATCAGTTTCTAGGCTCTAAGGTTCCTTCAGAACTTTTTTCCCTCCTTCTATGTTTTGACAGCAACAGTTAGTACAGTGCTTCTGTCTCTTAGGGGCAATCTTTCTCTTCACACATGCTTAAAGTACACAATAGGTGGAAGCTGCCATTAAATTAAAAAGTATGAAATAATACACAGTGAGTGCTTTTCCTGAATTCCTGGACCTAACAACTTCGCAGTTCTGAAGAGAACGTGATTATGGGTGAGCACTAACAACATCCACTGAATGGTGAGCTTGGAACACTTTTCCCAAGGCAAGTTCTGTCTAGGTTATTAGGATGGCTGAGATCTACTGGATCAATGAACTTACAGACAATGCAAGACAGAAAAGTCTAAGAGATTGAGTCCCAAAAGAAGAAACTAGACCAAGAAGAGAAAAGTTATCATTGCTGGAAAAAGAGGAAGACTTAACTAGGAGAATGTTTTTCTTAATACCCACAGGGGTATAATTATAACAAAGTTCTAAGTTGTGGCTCATCAGTACAAACTATCAAGTCAAACCTCACTAAAGCTAAAAAATAAAACTTATAAAATTAAAAAAAAACTATTTGGATTTCAGTACTAACATCTATTTTAAGATGTGTGTGTGTGGGTGGGTGTTGTCTGAGATTATGTATGAGACAAAATTGGTTCTTAAAAATCATAATATTGATGCTGTCCTTTAGGTTTCCAATTCAAGTCTGGTGATGTTCTAACTCTACGAGTTGTAACACACAATTCTCAATTTCTTCTGATTAACTGGAGGTAAACATGTAATGGATATGTCAATCTGGGTTGGTTTCAGAATATGATCTTCAGATCTTACTCTCTGGAGTAGGTAAGGTATAAGAGTGAGCCACTATGCTCAGCCCTGTATTTCCAGTAATTTACTTAATCTTTCTGAATTTCAGCTTCTTCCTGTGTGGAAAGTGAAAAGAATTACTGTGTGGACCTTAGAATTGGGTGGGAATTATGACTGGGTGCAGGAAGTATACGTGCTTGGGATGTGTGTACAGAGCCTGACACTCTCACAAAACTACTGATGTTTATATTGAAATGTATTCCAGGAATTGGAAACAAGAGGGATTTTTCTGTTCTTGTTTATCAATTTATGGGCATTGAGGGAGTCAGAGATATTCAAGGAGAACAGGGAAACAAAGGCAGCAATTTTACTCTGTAGATACTGTATTCACAATGAGCTATATCACTGTGGACAGGGAAACGAGGGATGGGATTGTCAAACAAGAAATGAACTCATTACCTGACTTACAATATGTTTATCTGTATGTACACTCCCTTAACAATAACAATTTTAAAAATACAGGTTGATGATTTTCTCCTCCAGTTTTTGTAGGTTCCCTTAAGACTCAGGCCCACCAATGGAGTTTTGGAAGGTCAATTTATTTGATAATTAACATAAAGCCATAATCTCTTAAGAAATGTTATAAAAAGTATTTCATTCTTAGTACCGGTTTCTCTTTGAGCGGCAATTCTACATGTTGTTGGCAGAGCTAATGTTTTACTTTTCGTTTTCAGTATTTGTCAGGTGCTGTATCTTGGCAACCTGCCCCTACCTAAAATGGTAATCAACCATTGAAATTAATGTACTTGAATATGAGTTTCATTTATTTATTTAATTTGTTGTTGTTGGTGAACTCTGGGCCTGGTCACTGTCCTTCAGCATTTCAGCTGTAGACTAGTGCTCTACCACTTGAGCCACAGTACCACATCTAGCTTTTTCTGCTTAGGTGGTGCTGTGGAATCAATACTAGGGTCTGGTGCATTCAAGATAAGCTGTCTACCACTGATCCACCGTGTCCTCAGCCCCTAGAACTGGTATTTTTGTGCATGGGTCTATCAAGCAAACTTATTGAGCAAATGCATTCATTTGAAACTAGACATATTCAAAATTATTAATTATCAGATATTTTAACGAATAAAACAGTTATCATTGTTACTAGGAATTGTTTGTCTCCCCACACTATAAACATGGAGGAGATATTTTAAAATAAAACTACAAAATAAATTTTAAGATCTTGGTGCAAACATATCTGTCCAGGTGTTATTACATTAAACAGAGAATTCAAAATTATTTTTTTTCATGAATACAGATATCAAAGGTCTTATAATAGATATTTCAAATTTCAAATTAAAGGAAAAATCAGTCAGGAGGTAAAATTTATATTGAATGTTAATTTTTGAAGAGGAAAAAAAGATCCTAGATGGCAGACTAAAGACAAAGGAATATCAGAGCCCTATATGCTCAATAATAAATAATAAGAAGTTTTAATTAAAAAATTGAGCTGGAATGTGCACATCAGGCAAAGGCAAGCAATCAGATCATACAAACAGCCAAAAACACCAAAATTATATCTCATAAAAAGGAGACAAGTTCAGACCAGGGTTCAACATCCTTATCCTTGATTTCAATGATACACATACACATACACCCCTCTACACACACACACACACACACACACACACACACACACATACCAACACACAAACACACAAGTATGTATGCAGCAGCTCAACCTACTCACATCCATTCAACATGAATCAAAGATCTTCCTGTAATATTTGAAACATTAAAACTTTCAAGTCTTGAAAATAATTGATAACAGATGCATAAGCAATTATTTTCTGAATAGACTCTGCTATGGAATTGAGAGTTCATGATGGTTATAACTATTTAAACATCTCTGAATCTTGAAAGAATTAAACAAGAGACAATTCAAATTTTGGGACTATATTTCTACCAGTTATTCTTCAAAATCTTAATTAGAAGTTACAAAAACCAAAATTAAATATCAAATGAATACAACTAATACTTGTGTAAGTGAAGTGTAATACTTGTGTAAGTGAAGTGAAAGACACTGAGCAGAGACCTATGCTGCCTCCATTTCTAAGCCGGCTGCATGTTGTGGAACCTTTGATTCTGTTGGGCCAGGCTCACAGTTGTCTTCTCCAGAGTAGTGGCCCTGCTGGTGTTGGGCTGTGTGGAGAGGAGGGGAGGCCTTGGGGGAGGCCGAGCTGGGGTTGGGAATGGGGTAGTAGGGAGATTACGGGAGGCACTGGCAGAGGCTGGTGAAGGGAGGAAGGAGGCAGTAGGCCAATGGCTAAGGAAGCAGCAGCCCCAAAGGCAGCTGGGTTCTGGGAGTGTCTCTGAGGTTCAGAGTTTGGCCCCTGGGGCCTTGTGGCTGGGTGAAGAGAGGAAGGAGTCTCAAATCCCACCCAAATAGGCAATGAGAAATGAGACAACCAGTGGCTGAAGAATTTCAAGAAAAAAGATAGGGACTTGCAAGGGGGGTGGTCAGTGGCTATAGGTATGTCCACAAACTAAGGCATAAATCTAGCTTGTGGTTACAACTATTAACATGAGGTATTGTTTGTATACATAGTGATAATTGAATGCCTTATTGTTAGGGAGCAAAAGGGAGCAATAGTGATTACATCCATAACACAGACATCCATCTTGTCTCCAAATCTTAATCTTTTAATGTCCAACAGCTCAAACTTAAATACTCTTGAGATAATAACTCATACCCCTGTCTTCCCTTAACTGTTTGACCTTTCCAGAGCACAGCTCTCAGCCTTTTGATTATTGTTTGCGATGGCTTCCCAATCTATCCTTTTCCAAGTCTAACAGCTTGACTTCAGAATCCCTCACAAGTGCTGTGACAGATGTATTATTTTGAAAACTATATTTTTTTCTAGGATAGGTTCAATTTTTAAATTTTATTTTATTTCAAAAATACTGTACAGAGTGGTTACAGTTACATGAGTAAGATACATTCCTTATTGAATATGGATACCCACTCCATTTTTCTTCTCCTCTCCCTTCCCATCCCCCACACCTCCCCCACCACCCCAAAGTTGTAAAGTACACTTCCGATATAGTGCCTTTTGAATATCATTGGTGCAATGGGTCACTCTTTGTACTTGTTTCATCACTATAATTTTTCCCTTTCTTTCTCCAAATCAGATAAATGTATATACAAAATTGAAGGTACCAGAATCAAGACAGAGATTGCCAGGGATAAACCAATGGCAAAAGACAAATTAAATAAAATAAGATCTAGATGCTCTACTTTATGGACATCAAGGTTGACCTCTGAAAAATAAAAGACTTTTTTCCATGTCTTGGAGTTCATTTCAATTAGCATCATTTTGTAAGGTCAAATGTACATAGTTCTGGAACCAGCAATCCTACTCCTGGGCATTTGTTGAAATGATCTCAAGCTAAAATACACTAAATCTACAATTACGTTTCTGGCAGCACTTTTAGAACCAATCAAAATGCCCCTCCATAGATGAATAGATCAAGTAAATGTGGTTTATATACACAATGGAATTTTATGCTTCTATCAGAAAGAATGGCAAAGCCCCTTTCATAAAAAAAATGGAAAGATTTGGAAAACAATCATATTATGTGAAGGAAGCCAGACTCCAAGAAACATAGGTTCCATGATTTCCCTCATTTTATTAATTAATATTGCTTAGGATAGTCCTTAAACTCTTAATATTCCTTTTTTTCTCTCTCCGTCTTCCTCTCTCATTCCATTTGTGTGTGTGTGTGCGTGTGTGCATGTGTGAGCGTGCATGCACGCACACAGAGTAATTAAAGTTGACTCAGAGCCTTAAACTCTTGCTTGGTTTATTCACTCATGACTGACTGAGTATGTTCTATTTGAACCAAGGTTTCACTCTGCTTTGATTGAATAATTGAACATAAATGTCTCATGGATTGGTACTCCAGCCATCTGTGAACCATGATCTTCCAATCTCAGGCTCATGACTATCTAGGAATAGGGATGAGGCACTGGTATACTCAATTGTCTTTTGCTTTGTTTTGTTTTTGTTTTTGGTTGATTTTGTACATCCAATATCTGTAAGGAAAACGAATCATTTATAATCAGGACTATTCCCATAAAATATGTGTTGTTTAAAGATTACCTTAATAATGTTATGCTTTTGCATCCACATTATGTGATTTGATTTTTTGAACTCTATTGTTGCAAACAGTCAAGTCACTTATATACAATTTGAATCTTCTTGTCTTGGTATTAAAGTTTGTTAAGTGTTTCAAAACAGAATTTATCAAGGTTTAACTCTACACTACTGAATCAAGACCTTTATGATTATTCAATTTCTTGTAAATCATAAGTTATTCACTTCTTGTGGCACCATATGAGTACAGGTAGTTTCCTATAATACCTCCACATAGTTTAGACCTCAATGCCATGCAGTCTTCTGCCAAATATGCAAGGGCATCCTTTGTAATTCTCCTTGCATTTTCACTGTTCTTGTCTCTACTCTCCCATGCTAAGTCCTGTGATGATCTTGTTGATTTTCTCCTCTGTTTGCATCTTGGGAACTACTGTTATACACTACTGTATTTCTGTCCATTCTCCTTGTGCTTCATCTTGTACCCTTCTCACAGCAGAGGTCCAGAGATTGGGGATATTTTTTTCACTCTTTTGCTCAGACATCTATCTTTACTTTCTAGCAATACATTCACTGAATTCTTTCTGTAAAGTCTAATGTCTTGAAAATGATTACTGCATTTTCATGACTTTGTTATTTGGCATTAGAGAAGAACAAAGGTCAGTAACTAACTTAGGTAAAAGAAGGTTGCAATCAAGCTTCAATAGATGTTGTTCATTGGATAATATTTACTTTATGGTCTGCCTTCCTGCTTCCATTTCACTGTTTATTTTTCAATGTAGCCTTTTCTTCTGGAATGTATTTATAGGCCTACCTAGTGAAGAGCAATTCCTACTGTAGTTAGTCATTAATTTTATTCCAACATTATTTCATATATCCTTCTGAGTTTTTTCAGGGTCTGTATAATTGTGTTTCACATTCTTAGATATGTTTTAACATCGATGCATCCAGTGATAAAGACACATTGTTAAGTCACCATTTTGATGACAGAAACGAAAACATGCAGCAAACACACTACATGACAATTTTCTGGTTTTAAATTCTTTTAGATTAGAATTGATACTGGAGGACGAACATTCTGTGTGCAATTTTATATTTTCCTAATTATTTTAGTATACTTTCCAATATTGTACAAAGTTAAAACATTACTATTTACTTAGTTTTAGGATTTCTAAAGTTGTCAAAGTAAAAGTTCTATTCATTCATAATTTTAAGACAATATTGTCAATTATGACCAAGTGAGACATTTTAAACTTTTATTTGTGGTCCTTAATGTTGGTCCTTGGGAATCAATTCTAGTCCTTCATTTGTCTTAGTCTACTGTGTGCCTCTGAGCTTGATTTGACCTGTGGTTTTATTTTCACTCAACTGGAATAAAGAAAAATTTCACTAGGAAGGACTTATTACTAGGTTATTTTCTCCAGTATCCCTCGCATACATAAAAGCTATATAAGTCTACACTGACAGAAAATGGTGTTCTTATATGGTATTTATTAGTGGTAACTGTTTATTTTGGAAGCCCCACTCTTCACTAAGTATTGCCCCTTTCCTTTTCTCCCTTCCCATAAAACTTGACTGGATCCACTGGAAACCCACTTCCAGGGAGCTTCCTCCTTAAAAAACCTAACCTTAAGTAACATACCCCTGGTAGACCTCCTATAAACTTTCAAAGTCCTGACTGCAACCAGACTCCTTCCTGAAAGCCCTCCTCTGCTATAGGGAAATCCCTCTTCCATTCCACCCTTTCCTGGAATCCCTGCTCTGAACCACCAAAAACAAGGCCACATCCATATCTCCTTCCACGTCCCGCCTTACTGCACCAAGAACCCAGCCTACATCAGGGTCCTCCCCCCAAACCCCACCTCATCCACCAGATACCCTGCCCCTAACTATTCTAGTCCCTCATAGTCCCATTGCTCCCATATTCTAGTACTTCCAAGCTCCTCCCATCCCTTTCATACCCCAACTCCAAAAAGCCTTCTCCCTCAAGCCCCTCCTGGTTTCATCAGAAACTTCGCCCATAACTAGCCTACTTCTAAATGGCCTAACCTTTCAAACACAGCCCTGAACCTACCTCTTCCCATAAAGCCTATCCTGCTATACCAAAAACCCTTCACCTCCCTATAACTGCCCTTGAAGCCCTGCCTTACTTGGCCAGAACCTTCTTGCACAGCCCATCTCCTGCCTGGAAAGCCAACCTGCTCCAACACAAGCCTCTCTACCTCCCACATCTTCTCTCTCAATGCCATGCCTTGCTCCACAGATAAACCCACCCCTTATTGGCTCCTCCCTCAGATCCACACCCTACTACACCAAATACCCTTCCCATAATTATCCTACACCATTGCAGCCTTTCCACTCGTTCTCAAAGCCCCTGCTCCAACTAACCCAATGGCTCCAAACCCTGCCCTGTTCCTGCAAAACCCCACTAGAAAAACCCCAGCACACTATGCCATTTCTGGACACCCACATTGCTCCACTGGAAACCACTGCTCCAGGTGGCCTCCTTCTAGAAGCCTAGAAAACCCCCACCACATTGTCCCATCTCTCGACACCCACATTGCTCCACTGGAAACCACTGCACCAGTTAGCCACCTTCTGGGAGCCTCACCAGGCACAACTGTAAATCCCTGTCCCTCCATAGTCCCTTTCGGAAGATTGCTTTGCCATACCTGAAACCCTGTCCAAAGTCCATGTCCTGTCTTGCAAGACTAAAATACCAACCCAACCTTACTCCTCTTTTCGAAGTGGTGACTGACTACACCAGGAACTGCATCCTAACTAGTCTAGTGCACTGGATCCTATCACTGCTCTCACAAAGCCATGGTTCTGAAAAACACCTCCATACATTGCGACTACATTTTGCTCTACCAGAAACCCCACCTCCACCCTAATACATTTCCCAAAGGCCTGCCATTCTCCACCAGAAACCCCACCCCTTACTATCCCATGTCTTCCTAGTATTACCCTGCCCTCTCAAAGCCACACCCTGAAAAGCCTCACCCTCATATCTCCGCATTCCTGCACCAGAATCCCTACCTTCTCTCAGCCTCTTGCCTCCATTTCCTGCCCTGCCTTATGGGAAACCTCACCCTACATATCCCACAAGGGCTCACAGTGCTCTAACTGCACCCCTCCTCTAACTAACTTCCTCCTTTGTAGCCTTGTTCTTTCTTCTCAAAACTCTGCCCCAGCCTCCTCCCCAGTGACCAGTCCTTCCTCCACTGAAAACCCGTCCACCTGCCAGGACTCCACCAAAAACCCAATACCACCTTCATCCATGAAGGTCCCATCTAGTAACTTTTTTACAAATGTGATTTTATACTGGCCACAGAATTCATACTAATCAATATGATAGGAAAGCAGTATTGCAAAAAGGCAACAGCAATTAGATAGTTCTTAGATGCCTTAGTCTAGTTTGGGGTTCTGTTACACGGCAGATACATATTGTGTGAACATGTGTGAAGGTGATTCCTCTTATTGGAAAGCATTCTTTGAAGTATCAGTAAGGTTTCATAAGTGATCATTTTATTTCTAGAAAATTCGTGCACATTTGTGCCCATTAACTTCAAAAAATACTTATTTTAAATCCTCTGGTTTCGTTGAGGAAAGAGCATTAGTGTGTAAAAAGATGAGTTACAACTCATCTCTCTAATGAATAATTTTGGAGTTGCTTACTTTACTCTGTACCAGAGATTTTAGTAACAGAAATTTTCTACCAGAATCCACTTTGAATTTCCTCCTTCCACTAAAGTGCCCTTTGGAAAAGTTTGAAGTGAGATTATACAGGTGACCTGTCAGAAATAAAAACATATTTGAGATCATAACAATATTATGATGAAGACCCCACCCAATATGCTTTTTATTTTCTAACAAAAGGAACATAAGCCTATTTAACTGCAGACTTTCTGAAGACTAGAACACAAAAATATAAGAAATGGCCTGTTATACCATGGTTCTGAAAACCAAACCAAAACAAAGATAACATAATGAGACAGAAGGAAATGAGGAACTTGTACATGTAATATATAGTGTAAAAAATACACTGATTCAAGAAAAAAATAATTTGGTTGCGTTGTCTTGTTCAATATATTTCATTGTAAATATTGCTCTTTGTTTAGCTGTGACTTAATATAGGTCTCAGCAGGTATCTGCCTAGGTAATTCTGTAGTTAGTCTATTTCATCATTTCAAGATCATCAGGATGAAAAACTCCACACACCTTAAGACACACCTGCAACAGCACTAGACATACCTTCCTATTGGTCCAACAGTGTAAACCAGACCTGTGTTTTACCAAGCTTTGTATGTGGTATGATATGGTTTTTTCAGGCTGAAGAGCTAAAGTAACTCCAATTCGAGATTAACCCCACTATCTTTTGCTAGGCTGCCCTCAGAGTAACCCCAAGAGAGAAAAAAAAACACAGGCTCCCACCAGCCCTGCCCACCATTAAGAAAGCAGAGCAATTGCCCAAGTGTTCCAGGAACAGAACATACTGATAGTTCAGAAAAAGGGCAGAGCGGTTATTGTGGATTCAAAATAATCATGTAACTTGTTGTGTGGAAATTCCTTAAACTTATTTGTTTAATTCTATAAAAGTTGTGCTGATTTTGTGCTCGGAGACTCAGAATCACCAGTTACCCGGTGTGCGGGGGACCAAGCTTAAGCTTGCAAATAAACAACTCTTTTGCTGTTCGAATTGGTCATGGTCTCCAGTGATCTTTGGGGGTCCGAAGTCCATACAACATTTCTGGGGGCTCATCTGGAACCTCCCTCATAAGATCCTCTAGACGCCCCACCACAGAATCCCAAAAAACCCAGCTCTTAAGTCAAGGCAATGCCGTTCTGTATATTTGCTTGCCAGCAGGTTCTGTATCTGTAATTCTGGTTTCCCGAGGGGTCTACGCTCTGGTTGGCAAGTTGTGTTAGTAGACACGCTATAAGACTGCTAATGGAGTCTGTGAGTAGACGTCCCCAGACCTCTCAGGGTAGATTGCTGTTTAGGACGGACATTTTTGGGAAACTCTAAGTCTGTAGACTGGCACTTTTTGGTTGGCAATTTACAAAGCTGCAGTGTGCCTTTGTAAGTTGTGTCTTTGTGTTGAGTGTTCTGTTTGTCATTTGGGGTTTATCTTAGCCTTAGGCCTTGGCTCAGGGAGATCGGGGTATGGGGTAGAATCTGCCAGTCTGAGGGGATGGCCTCGAGGGACTGATTTCCCTAGCCCCAAAATGACTTGAACTTCTCTTCCCCCTTGGAAGGCCCCTGTGTCAACAAATGTTGATGAGATGTCACCTCATTCACTGAGACCTGATTGTTCTCTGTTGTATGTTTCTGGAGATAGGGAAGTTCTGGGTGGGAGTGGTAGGCTCACTCAACAGACTCTGGATTCAGCTTGCTGAGTGAGAACGGCACAGAGTTCTGGTAGGTATAAACTCAACCTTTGGTTATTGTCTTCTCTAGTTCTGTTTTAGAATTTGTACTACTTTTAAATGTGGGTTTTTGGTTTCAGTGTTTTTGTTATTTATTTGAAAATCTCTGGGGAAATAAAAGTTCCAGTCTCCAGCTGAGCTCAGTCACATGGAAGGATGTGTGCCTGTTTTGACTTTTCAGCGAGTCCCGACAATGGAAAGTGCTCTTGTCTAAAATTGGATGAAAGTGGATGAACAAGGTTACATATCCACCAACAATGAAGTAAGGTTCCCTTCTGTCCACATCCCCTCCAGCAACTGTTGTTATTAGAGTTCTTGATTACAGCCATTCTTACTGGGTTGAGGCAATATCTCAATGTTGTTTTGATTTGCATATCTTTTATGGCTAGGGAGGTTGAGCAATTCTTCCTGTGTCTTTTGGCTATCCTTCTTTCCTCTTCAGAGAAGTTTCTCTTTAAGCCTCTAGCACAATTATTTATTGGGAAGTTGTTTCTTTGAAGATTTGTTGTTGGGGAATTTGATTTTTTGAGTTCCAGGTATATTTTAGATATGAAACCCTTGTCCATTGTATGGCTAGTGAAGATCCTCTCCCAATCAATGGGCTTTCTATTGATCTTGCTAGCTATGTCCTTTGCCATACAGAAGCTCTGCAATTTCATGCAATCCCATGTGTCCAACTTTTCTTTGATTTGTTATGTTCTATGTCTCTATTAAGAAAATTTCGGCCTGTGCCAAGGAGACCTAGGGTTTCTCCTACTCAATCCTGTAATGATTTCAGAGTGTCTGCTTTGACTCCGAGGTCTTTGATCCATTTGGATTTGATTCTGGTGCAGGGTGATATATAAAGATCTAAGTTTAGTTTTCTACAAGTAGTTAACCAATTTTGGCAGCACCATTTACTGAAAAGCCTGTCTATTTTTTTAGCTACCTTATCGAAGATTACATGGCCATAGGTCTGTGGGTTCATTTCTGGGTTTTGGTTCAATTCCATTGGTCCTGAGGTCTGTTCTTGTGACAATACCAAGCTGTTTTAATTACTATGGCTTTGTAGTAGAGTTTGGAAGTTGATATTCCTCCAGCACTGTTCTTTCTGTTGAGAATTGTTTTAGCTATTCGGAGTCTTTTATTGTTCCATATGAAGTTTTTTGATTGCCTCTTCTATTTCCTTGAAGAATAAGGTTGGAATTTTGATAGATATAGCATTGAATTTGTAGATAGCCTTGGGAAGTATTGCCATTTTCAGGATGTTAATCTGTCCAATCCAGGAACATGGCAATTTTTCCACTTTCTTAGTTCTGTTTTGAATTCCTTTTTCAGGTTTTTAAAGTTTTCATCATAGAGGTCTTTCACTTCCTTGGTTTAGTTAATTCCGAGGTATTTTATTTTTTTGTGGAGCTATTCCGAATGGAGTTGCTTTCCTAATTTCAGCCACACTTTTCTTATTATTGGAATACAGAAAAGCCATTGAGTTTTGAGGGGTAATTTTATACCCTGCTACTTTGCCAAAGTTTTGAATCAGCTTGAGCTCCCCTATGACCCAGCAATCCCACTTTTGGGCATTTACCCAAATGTTCACAAACAAGACCATACTAAAGCTACCAGCATAACTACATTTAATGTAGCATTATTTACCATTATTAAGATATGGAACCACCCCAGATGCCCCTCAGTAGATGAATGGATCAAGAAAATGTGGTATATACACACAATGGAATTCTAAGCCTCCATTAGAAAGAATGACATTGCCCCATTTGTTAGGAAAATGAAAGACTTGGAAAAAAATTTTGTTAAGTGAAGTAAGCCAGGCCCAAAAGAATATAGGTCCCATGGTTTCCTTATTTGCACTAACTAGTATATGTCTGTGTCAAGCAGAAAAATTCAGATAATTTGAATACATATTCAAATGTATTTTTCTTTCATGTGATTGTTTCTAACACATTTATATGATTATTTCTTTGGTGCTTTGTATGTCCCTCCCCCACGGTATAACCCCTGCTTTCACTGTATTTGATGTCGGTATAATTTGTGGAGGGGAAGGGAATAAACAAATCGTTTAAATAGGGATAAAGGTGGACCTATTTCAACAACTAGATATACAAGTCATTATGTCAAAAACGAACTTTACAACTTTGGTGGTAAGGGGGGGAGGGGGAGGAGGATTGGGTTGGAGGGCGGGGATAGGATGGTAAGGGGAATCAATGGAGGAGGCTACAATGCTTTATAAGAAATGTACTCATTGTTTTGCCCATGTAATTTTAACCCCTCTGTACAGTACTGTTACAATTAAAAACACATTAAAAAGAAAAAATAAATAAAAATAAAATTGGATAAAAATCAGGACAGTTTAGTTTCAGGTGACCCCCCCCCCCCACCCCCTAGCCTTCCTCCAACAGAAGTGAGTCAAAAGATCAATTGGTGAAATGACTTGCTAAAGCCCTGAGAAAATGAAGCTCTACAATATTGCTTAGTTTCAAAGAAATATTGTCCTAAATTTTTGTTTGAAAACTTTAGAAAATGTATGTACAACTGATTTTGATTTTTGGTTGCTTAAAGATCTGATTGTGTTTTGTATGTGTTTGTGAACATATTCATGATAGAAATTGTCAGCATGATGTAACAAGTGGATGAGATTAAGTTTAAAATTCAAAAGGTTATGAGGTTTGGACATTACCAAAACATTTTTAAAGAATTTTCACATGGTTTTAAATAGCTTTTTAAGGATACTTTAACTTGAAAAATAGAAAATCTGGTATTTTAGAATGCATAAGGCTGTTTATACTGTACTCAAGATATCTGAATTAACAAAAAGGAGAAACTTAGAAGCTAACAAAAAAAACCTCTCTTTAGGAGTGAACAGGCAGAAGTGCAGTTCAGCTGGTCATGCATGGTGGAATAGGCCATAGGAGAAGTCCACCCATGGTGAAAGAGGGCAAACTGGCTCAATAGCAGTTCATCTAACCCTAAAGAGTCAAATTGTGTGTGTGCCCATTCCACAGGAAGGGCCAAGTGGCCCATCTTTATTCTGTCCCTTTTCCCTTCACATAGACACTGGAAACATGATGGTAAAAACGAGTGATGTAAAGATCTTATTAGCATTGCTAAAACTGCCCCTTGGATGTGTTAAAATTAAAATTAAGAAGGCCTTAAAAAGAGGTTTAAAATTTTATTTGTATAATGTGATTTGCTCTCAATGATATTCTGCCATT
Source organism: Dipodomys spectabilis (assembly GCF_019054845.1). NCBI lineage: Eukaryota > Metazoa > Chordata > Mammalia > Rodentia > Heteromyidae > Dipodomys > Dipodomys spectabilis. Next base: position 364,749 of record NW_024871318.1, on the reverse strand, counting down.
GTGTATGTGTTTTTTAAGGCATAAAGGTGTTAAGTCTAGCTTCTTGGTACAGTGATGGTGATTGTAATTTTTGCATTAAGAAAAAATGTTATTTGAGTTTAAAAGTTTTTATGTGTATCTTTTTCAAAACAAGCAGCCAAGAGGATATTAGTGACACTTAATCTTGAAAGTTCAAGGGATTTTTTCAAAATGCAACTAAAACTAAAGTATAGAATATTAAAACAGACATTAATAGGAGGCTTATAAATTAGGAATGGGGTTCTGTATATAAAGTTTAAAAGTATAATTGTTCTAAACATTTGCCTCAAAGTGCAAAAAGGAAAAATTAGGATTACCAAAATAATTGCTTAATTCCTATTTCAGTTTGCTCTCATGGTTTTTTTGTAACAGTTCTCATCAGGCCCACAAAAAGGAGTGAGGATTCTTGTCAGTTTGTCAGATGTAACTTTGGCTCTTAATATGTTTCAGGTAAGAATATGCTTAAAACTACTTCTATGTTGACCACCTTGTTGCTTTTAATTGGAGTAAAGTGTCCTTTCATGAGACTCATTGATCTGTAACTGGTTTGAATCTAGCCTGGGCAGAAAAAGGACCGTGTGAGACTGTCACCTCTACTCATCCACCAGAAGGCTGAAAGAGCAAGCAGACCTGCTTTAGGATTCAGTGTGGCAGAGTGCTAGCCTTGAGCTGTAGAGCTGAGGGACAGCACTCAGGCCCCACGTTCAAGTCCAGCAAACAACTAAGGGAAATGGCAATGAGGCATTTTTCCCAGTGTGGAGAAGACACTCTTGGATGAAAGCAATGGAGGAGCATCCAGAGACCGTAAGCCAATGCTTGGATGGCAGAAATAATGTCAGATCCTAGCTAGAGTCATTTGTGTGTGGCCTTTCAAAAATTGGTCAAAGCCAGGAGGTCATAGAAAGATAGTTTGTAAGCATGCCTAATGTCTATGACTATCTACCTTGTAAGGGACAGGAACTTGTCAGTCATCTGTGATAGTACTAAAAGGCTAAGGTTGTAAATTGTGGAGGTTAGTTTAAATCCCAACCCCTGTATGTGCCAAAAGCTCTAATTGGCAGTAACTTTTGAGCTGACACCAGCTACATAAATTTTATTTGCTCAGGAAAAGTTTGTATACCTGAGAGTTTTTTTTTTCTATTGCTATCTGCTGAAGGCCTGCATAGGTAACTCAGACATTGTTAAGATTACAAGAGATCACATTCCTAAGCCATCCTGAAAGATCCTTTTGCAAAGCAGAAGGCTAATTAAGCAGCACTGCTGTAGCCAGAATAAAGGTCTGTGCATTTGTCAAAAGTTAAAATGTTGTTCTTAATGACATCTAACCCTGGTAACCTCTTTGTAAAATAGGCTAAGATTATAGTTTCCTGGTTAGGTAGGATCAACACACCTGAGTCAGCTTGAAGAAGTGACAAAAGATGAATCTTCGTCCATCATCCCCATTTAAGAACAAGGGACCAGAGTATCTTTTTTTTAATGTGACAAAATAGACAGAATAGATAGAAGGAAAAGGCATGGGAAATAATAGTACAGGCCTGAACCCTCTATATCTGCCTAGAAAATCCTAATCTTATTAAAAATACGATCTACTTTAAAAAATTGTCATCTTGGTTAATTGTCCTGGGCTACTCTGTAAATAGTCTTAAAAAACTAGTTGGGTCATAGCTTGCCAAGCCTATGCAATGAATCCTTAACCAGTCTTTGTAGGAATTTGTAGCCCAGAACGAGGTGTGACAGTCCCTTGAAGCCACAGAGAGTCCCTGCTGGTGCTGGTGCTGCACACATTAATGAGTAAAGTTCAACGACAGCTTGACAGTCACTTGGAGGAAATCTACATCATCACCCTATATCATCACCCAGACCATCTCCACCCTGGTAAAAGTAGACTGAACTCCTGCCTGATTCCATCACCTGAGAATGCTTCCTGGTTGAAAGTAAGATCTTGTGGGACATTCTTTTGGTGATATCCAGTAACCTCTCTACTCCCACAGTGGATATTTGGGCCAAGGAAATCACTGCCTTGCGTTAGGTACTTCAGGGTCACAGCCTAGTTTGGCTCTGGTATGGTAATTATCTTCTTCCCCCTAGGTGTGTTTTAAAGATAAAGGAGAGAATTTTTTTAAATCAATGGAGGTAAGAGGAGGAATGAGACCCAGCCCTAATCTTAGCCTTAAAAATCTCACAAGCTTTTCATCCCACTGGTGCCGTAAGGCTTTCTGAGATAACTTGGTTCCACAAATCAAAGGAAAAATGTGTAGTTTTAAACTCTAGCCACAAAAGAGCTCAAGGAATTGTAAAGAATAGGAGTGTAGAAAAGAAAGCCTTAGGAAGAAATTGGGGAAAATTGGTATCCTCTAGATAAGAAAGGATTAAAAATGTAAGGATTGTCTTAAAAAGTTTGTAAAGAAGACAAACCTCAGAAAGTTTAAGTATGTAGCAAATGGTATAAGTATGTCTTAAAATTGGAGCTTACGAGTACAACTGGTATAAAGGTAAGTTAGCTGTGGTATAGGGAGTCAGGATTGCTGGAAGAAAATGTATGACCTTTGGTACTGTTAATTTTTGTTACTCACAATTAGACCTTGTAGACCTTGTAGATCAGCACGGTCCATCTATTAGTTCTGAGATCCCAATATCAAAAAAATAAAGAAGACTGTGCCAATTAGGGGACCATGATTGGTCCCTGATGCTCTAGAAGAGGAGAGAATGAAGAGCCACAGTAACTCCAATTTGAGATTACCCCCAACCATCTTGTGCTAGACTGCCCTCAGAGTAACCCCAAGAGAGAAAAAAAAACACAGGTTGCCACCAAGCTTGCCCAACCTTAAGAAAGCAGAACAGTTGCCCAAGTGTTCCAGGAACAGAACATACCAATAGTTCAGAAAAAGGGCAATGTGGTTAGGGTGGACTCAAACCAATCATGTAACTGCTTGTGTGGAAGTTCCCTAAACTTGTTTGTTCAATACTATAAAAGCTGTGCTGATTTTGTGCTCGTGGACTCTTAGCGTCACCGGTTACCGGATGTGCAATGGACCAAGCTTGAGCTTGCAAATATACGACTCTTTTGCTGTTTGCATTGGTCATGGTCTCTGGTGGCCTTTCGGGGATTCCAAGTACAAACAATAGGGCTTGATATAAAATGTCTCTTCCCAGGGAATTAAATGATGGCATTTATAGCTAAAATGATTTAGGGTCATAATTAACATCTAACACATGCTAAGGTTTTTATTTATACCTCTCTTTCTCCCTTCCATTCTTTCTTCCACCCTTCTTTCCTTCTTTCATTCCTACCTACCTTACTTGCTTGCTTCCTTCCTTCCCTTCTCTCCTCCTCCTTCTCTACTCTCTTTTCTTCTTTCTCTTTCTTTCTTCCCTTTTTTCCTCTTTTAGGAAGTGAGTATGAATTTAGATATTTTGTTGGCTGAACAAGTATTCTACCATTAGAACAATCTTTTTTCAATTTAGTTATTTGCTCATAGGTTATCAATTTTGCTGAGGGCTGAACAGAGCCTAAGTTCCTCACCTCTGTCTGCCCAGTAACTTGATCACAAATGCATTGCAGCATGCCAGGCTTAGGATGATATTAGAATGTTATCACGTTCCTTGCACACTGGTTCTGAACTGTCATCTTCTCAAATTCGAGTTAGTGATGTGAGCTCCAATATCCTGCCCTTAGTATAGATTGTCTAAATGATTGATTGAAGGCAATTTAATTTTAATCTTTTTTTGCCAGTCCAGGTGCTGTTATAATTTTATTTCTAGACAATTTTTGTGTACATTAGCTTTAAAATATTTCATTACTGCCTTTTTTTCCCTTTATACTTTTCTTGGTAATGCGGCTTGAACTCCAGAGTCCTTACATTTTCCACCTTACCTTACAAATAAAGAAAGAGTCAAATTCAGTTTGTTGGTATAAAGTCACAAATTGTTTCCTGCAGAAATAAAAATAAATTTCACCTCCTGACTCTAAGGTCTATGTCTTTTTAAGGTAACTACAGATATGTAAGTGGTATTATGTAAATTGTGTCATGTGTTTACAGCTGTATTGAAGAACATACTCTTAATATATCATTGGAAAACAGGGTGATTGTATAGTATCTATTTGAGAATATTCTTTGAACTAATCAAGCCAAGTTGAAAACTACATCTTAGTCCAACAAAATGTGGAAATTAACGATTTTATTTATAGGAAAATAATACCACCAAGAAAAGCGAGTATACATTAGAGAGACTGCAGGAATAACATTAGGGTTTTTATTGTCTCTACCTGTTTAATGTGGTTCTATTTCTTGATATAGGAACTCTCTTCTTGTTATTCTTACTGTATGTAATCCAACGCTGTTTATTACCATATATTCAATGTGGGAAATCTAGCTTCAAAAATGTGTAAAGTTTTTTCCTTTTCAATCACAACGTTGTAATTATCTGGGTACACTGTGGTCATCATCATCTTCACCAAAATTATTAATAACATCGTAAGTGCTAACTATTGAAAGTCTGTTATGTATCTATGATTTTGCAATTATTTGTCTGTTGATTAATGATTTTAATGTTACCACTGTTCATGCATCCATATTAAAATTTAGAACAAATAAAGAAATAAAAACACTAAACCATAACAGGTAGCTTGACTATATGCTTATAAAAAATTGTAGAATAGATTTTTGAAGTATTGCAAATTCCTAACCAGTATGAATTAATTTCCTCTCTCCTCATCACTACACACAAATATTTAAGAGTTTGACCAGAATTATTTCTATTAATATACTGTAAATGCTACTACAATATCATGGGTATATCGAAAATTCCCTTGAAAATAATAAACTTTATATTCTATTTAAATATTAGTTATTTTATTCTAGGAAACTTTAGGAAATTTGATGGCATATCTTTGAAATTAAAAAAGGTCAAAAATAGTAGCATAAAGTTGTATAGGGAGTCTGTCTTCAGAAATATATATTATATATATACATAATGTGTAGAAAGACATTTTTGGAGATTGTCATCAGAAATATATACATATATCTAAATTTTTGTGTAGAACGATGTACATTATAGTGAAACAAAAATCTTAAGACATAATTAAAATTAAATAAATACATCAAACCAAGTGCCAGTGAATCAAGCTTATAATTCGAGCTATTCTTTGTAATTAGATCTTAGAATTGTGTTCAAAACTAGCCCCGACAGAAAAGTACTTGTTACATTCCTATCTCCAATTAACCACTAAAAACATGAATTAGCTCTGTGCCTCAAGTTGTATAGTGCTGGCTTTGAGCATAAAAAGGCTTAGAGACAATGCTCAGACCTTGCAAACAACAACAAAATATATCACATTAATTTCACAAAAGCATCTTTTAACTGCTGTGAACATTTCTTAGAAACATGAATACATGCCCCTGAAAAATGTTAAGTAAAAATTATAGAATATTTACGTCTATGTTAAAGACATGACTATTTAGATTGAGATTTCTAGGTAATGAATAGAAATTAAGAATAATGATAATATATTTGGACTGGTCTTTTATTCTACTTTATGGTAGTAATAAAATGATATTTGTAACGATTATATCAAATTACTCTTGTTTGGTATTTGAATTATAATAAATGATAAACATTTTTAAATGATTTCCATAGGAAAGGATCATTTCCTCAATGGTATCAATTCTTTTGTAATTTCAAAACAATTAAGAAAATTATTCCAAGGCTGGTTTGCTCTAAGACTATATTTGTTTTTGTGTTCTAGTTTTCATATGTTTGTAGAAATTAAAACTCCAAAAAAATCAATGGATGTTGGCATTCAGGAACATCTTCATAGATACTAATATTGGAGTTGCTTAAGTGGAATTGTTTTATTTCATTTGTTATTTTCACAAATAAATCAACATGATTGTGTATTTTGTTTCTTTTCACTGCTGTTCGCTCTTATCTTGAGAATACTTTTTTCCAAGCAAAGTAGAGAAAAGCATTTGGATTGAGCAAGTAGCATATAGGTTTCATAAAATACAGATGCATAGATTTGGGTCTTTTGTCATTTGCTATAAGTTTCTTCCAGAAAAGGTTATCAATTACTTATAAGTGATGCACAATTCCTAGATATTCCAATTATCACATACACTTTTTGATTGAGTTATCTCTGCATAAACTCAAAAAAGGACCAAAAAAACTCAAAATAATCAAAAATCACATCTTCATTTTAAAAGCTGTAGTTCACAAAGAATTTTTAGCCAACACCGAAAACATCTTTTCAGGTATTCTGCAATTTGTGTGAAGTATTTTTAACAATTTTTTTTGCCGACATGAAATTCACATGCAATATATTATCTCCTTTTATTGTATACATTTAAGTGCTTTGGAAGTGAATTGTACAATCATAGGTTTTCCAAGCCTAAGTTTCACAAACTTACATTTTTTCAAATAGAAATGCTGTAAATTTTAGAACAGACATTAAAATAGATATAAAATTCAGTTACAGGAATTTGTCCAGCATATATCCTCTATAGTGTGTTTTTTCAAATTTGTTTTGGGGAATTATTTCCAGGGTCTCACACATATTATTCCAGTGCACTGTCAATGGACTACATTCCCTGTCCAATTTTTTTTTACTTCTCTTTAATACATACATAGAAGTGTAATGGCTGAATAACATACAATTCTCTTTAACCTTATCAAGACTTGAAAACTTGCTTGCTAAAATGATTGCAGTATTATACAAATCATTGTGCTATGTGGAGTATATCAATTTCTCCACAAATACATTAGTTTATTTTATGTCATCTTTTTATATTATGGTCATACTAGTGAGTTTTCTTTTTCTTTTTTCTTAGATACTAAAGAGGAGCTTATTTCATATGCTCCTCCTATTAACTACTAATTTACATATGTTCTTTAAGAAATATCCTGTTCGGGAAAAATTTTATATAGAATTAGAAGATTTGAATGTACTTAAGATTCAGTATTGTTGTAGCATTAACATTGTAGCATTAACAAATATGTGTCCTCTGTCTGTTGTAGATGTTTTCATTACTTTCATAAAATTATGAAAGGTTATCAGTTGATATTAACCAGTTAATTCTTGGTTATCTTTAACCTCTAATGCTTTACATGTCAAATTTTTAGAAAACTTTACTGATCCAATGTGATGAATTTGTACATTTATGTTTATAGGTTTTTACATCTCACATTTAGTTTGATAATCATTTTTTATTTTAAATTTTTGTATAGGGTTTGAGATAGTAGTCTAAGATCAATTTAAATCTAGAGAGGCAATAGTGCCAATACACCCAATTAAGATTCTATTTTTATTTCAAAACGTCGTGGCATCCTCTTCAAAATCTATTGACCATAAAACTAAGAAATTTACATGTAGTTAACCAGTTTTGCCAGCACCATTTACTGAAGAGGCTGTCTGTCTTCCATTCTATTGTTTTAGCTCCCTTATCGAAGATTAGATGGCTATAGGTCTGTGGGTTCATTTCTGGGTTTTCAATTCTATTCCATTGGTCCTGAGGTCTGTTCTTATGCCAATACCAAGCTGTTTTGATTACTATGGCTTTATAGTAGAGTTTGAAATTTGGTATTGATATTCCTCCAGCAGTGTTCTTTCCGTTGAGGAGCGTTTTTGCTATTCGGGTCTTTTATTGTTCCATATGAATTTTTGGATTGCCTCTTCTATTTCCTTGAAGAATGAGGGTGGAATTTTGATAGGTATTGCGTTGAATTTGTAGATATCCTTGGGAAGTATTGCCATTTTCACGATGTTAATCTTTCCAATCCAGGAGCATGGGAGGTTTTGCCATTTTTTAAGTTCTGTGTTGATTTCCTTTTTCAAGATTTTACTTGTAGAAAACTAAAGCTAGATCCTTATATATCACCCTGCACCAGAATCAACTCCAAATGGATCAAAGACCTTGAACTCAAAGCAGACACTCTGAAAACATTACAGGATGGAATAAGAGAAACCCTGGGTCTCCTTGGCTCAGGCCAAAATTTTCTGAATAGAGACCCGGAAACACAACAAATCAAAGAAAGGTAGGACAAATGGGATTGCATAAAGTTGCAGAGCTTCTGCAGGGCAAATGACATAGCTAGTAAGATCAATAGAAAGCCCACGGATTGGGAGAAGATCTTTACTAGCCATACAACAGACAAGGGTGTCATATCTAAAATATACTTGGAACTCAAAAAATTAAACCACCCAACAACAAATCCTCAAAGAAACAACTGCCCAATAAGTAAGTGGGCGAAAGACTTAAAGAGAAGCTTCTCTGAAGAAGAAAGAAGGATGGCCAATAGACACATGAAGAAATGTTTAACATCCCTAGCCATAAAAGAAATGCAAATCAAAACAACATTGAGATATCACATCACTCCAGTTAGAATAGCAAAAATCAAGAACTCTAACAACAACAGATGCTGGAGAGGATGTGAACAGAAAGGAACCTTACTTCATTGTTGGTGGGAATGTAAACTTGTTCAACCACTTTGGAAAGCAGTATGGAGGTTCCTCAAAAGACTTCACATAGAACTCCCCTATGACCCAGCAATCTCACTTTTGGGCATTTACCCTAATGTTTACAAAAAAGACCACACTAAAGCTACCAGCACAACTATGTTTATTGCAGCATTATTTACCATAGCTAAGATATGGAACCAACCCAGATGCCCCTCAGTAGATGAATGGATCAAGAAAATGTGGTATATATACACAATGGAATTCTATGCCTCCATCAGAAAGAATGACATTTCCCCATTTGTTAGGAAATGGAAAGGCTTGGAAAAAATTATATTAAGTGAAGTAAGCCAGGCCCAAAGAAACTTAGGTCCCATGGTTTCCCTTATTTGCAATATCTAGTATAGGTATGAGTCAAGCGGAAAAAGTCAGAGAATGTGATGTTAGGAAAACGAACCCTCAAATATGTATTTTAATGTTTTTGTTTCTTTCATGCATGTGTTTCTAACGCATTTATAAGATTATTTCTTTGTTGCTTTATATGTCCCTCCCCCACAGTGTAACCCCCGCTTTCACTATATTTGATGTCAGTATAACATGTGGAGGAGATGGGGACAAACAAGTCGTTTAAGAATTCAGGTGGACCTGTTGCAACAATGAGAAGTACAAAATGTCATGTCAAACCAGCTTTACAATGTCAGTGTGGGGGGGGGTATGATTGGGTGGGGAGGAAGGGGGAGGCTGGGAAGGGAGGTGAAGGGTAAACAAAGGAGGAGGCTGCAATGCTTGGTAAGAAATGTATGCATTATCCTGCCCATGTAATTGTAACCCCTCTGTACAGTATGTTCTCAAATAAAATAAAATTAAATTTAAAAAAAAAACTAAGAATTTATTTTTGATAAATCTGTTACGTTCTTCTATGTGTCTGTTCTTTCACTACTAAACATGCTAATAAGGTTCAAATCTAGTATGATAGCTCAAGCTACACCATTTTACACAATTGTTCTGACTGACCTGTATTCCTTGAATTTACAGACGAGTTTATTGAACAGGTGGACCAATATTCTACAGAGATATCTAGATGTTTGATAGTCACTCATATTTTGCACCTTGTGAAAACACAAGACCACAGATATTATATATAGAAAAATGTCCTTAGAGAATGGTTTAAGCATTTAAATTAATTTAGGAATGAGTTAAGATTTAGTTAACACTATAGCATAATAAATTTGAATGATAACGACTTGAGCTGTACTACAGAGGAAAGTGAGAGGGGATAGAATAGAATGATGGACCACATAGGAGATATATGTAATTGCTATTGTGTTTCAAAGAACAGAAAGACTTCAGAAAAGAGAAGGAGGAAAATAATCAAAGTATTCTGAATCAAGTTTCTTTTTATTCCACCTAATAGTGTGGACTAAGAGTCAGAGAAGATGGAAAAAATAAAATAGAAAATAAAGCTTTGTATAGACCTGTTACAATGTAAAGAAATTGCAATAGGAATATGATCACTAATTTCCAAAGAAATAAAAGAAAGAATAGATAAACCCTAAAGGCAAAAAGAATGAAGAGAGAAAAGAAGCAAAGTAAAACCTTTATCAATAACAAACACAAGAGTTTGGAAGTAGACAAGCAGTGGAAATATTCTAAGAAACAATAAAATAACAATAAAAATTCCTATCGTGGATAAAATATGGATCACATTTCATCATATATAATTTTGAAAAAACATACTAGGAATAAAAATTTAAAAGTCATAATTTAAAACAATATTTACATTATAACTAGACAGTATAGTTCAGTGGTAAAAACTTGGCTCAGCATATGTGAAACAGTAGAGTGATCACCCAAGCATTACAAAGTACACACAAAGCACACACATACACACACAAACCACATAAACACACACACACACACACACAATACACACATTTGGAATATTATTATCATATTAACAGAGTAAATTATTACAAATAGTAAAAGTAGGTTAATATATTGAATCATAATATTGCTTATACTATTTAAAATTTAGTAGAAATAAAATAGTCACGATATACTTGGATTCTTATAGATTAAGTAAATTGAAAGTTAAGAAATAGAAGACAGGAGAACCTTCGAAAAGAGTTTTAAACAATAAACATTTTGAAACATGTATCCTTTTAGTTTTACAAAAGATTGATGTTATTGGAGTTTTAACTCAAGATTTAGAATATGATATCCAGGTGCTCTATATTGCGCTAGGGATGGCTATATCTCTATTCATTTCACTCTGGATATTTTTGGGGGGTCTTGTCGTGGGGCCTGAACTCAGGGCCTTTGCGCTGTCCCTCAGCTCTTCAGCTCAAGGCTAGTGTTCTACCACTTGAGCCACAGTGCCACTTCCAGCTTCTTTCTTTTTGCTTATGTGGTGCTGAGGAATCGATCCCAAGGCTTCATGCATGCAAGGCAAGCACTCTACCACTGAGCCACCTTCCCAGCCCCACTCTGGATATTTTTGTACTAAGATCTCATAGTTTCTCAGGCTTTCCCTATTTACAAACCCTCCTTAAAGTTCCTACTATAGCTTGAAAATGGAAGACACAAATCACCATGCCCAGATTAAACTTTTTTTTTTTAATTCAAGTACAAATATTTACAAAAAATGTGACCAGGTAATGAAACCTTTCTTAATAAAGTTTGTGCTTCTTGAAAATACAGTAAATATTTGATAACTGGAAAAATATGTTTAGAACCTAAAAAAAAAAATTTATTTAAATTCACCAACCCAAAAAAATTAAGAAAATAATCTTAGAAATTCACATGTTAACTATTTTTAAAGCAAAATGTATGTATCTGAATAATTTACATGTGTAAAAATCATGCAAAATTAAATTAACTAATCCTACAACTCTGAAAAAAGAATTACCCCAAAAAACAAAAGAAAATAATTAAGTTCAAAAATTGAAATTTAGAAAATAAAATGAAGTGTACCCTTTGGTTGACTTAAGTAACTGTAAACCCACTGTATATCAATTTTATAATAACAAAATGCATGAACAAAGAAAGCAAAAGTACCCATTGATCAATAGCAACAGCAAAAGCCTCAGTAGTTGTTTGAGTGTACAAAAAAAATCGATGGAGTGGATAACAATGCTCTTTCCATTAAAAATATACTCATTACCTTACTTATGTAACTGTAACCCCTCTGTATATTACCTTTACAATGTAATTAAATTGAAATTAAAAATAAACCAAATAATATACCAATTAAGAATTCTTAGAAGTCATCGATTAAAAACCTTGTAAAAAACTGCTCCAAGTACCCGAGGAATATAATTTGATGATTCTATTTGAATACTTAAACTTCAGCAGAAAAGCCAAAAGCTTAAAAACTGTTACAAAGTAAAGTAATAAATCAGAATATATTACTATAATAATTAGATGCATTTTTAGTGGTAGTCAAATATGTAAGGAATGAGGCAATTTGCCATTTGTTTTCACTTAATACGTGAGAAAGAATTTTCTAGGTCTTTTAAAATATATCATAAGTCAATGAAGAAACTATTTTTTCACATCATATGATAATCAGATAAAGATTATATTAGAGCAAAGAACAGATTGTGATACGTTTCTGGATGTTAATGTATATACCTAGTTTGGTTGTGGGCAATTATGGGGATTTCAATTGGAGTATTGTTCTTGCTAGGCTGGCATCATATCAGTGGTTAATTTTAGGATCGGGGTTCCCTTTCCACAAGAACATGCACCTGTTCTGTCCTTTAAGCCTTCCCATCATCAATGCCATCAGAGTTGCACACCAACTTTCTAGCTTCCTACCTTGGCCGGCCTTGATCCTGCAGTTCTTCCAATCTTAGTCTCTAGATAGTGCAGGATGGTGGAAATGATCCAATGCACCCAGCTATAGATTGAGAAGGAAGTCCACTAAAATTTGGCCTAGTTTCTGTTCTCAAGCCTCCTAAGTAGTTAAGAGTACAGATTGGAGCCTCTGCTGCCAAGCAGTAATCGTATTTGTAAAGCAATTAGACATATTATGACAGGCTTGTGATTACCTCAGGAAAGAATGAAAGAGCAATGAACCATAGAGGACAAGAAGAATTTAACTAGCTACTCAGAGGCTGAATCACCTTAGCAAGCTACTCAGGAGGCTGAGATCTGAAGACCACTGTTCAAAGTGGTAGACCACTATCCTTGGGCACGGAAGCTTAGGGATAGTGCCCAGGCACTATTAAGCCTCAGGAATGATGAATGCATGCATGAGCACATGCACATGCACGTGTGTGTACAGGCACATGTACACACAGTCTCACACACACACACACACACACAAATGAGTATTTTAATGCAGAGTTCTTTATACTTTTACCTTGCTGTACTTTCCCTGTATTAGTTCACCAATTGACCAAATCAGCTAAGCACCTATTTATATGCAACTCATCACGTTTCTCTAAAGTCTACTCTCTTTTTGGAAACCTGATTTTATTTGACCCAAAAGTAAATTATGCAGGAGGTCAGTTCATCTCTCTCAACTCTGTAGTGTTAGGAGATTGTTTAGGATCTTCCTAGCAATATGATTTTTTGAAATCCTGCATCAAGCAGCATATTTCTTTCACAAGAAGGGAAGCCTCTATCAAACAATTAGTAATAGGATTTTCTCCTCCTGGCAAGCATCTGTAGTTTTATTATCTTCATATAATCCATGATCTGTCTGTGTATGCCAAAGGCGACTGTGAAAATAAAAAGACCTTTCTCAGCGCTTAGCTTTCGTATCTCATTCATAGATATGAAGGTGTTTAAATATTACTTAAATTGCTTTGGACTAATAATGTTCACCTTGACTATCTTGAGAAAGAAGAATTAATTTCTCAGAATTTTAGGTAAGAACATGAGTGAAGGAAAAGGAAAAGTGAGGAATAAGTCAACACATACATTCAAATGAAACAAAACAACCCAAGAAAACATAAATTAATTCAGTATTCAAGAACCAGCAGGAAATGCAACGATTTTTTAAAAATCAGGTATGATAAGCTTATGAAAATCCTGATGATATGGGAGTCTACTGTTGTGAGGCTAGTGGATAAAGCCCAGACTGGACAGAAAGAACTATACACTATGCCTGGCACCTGTTATTCTAATTACCAGGAAGAATAACATCAAATGGACATCGCCCATGATCATACAGAAGTAGGAAGCCAGATCCTATCTGAAAATTAATCAGGATATTTTAGGGCTGGAGGCATGTGGCACTGTGGCTCAAGTGGCAGATTGTTAGCCTTGAGCTGAAGAGCTGAGGGACAGCGCCCAGGCCCAGAGCTAAAGCCCCACGACCGGACCACCCCTCCCAAAAAAGGTGATGGCTTTTCAAGTACTTATATATCAACTGAATTACCTTTGTGGAGCTAATGGATTCAATATAAGCTTCGCTTAAGAGCTATTTCTAAATTTCTGAAGTTTAAAATTTCCCAAATGAGGTCTTACTGGCACAAATGTCTACCTGACCCTTTACCTTTTTGCCATGTAGGAACAGACCAACCAGAATATCTTAACCTGACAGCATAGGTTGTCGTAATGGAACAAAACTTAAATGTTACAAGGCATCATAGAGAGATGAACAGTTCAGACAATTGTTCAGAATAGAAGGTATTTTATCAAAATGTAATTGTTTATTATACCTATCGTTTCAAAAGTAGCTGACGTCAAGAAGATAAAAAAATTGTTCATATGCATGATTACCTAGTGTCTTCGCCTGTCTACCATCCAACCAACCAGGAACTCACACTACTGACTTTCTATCACCAAATATTTCCATAGCTCCAGGAGAAGTCCATGTTTCTCCTCGATATTAGGCCTTAAATTGGTAATGTTTAATCACAGTGTTTCCTCTTGCCTCTAGGCTGTACATCTACAAATGGTAAAGCATTAGGTCTAACTCTACCAAACACTGAGGTAGAGATAATGAAATAATACTTTAAAACAGAGTTGCTTTTGATACCCTAACCATAACAGAACAATGCAAAACAATTTTTTATATTATATATAGTTATATATTTTATATTTATACGTGCTGATTTTATATTTCACACAGTGAATCTTAGTAAAATTAATTGATAATTTGACAAATAAATGATAATTATGCCAATAAATAGATTGGAATATAAATAAATAGGTTTAGAATATATATTAGGATATAAAAAGTATCAATGCAATGTCTTCAGTATAAACTTGTGATACGTTCTAAGTGTTCTTGGTCTTTTGAATTCACATGGTAAAAAATTTTGTTGTTTTCCTCTAATCTATAAGGGATTTTACTCTGCTTCTCTGTTTAGTATTTTAACTCACCAGTTCCAAACTGTTTTTCTCCATATTTCTGAAGCATTCCTACTGATTATACCCAAATTTTGATGATATGATATCTAAAAGGTATTATTCTTCTGCAGGCCCCACAGGTCCTAGGATCTCAGGTCCCAGTTATCCGCATCATCAGACAACAAGGGCAAGACTTCTCACCTAAGCACATTTAGCATGCCAACAAAAAGAAATTGAAAACCCATCTCAATTTCTCATTTCCTATAATATTTCAGGGCCTCAATTCCTTAAGACACAGAAAGTAGCGGTAAGCAATTGTGAAGTACAAGGCAACTTAAAATGAAAGATGATATCACAAAATCTGAGAAAAATTACAGTAATTCAAAATTTCAGTTTACAAATGACCAGCCCATATGAGTGAACAAGATCACCAGTGTCACAAGATTATTTTTAATACCCCTCCTCTAATGATTACTGAAAAATTTCAGTCCAGAGAAAGTAAACCAAAAAATATTTCCTGGAATGATAGATCCATAATTGGTCTACCAAGGCTAGGTAAACGACTTAGAAGTCAAATATAATTCAGTAAAACATTGAGAAGATCATTAGTGCTTCAAAACATTGGTACTTCAGTAAAACTTGGTTCTGTAGTATAAAAATGTTGTCATTCTCAAACCAATGATAACCTACATTTACTCTCCTGAAAGTATATTACTTTTCAAATAAACTTTTTAAAATCATTCACCAAAATATTTGACAAGTAGATGATACTTAGTGACATTACAAGTTTTTCATGTGTAGGGAGCAAATTACAATAGAGTTGATTTATTTTCCCAGCACTAATGCCAAACAGGTTCAACCATTCATTAAAGTGTAGAAATAGTACCCCCCACCATTTGTGTTGTTCAGTAGGTGCCTTCGAAAATTTGTTAAATAAATCAGCCTCCCATATTTCAAACCAAAACATTAGCTAATAAAGTAAATTTCATCACATAATAAGAACATTTTAAAAAGTCACGAATAGTTGCTTTATCATATGTTGTTTTATGTTTTTCCCTATGTGTCTAACATAGTAAGAAATATGATTTTAAGTCTTGAATATGGGTACACATCAGAGATGTGACGAACATAAAATCTGTCTTCTATTTCCATTATATTCCTCTATAGTAGTAAATTGCAGTTTTCTTCTTTTTGCAAAACTTGTAGGTAGTAGAAAATATTATCCCATGTAAAATAAAATAATTGGAAACCATTGTACAAAGCCATTTATAAAAACTGGTAGTTAGGAATACATTCTAAGTCATTTTTAAACTTTCTTGTTGACTACAGAGTAATCTTCCAAATAGATGAGAATAAAATCATGTCTAGGTGTTTCACGTCTCCAGTCTTGCAAATTGTTATTGCAGATGAATGAATTATGGAAATATAAGTTGACATCACTTCAAGTATATGCAGGATTGAAACTCCATGGAATATATATAAACCTTTCAAAGTATTAACAGACAGTTTAACAGAATGACTATCAGGAAGTTGAAACCAGAGAGGAATAATTGTAAAGATATAGAATGAATGAAAAATGGAACAAGAGGCAAGTCAAGCTAGAATACTCAATGTACACATGTGATAAAGGAAGTAGTAAATCTGAAATAAATCTTGGAGAAGGAGTTGGTTGAGAATGGTAGAAGGAGTGACTCTGATCCAGGAGCGTTGGACAATTAGACATATTTAATTGTAACACCCTTGCACAAACTTCTGAAATTCAGTTAAAAAACACAACAACAAACAAAAACACACAAAAATCACAACCAAACAGCAATCTCTAGAGAGTATGATTATGACCTCACAAAATTTTAAATAGTTAATCAAGGGCAGTCTTCAGAAAAGCAAATAAAGCTGTTCAAAAGGGCAGTTTGGGGTAGGGGAGAATTTTGACAGGATTCAAATAGATTGTCTAAGGTTATAAATCACCTATATCTGCTGCAAATATTTTCTTCTGTGAGTTTTCTTTGCCTGAACTGGATACTCCAGTCCTGAGACACACTTGATAGCTTGTGAAGATAGAATGGAAGAAACAAGATCAAGAACCCATTACTCCACTGGAGACAAAACAGTCCTCTATGTTTTCTCTCATCTCTCTTCACTACTCTTTTTTCATACTTTTAAGTCAAGTGATTTTGAATTATATCTTTCCTTCTTTGTTCTGGCAAGTAATTGGTCAAATTAATTCACTAAATATTACTTGCCATTTTTTTTCTATCATGTTATTTACTTGTACAAACAAGTCCATTAAACTTCACCCTTGTATTTGGTAGCCACGAAAACCCAACATCTATGTTAATGAAGACAAACTTTAATGTAAAACTTTGTCTCCAAAAAACCAGTCCAAGAAGCTGTGATCACAAATATTTAGCTATTCGTTTTTCTTTTTTCTTTTACCTTTAAAGTCTTCCTGTGTCTAAAGTGCCCACAAAAATAAGTACTCCACAAATTTTTGGTTCAATCACTTCTAAACTCAAAGATATATTTTCCTAACAAGATGCTTAGAGGAAACCGAAGTATACTCCACTTTTATCTTCTCTCTTAATACTTTCCTTAGATACCATATCAGAAACAGTGAAGTTATTCTTTGTAAAATTATTTCAATAGATTCTTTTTCTCTTGGTCTTGCATTTGCTCAACAAGGTGCATGAAGATGACCAGACTTAAATCACCCATATCTTGTATGACAGTGTTTCTTACAACGGACAATACTTATTTGTCCTACTTCGACGTCCTCCTCTTAGCTCTTGCCTGATTTCCAATTAATTACAGCTTCTTGACTTCAAGTCTAGTCAAGCTGAAGGACTATAAGGCCTACCCCAATGCTACATTGTCAGGGTTTCTCTTATTAAACTCTTTTATTTGGATGTGGAATTTATTTTCATGTCTTCATTCAGTCTGTTCTGAATTGTAGTGAGCCAAATAGGCTCTGTAAAGTCACTTGAGGTACCAAAAATATTAACACAATCTATATCAAAAAGTTTTGGCCTCCCTCCACTGCTGAAGCCAATATGCTTAGCTAGGGCTTCTAAGAATGCCTTTTCTTACCTTTTCAATTTGCTCGATTCTTTTCTTTTTTGGGGCAGGTTTCATCGAAGGGCCTGAACTCTGGGCCTGGGCACTGTCCCTCAGCTCTTCAGCTCAAGGCTAGCATTCTAGCTACAACACCACTTCTGGCTTTTTTTTTTTCTTTTTGCTTATGTGGTGCTGAGGAATCGAACCCAGGGCCTCATGCATGCAAAGCAAGCTCTCTACCACTGAGCCACCTTCCCAGCCCTGCTCAATTCTTTTCTGATCCCAAAACTTTTTGGCTTATGTAATAATGGAAGTCTTCACTATCTCATGTTAATAAGGATATTATATTTTGTGAACTACTTAGAAATATGAAATAATTAGTTTGAAGAATCCAGTCAGATGTTTTTCTGTGTTTCACTGCTTCACGTGCAAAGACATTGTGGAAAGTATTGCAAACAGAAAAATGTAACCCCAATACCTTCTTTCATTGTGGAGGGCACTTTCTCCCTAAATATTTTGACCCAAATTATCTTTTTCAGAGAATTACTGTTTGGTAATCAAAGGACAATTCACCAATTTTGCTGTCTTATTTTTTTTAAGAACTTTGAATTTAAATTCCACTAGAACCTTGTTTCACACAATAAGAGTATATTTCCTGGGTAAGGAGAAATCTCAAGGGAACCTACAGTATTTATAGCAAGGTTTTTGAGGTTTGTTTGTTTATAGTGAAAATGATCCGTCTTCACCCACATTGCACCCTCTCAGCTAAATCTCCATGAATTTCTTTGAATGAAAGCCTATTTTACCAGGCAATCTTAAATTTTCTTAATAGGCTACGTTATTAAAAAGTTTGAACAATTAAACTTTACCTGCCATAATTTTTTTTCGTTTGAAAATACTGTACAGAAGGGTTACAATTACATGGGCAAGATAATGAGTACATTTCTTATCAAGCATTGTTGCCTCCTCCTTTGTTTCCCCTTCCCATCCCTTCCCATCCTTCCCCTGCCCCCCCACCAAATCCTCCCGGCTCCCCCTCCCCCCCCCGCATCAAAATTGTAAAGTTCGTTTTCGACATAACGACTTGTACATCACATTGTTGGAATGGGTCCACCTGTATCCCTATTTAAACAATTTGTTTTTCTCCTTCTCCTCCACAAATTATACCGACATCAAATACAGTGAAAGCAGGTGTTATACTGTGGGGGAGGGACATACAAAGCAATGAAGAAATAATCTTATAAATGTGTTAGAAACAAAAAATAACATTTGAATACATAGCTTAGGGTTCATTTCCCTAACATCACCTTATCTGACCTTTTCTGGTTGACTCAGCCATATACTAGATATTGCAAATAAGGGAAACCCTGGGACCTATGTTTCTTTGGGCCTGGCTTACTTCACTTAATATAATTTTTTCCAACTCTTTCCATTTCCTAACAAATGGGGCAATGCCATTCTTTCTGATGGAGGCACAGAATTCCATTGTGCATATATACCACATTTTCTTGATCCATTCATCTACTGAGGGGCATCTGGGTTGGTTCCATATCTTAGCTATAGTAAATAGTGCTGCAATAAACATAGTCGTGTGTGTGTGTGTGTGTGTGTGTGTGTATGTGTGATTGTGTGTGTGTGTGTGTGTGTGTGAGAGAGAGAGACAGTGAGAGAGAGAGAGAGAGAGAGAGAGAGAGTTTCGGAGATACCTACCCCCATCTCTGAAGTGCCTCATCCTCCCAGTGGTTAGTACATCCAGGATCCACACCCCAAGGAAGGTGGGTAGGGGAGGGTACATAAGGTTACATTGAGTGGGATGATCTGAATTTTATCCTGAAACTGAAGCCTGGAGAGCTAATGGAGAGAAGGGGAGGTTTAGAGGAGCATCAAAGGAAGCCCCTTACTTTTGGCTACAAGTACCAGAGAGAAGACTGAATCCATTCTTTTTGGTAGTAAGATAATTCGTGCCCACTATTCATTTATTTTATTATTTTTTTGTGAGTCCTAGGGCTGGGTTTCAGGGCCTCAGTGTCTTCCCTAAGCTTCTTTCATTCAAGGCTGAGGCACTACCCCTTGAGCCACAGAACTACATCTCGCTTTTTTCTGGTGGGGGGAGGTGGTTTTTGGGAGATAAGAATATTACAGACTCTCCTGCCTGCACTGGCCCTTAGTCATTGCCATCAGACCTCAGCCTCCTGAATAGCCAGGATGATGGGTGGGAGCCACCAGTACCTGAAGGCCACCATCCATTTATATTCCCCTAGGGCCAGTGCCGGCCACCTGCACTGCACCCCCCTTATTGTGAGTGGGAAATAATCATGGGTGGGTTTGATACTTTAACAGCCTGCCTACTTACCTTTGAGCATTGTTCCTGATCAGTTTGATGGCAGCTACTTCCTTATCCACAGCAATGACTTGGCTTTGTCACAAGAACAAATGTACCCCAAGAGGTGTCATGTCTGGAGTCTTTCCTCTGCACACCGCCCCCCTCCCTGAAATAACACACCCCAGCAAAGAGAAGTAGACATAGAATGAATTCATTTTCTTATAATCGGGGTCTGGCCAGATAGATGGCGGTGAGGATCAGAGGCCCAGGATCATGCTGGGTGGTTGGACAACACAATGCCTCCTCATCCAATTTCCTTTAACTGTCTTAGCAGAGGGTAGTGGGGAAGTACTCAAAGGATGGATGGACGATGAATAACCGTAATGTTCTAGCCCTGGCACAGAGGGGCTTACCTCAGGGAGCTATTTCAAAAGGCTGAGCAAGACAGCTCCTGACCCACAGCCCACTCCAGAATGAGAGGGTCACCGTGGGTCCCAGCCACATGGAGACGCTGAGCCACCTCCTCCAGGATCCATTCAACCAGTTCCTGAAAGAGAGAGAGAGAGAGAGAGAGAGAGAGAAAGAGAGAGAGAAAGAGTGAGAGAGAGTGAGAGAGAGAGGAGAGGGAGAGAGAGGGAGAGAGAGAGAGAAAGAAAGAAAGGAAGAAAGAAAGAAAGAGAGAGAGAGAAAGAGAGAAAGAAAGTCAGAATTGGAATTATGCCTGATGCCAGTGGCACAGGCATAATGCTATACAGGAAAATGAGATATGAGGATCATGGTTTAGAGCCAGCGCAGGCAGGAACGGCCTATGAGACTCTTATCTCCAAAGAAACACCAGAAATCCAGAAGTGGTGATGAGGGCTCAAGTGGTAGAGTGCTTGCCTTGAACTGAGGAGCTAGGGGACAGCCCCCAGGACCAGAGTTCAACCCCAGGACTGACAAGAATTGGACTTTCCACCACAACAAGTGGACTGAATAGCAGCCATTGTCATAGGGAGCATGGCAGAGAAGTCAGGCTGAGCTTCCTGTAAACTGGGGGTCATGAATAGGTCACCCAGCTTCTTCGTGCCTCATTTGCCCCAGCTGCAAAATTGAACACACTGAAGGATCCCCTTCCTCATGGGGATAGGGTAAGGATGACAGAGAGCCATGTTTTGTTTCATAATCCCATACCTGTTGCACGATAAATAACAGGCCCCATCTGAGCCCTTGCAGGATATCTTCCTGACATATGCTCACAGAATTTCCAAGAACCATATCTTGCAAATGCTCCTT
Organism: Dipodomys spectabilis; assembly: GCF_019054845.1. NCBI lineage: Eukaryota > Metazoa > Chordata > Mammalia > Rodentia > Heteromyidae > Dipodomys > Dipodomys spectabilis. The sequence continues at coordinate 343,321 of NW_024871318.1, read as the reverse complement.
CTATGCCTGGCCCTGCCCCAGTGATCCCCCTATATTGATCCCTTGTTTCCTCACAACTGTCCCAGGAGTATACTGAGGTCCAATGGTCAAGGCCCAGAGCTTCACCTGTGGTCAAGAATCAGCTGCTGTGGGCTAAGAGTTTGGGACTATCTATCTAAACCGATGACTAAACGTGGTGCAACCTGTCTAGCATCCTGATGCAGAGAACCAGTCATGGTGGCCAACACCTGTCACAGGAGGATCGTGATCCAGCCCAACCTGAGCATATATTGAGTCTCTATCTCGGAAATGCCCAAGACAGAAAGGCTTGGCTTTCATGTTAGAATACCTGACTGGCAAGCCTAAGGCCTTGAGTTAAAACTCTAATATACCAAAAAGAATCAGAGGCCCGGTGCCACAGACTCATGCCTATAATCCTAGCTACTCAGAAGGCTGAGATCTGAAGATCATAGGTCAAGATTTCAAATAGGGTTGGCCTCACCCATCAGACCTCATGATGAGAAGACCCAGAGTCTGACCCATCCAGTGCGCTCCATAGTAACAGAACTGGCATACTTACTAAGTGCTGGCCATACTCTCTGTCCCCCTGTGGAGGCACCCCCTGTGGGCCCCGCCCCCAGGTCCTCCCAAGCTCCCTCTGCCACCAACCAGGGACAAGGGAGAAGACAGCTCCAGGGAACACAGACACCTTGGTCTTATAATTAAAGCATTTCACCCTTCCAGGCCCCCAAACCTAAGACAAAACATCAATGCACCCCCAAAGATAGCAGTTAGAAGGTACGAAAGGGTCCAGCTCTCCTTGTTGGAACCCACTTCTACACACACACACACACACACACAGACACACACACACACACACAAATCCGGCACAGGTAGTTCATGTCTGTCATCCTAGCTACACAGGAGGCTGTGGTCTGAGTATCACAGTTCAAAGCCAGCCTATGCAGGAAAGGCTCAGAGGCTCTTATCTACAGTGAACTACGAAATGGTTAGAGATTGACCTGTGGCTCAAGTGTCAAAACAGTAGCTTTGAGCTCAGAAGGTAAGGAACAACACCTATGCCCTGAGTTCAAGGCCCAGTTCTTCTACTTACAAACACACACAGACACAGACACAGATACAACACACACACACACACACACACACACACACACACACACACACACACACACAGCCCAAGGCTTCAGCAGTCCCTGAGAACAGAACCATGAACTCATTCCATTAGGATCACATCCCACCCCCAAGAAGGTGTCACTACTGACCTCAGACCGACTGTAGACAAAACATTGAGCGTCTCATATATCTGGAATGTCTCATAGACCAGCATGGCATTTCATACCGTACATACTGCTATGCAGAAAACTTAGCCACCTCTTTTTTTGTTGTTGGTCATGGGGTTTGAACTCTGGGCCAGGTCACTGTCCCTCAACTTTTCAGCTGAGGTGAGCACTCTCCCACTTAAGCCACAGCACCACTTCCTGTTCTCTGGTGGTCCATTGGACATCAAGTCTCACAGACTTTTCTGCCCAAGCTGGCTCTGAACCATGGTCTTCACATCTCAGCTTTCTGAGTAGCTAGGATGACAGTTGTGAGAATTCCGGTTGCAGCCACCTTCACATACCCAGAGGAAAACCATCTCATAAGGCCACAAACTTCTTGCAACCCTTCACTTCAGACTTTGTCACCAAGCATCCAAATCCATCATTTATTGGAGAGAATACAGACACAGCAATCCCATCCCTGCAGCCATTCACCCACTCCCTGCCTGCCACAAGCCACGTCCTCTTGAAGCTGTGACTTCAAGCTGGGGTAAACTTGGGGAGTTCTTAGAAATGACTGTACAGTGGGGCAAGCACCTGGTTTCCCAACCACAGCAACCCCATCTTCGTTCCTCCCACACATGGACCATCCTTTGCAGGCAAATATGTTTTACTTAGTTTCTTTTTTCAGTTGTGGGGCTTGAACCCTAGACCTGGGTGCTGTCCCTGAGCATTTCAGCTCAAGGCAAGCACGCTACAACTTAAGCTACAACACAACACCACTTCTGCTTTTCTGGCAGTTCGTTGGAGATAAGAGCTTCAAGGTTTTCCTGCCCAGGCTGGCTTTGACCCCTGATCCTCCGATGTCACCTCCTGAGCACCTAGGATGACAGTCAGAGCTAGTGCCACATGGCCAAAGATACTTTTGCGTGCCTGCCATCCTATCCCCTCAGGAGACTGAGATCTGAGGACTGCAGTTGGATGCCACCCTTGGCAACAAAGTCCATGAGAACTCTTTATCTCCAATTATAAACACCCAAACAAGTTGGAAGTGCAGCTGTGGCTCAAATGGTAGAGTGGTAGCTTTGAGTATAAATGACAAGGGATAGAACCCAGTCCCTAGTTTCTAGCAAAGACCCACCCAAGAAAGGGAAGCAGGTGGGCATACACAAGCTGAAAGCTCACACATAATACTCAAGACTCCCAGAACAGACCCCATCCTGCTCTGATTCTCTAGATTCTATGTCCTACATCATGCTAATCATAGATGGAACTTACCATGCACCAAGTTAGGATGTTCAAGTACAATCACATATTCAGGATCCCCTGACCTTATCAAAGACTCAAGATCTCTCACTGTGCTGCCTCTACACTGGGTAGGGAGGTGAGGTCTAGTTATCCAACCACAGGATGTGGGAATGAAAAGATTTCTCGGCCAAGGGACACAGACTCAAGGGCTCCAGGTCCCTCTCTCTCAGGAAGGAGAAAAGGGATGATCTCTCCCAGGAATGTTCCTGGTTTGTGAGTATCCTCAAAGAAACAACCCTGCTCAGAGACCAGTGCCTCTGGTTTTCCCACCAGCCTCTATCCAAACCTGCCCCACCTTCTGTCTGCCCTCTCTAAATCCCAGATCTGCCATCTAGACTAAATGCTGACCCAGCAAAGAGACCTATGTCTTCCTCTGAGAATGGCAATCACGGGGTCCTAGCGCCCCCTAGAAGAGTCTGGGGCCTCAAGGGTCCTTACTCCCACCCTCATTCCCTGGCTGTCCTGTACTAGTGGCCAGCTTACTTCTGTCTCTGGTGGAGGAAAGAACAGGGGAGGGGGTTGTCAAATTCAGGTTGAGCCCTGGAAAGTCCCAGTCCCCAAGGATGTACTGCACAGTCATCCTGCAGTGGGCAATAAGAGGAGGTCAATGGTGAACCCAATGTTCCAGGACTCTTAATAGCAGTGTGGATGGGTCAAAAGCTCTATCAATTTTGGTCTAGGTTGTAAGGAGAAGTCATGGCTCCAATGTGCTGATACTCCTGACCTGTAATCGTTCTCCCTCTTAATCTTCCTGGTTATCCCTTGCCCCCCTCCCCTGACACTCCCTCACACCAATACCTCCCTAGGCCTTGGACAGCTTGTTCTTATCTGACTAGAAAATAAACTCATTGGTGCCAGGGATGACTGAAACTTGGTGACCTGCCCTGAGTCCTAGTGTCTCCCCGAGGCTGCTTCCCTCTGCAGTCGGGTACCACACAGCTCCTGGATGTCAGAAATCCAAATCAAGGCTCACATCTTCTCCCTTCTTCCTTCCTTTCCTCTTTTTCTCCATCTGGCCTTCCCTCTTCTTTCTCTCTTTCGTTCCTTTCTCTCACTCCTGGGCCTTGAACTCGGAGCCTAGGTGCTGTCCCTGAGCATTTTTACTCAAGGCCAACAGACTATGGCTTGAGCCACATATCCACTTCTGGTGTTTTCTTTTTGGTAGTTAGTTGGAGATAAGAGTCTTACAGGCTTTCCTGCCTGGGCCTCAAGCATCGATCCTCCCATCACAGCCTCCTATGTAGCTAGGATGACAGGCATGAAGCACCAGCATCCAGCTGAAACCAATGTTTCTTCATGTGCTGTGGAACCAGCACTGGAAACTCTCATTGTCTATGACCCCTCCAGAGCCTGGCACACACTGTACCTCTTTGTTGGATAATACTACAGAATAGTCCCATCCCATTCAGGTAAGTATCTTTGTCGGTGGGGCAAAGCCTGATGTAGCTCTCCCACAGTTCTCCCTCCTCCCTCTTCCCACCCTCCTGGTGTCACAGAACTTAACTCTTTTGGCTCTTAAGACATGATCCACTGTGTACTCGCTGGATTCCAGGGCCTCTGGGATACCTATATTCTCAAGATTCTCTAGTCAGCGGCTGACCAGCTCTGTGGCACTCCATTCCCCACTCAGGAGTGAATGAGGTTGCCATGAGCTGAAGGCCAGGCTCAAGGGACCTACTCTCCTACCCCTGGAGCCAGCCAGGATGGCCCACCACATCTGGCCTCCAAGTTTCATGTTGCAGAGAAAGGATCCTCGAGGCATCTTGGGTTTCTGAATCTCCCAGAGTCTAGTGCAGGTGCTGAGAATCCTCTCTACGCACAGCTGGCTGCCTAGGGATGGTGAGGTCACAATTTCTGCTCCCCATGACATCCTCAATGTTATGTCTAGGTCGCAGGACCCCCACTAAGGCGACCACCAAGAGTCAGACTCTACAGCTGTTTTATTTAAACGAACTGCAGCTCGGGCCTTGTCCTACACTCTGATACAGCAGAGCCCAGGAAGAGAGCCCCGAGCTAAGGATTTACAGGTCTTATAAAGGCACACAACCAGGTGGTTTAGCACCACGTGTTGCTCTGCTCTGAAACAAGCAACAAATGGTGACTGTCTCAAGTACTTTAACCCTTCACTCAATAGTGGTGTTCACACTAGAGAGAGTCAGAGGAGAATCAACAGCTGCCGCATAAAAGCAATCAAGGCACAACATTCATAGCAAGAAACCATCTGGCTTGGGAACTCTGCTTGTAATATATTGATTGTTGGCTGAAATGGTCCGTCTAATTTGACCCATAATCCCAGGCATTAGTGGAATTGCCAGCTTCAAGAAAAAACCCTGGAAAAGCTGGCATTTCAGTTGTCCCAATCAAATTTAATGGTTTCCAAAGTTAGCGGTCCTCTTTTCTTTCCAGACAGCCCACAGCAGGTTACAGAAACTGACATTCAGCAAGCCCTAGCTAACTGCCACGGCCTGACACCGAGCAGGCTTCAGCAGGGGGAATGCACTTGCCTACCACTGCCCAGCTGGAAACAGCACAGGCAGGACACAGATTAGAGTCTGCAGGACCCCAGGGAGGACTTCCCTCCAGTGCACTCCCCCGGGAGGGAATCCACACCGCCAGTGGGGTCCCAGAGCTCCCTTCCCAGATGCCCATGGACACCGTCAATGCCATGGGTAACGTTGCCCTCTCATCCTCGGTAGTAGTGAACCATCTGCAATGTCACACCATTCACCACTTCCCAGACCCTCCCAGCTTCACAGCCCCTGCCTTACTAACCCCCCAATCTGGTTCCCTAATTACATTTGGCAGACACATTCCCAAACCTTGTATTAGCTCCAACTATACAAACGATAGCAGACTGTCTGGCTGGAAGAGTACGGCCCACAAGCCTTCAGGCTTAAGACAGAAGGTGTACTCTTTGAACTGTGGTTCACACAGGCCTCCTAGGGGAGACCCACGCAGGCCCAGCAGCTACTGTGGGCTACAGGAAAGGGGGAAGAGAGAGGTGGAAAGGAATGTCTACTGAAATCTTCCCCAAAGGAGCCATGAAACAGTGAAGGTTAAAACAAAAATTATGGCTGGTCTCATACTTGGCATTGATGAAAAAAGTACAACACACACACACACACACACACACACACACACACACATCCAGAACAGTGACTGTAGACTCATCCATGCAGCACCTGCAATTTGCCAACTGATCACTCACCTGAGCACAGTCAGGTTCTCTCTTTCTCTTTCTCTCTCTCTTTCCCTCTCTCTCTCTCTCTTTCTCTCTCTCTCTCATGCACACACACACACACACACACACACACACACATACACACACACACAGACTCAGAGTAGTGCCCCTCCTGAGTTTGTTGGTTCCTCATCTGGGGCAATGTACAAGCTGGAGCACAGGAGTTCCCTTGTCCGAACCAGGGGCTTGACCCAAGGAAGCACCGCTCTAATAATGCTGAATCACCCTGCCTCACCCTTTCTACAGGGCCAGATATTTTTCCTTGGGAATAAGCAGCCTTGACTCCCCATTCACCAAAACCCTAGGCCAGGACTCTGGGTGAAGGAGTCCTGAGACAGGTGGCTCTTCAGAGCCTGGACTGAAAACAAGCAGGAGGTCATGGAGCCCCCATAGCAGTGTCTGGCTTGGGGTAGGGGCAGTGTTGGTGAAATGGATGGGGTCCAGAAGGCTACATACATGGATGAACTTCATATTCCAGCCTAGATGCTTCTGGGTGACTTGGTGGATTCTTGGGGAGGATCAGGAAACCAGATGGACCTGGAGCACCAGCAGATGCTGGCAGAGCTCGGAAATGTGATCACCCTGAGAATGCTGTTGACAACTGGAGTGGGGGGGACAGGCAGGGTGTACATGTGTTGGAGGGGCGTGTTCTTCCCAGACATTCACCTTCTATCTGACCCCTAGTGCCCTCACCTCCCTAGTGGGCTCTTCTGGGACCCTCCTCAGGGGAAAGGGTGACTGAGCACAAAAGACAAGGGCTCACACAGAATCGGGGTGGACTATCTTCTGCATTCAACACCCTCCCACCCCCAGAAAAAAGGAAAAATCGCAAGAAGGCAAGTGTGGAGGTGCTGTTCCCCACCTCTGACTAAAGCCACCAGGTCCCCCCAGGAAGAGGAAGGGTGCAGATGCATGGCTCTGTGGCTCCCACTGCTTTACGTCAGGAGCTCAGTGGAGCCCCCTCTTCATCCATCCCTGCATCTGCCCTTTTCCTGTGACACTGGCCACTACGGATGGGGGTGGGATCCCCGGATCAACATCAAACCCTCCACCCCCCACTCCTGGGCTGCATTTGTGGCAGAGTCAGGGCTGGCCTGCCTGGTGCTGGGGAGGTGCGTTTGGGACACAAGAGGGGAGGCAGGAGTCACAGGTCTGGGTCCGTGGGGGGTGTGGTGTAGGGGGAGGTCGTGAGGTGCAGACCCGTGTAGCTTTCACGGGGGACCGCGACAGGGTCAAGGCTGCAAAGAAGCCAGGGGTGCAGCATCAATGGGTGACTCCAAGAGGCACCACAGGTCCAAGTTGGCAGCAACCTGTTTCAAACGAGGTGCCACAGGTAGGACAGGAGAAGGGGCCGGGGCAGGGGTGGGCAAGTGGCAGGGCTGAGCTCGCCCCCTTCACAGCTGAGCTCCTGGTGCAGGGGCCTTGGACTCAGGGCCTACCTTGCCTCTGAGTCTCCCTAGGGCTGTGAGAGGGATGTGCCTGCTGTGCGGGCTTTGTGTCCTCTGTGCTCCTGGCCCAGACCTGTGCTCCTACAGCAGCGGAGGCCAGTCATGGATGCTGCCACCCCTGGTGTATGTGCCTGACTTCTCTACTCTCTCTGCACCCACTTCTCACCCAGGATGCCCAGCCCCTGCTGTGCAAGTATGCCAGCTCCCATGTACCCCTGGCTACAGCAACTATGTGCCCCTTCGGGCACGCCTTGTTCTCCCCTCAGTCACACCCCCTCCCCACCTCGGCCATGCCCCCATCCCTGATTTTGTGCTTCCCTGACTCTGCCCTAAGGCTACCAGGCCATGGCATTAGCAGTCTCACCTCAGCACAGGGCTTCCCCCCAATCCCAGCAGGTGCCTGCCCAAACACTGGGGGAGACTCTTCTCCATCCACCCCACACACCAAGCAGGTGCAAGGTACCACTCTGTTATTGTGTGTGTGTGTGTGTGTGTGTGTGTGTGTGATTGTCCTCTCAAGGACTCAGAACACTGAATCTTTAGGGATGACAACACACAGCACACTTTAAAATAAAAGCACAAAGAACCCTGTGTAATGGATTCAGCACAATGTGCCTTTTGAAGGACTCAGTACATAGCAACTTTTGGAATCCTCATAGTAATTTAATTACCAATAAGATTACACATGCCATTTTGACATCACTAAAATATCAAAACATTATGACATTAATGTCATAGTGACATTAGAGACATATTGTGAATTCCATTTCTGTGATTTCATTCTATTACAAGCTAGTAATATTGGTGGATAACAGAAATCCATTGGGGCCTCAAAGCCATTGTGACATGAAAATCCCTTTGTGACATCACAGTGGCATTGTGATATCATTAACCTGATCTGACATCACAAACCTGTCATGTGCATTGTGACCTCATCACCAATGTGACATCACAAAGCCATTGTGATATCACATTGCTATTGTGACATTACAATCACCTTGATACCTCCCAAAACCATTATGACATCTTTAGCACGTTTGAAAAAACACATGGCCTTTGTGACATCACATTCCCTTTGTGTATCCATATCCTCATTGTGAAATATCAATTGAGATCAAATATGCCATTGTAATATCACAAAGCATTTGCAATATAATCATTGGTGTGACAAAATATTGTCATTATGACAACAGGTCATTGTGACATCACAAATCTGTAATGACATCATACCACTATGACACCACATTGTCATTGTGACAACATATATACATTATGAAGGCCTATTATGTGATTTCGTTGTATTTCAAAACACATTTTGACTACATAACCATTGTAATATGACAATCTTTGAGATATAACATTGCCATTGTGATATCTCTAAACAACTGTGACAACTCAAACATGTCCTGTCCTCATAAGTTTTGTGACGTGTTGCACTGTATTAGGCCCATAGAGAGCTCAATCTATTTTTGACCTCATATTATTTCAGGTATGACATTAAATATTAGAAATATACTGTGATATTATGAATATTGTGACATCACTCTGCTAGACGTAATGACCATTGTGTCACATTGTCACATCACAAATCTGTTCTGACTTCATCACATTTGGGCCAACAAATGACTTTGGAATCCTCACAATCCCATTCTAAACTCATATACTCATTATAAGTTAATGACAATTGAGGTCTAGAATGCCATTGTCACATCACCAAACTACTGCGACATCACAAAACTATTTTGAACTCATCACTATTATGCCATCACCAACTAATTGTGACATAAAACACTCTTATGACATTATAATATGATATCATATTGCAATTGTGATATTACTGAAGCCTCATGCTTTCACAAACCTATTATAATCTCACCACATCTTAGAAAATTATGGCCTTTGATACATCAAGCTCCTTCCGTGAACTTGTATCATTGTGAACTTGTAGCAATTGAAAATTGAAATAAGATGTGATATTGTAAACAAGTTTTGACATCACTAACCCATTTTTATATCATTAACACTTTGACAACCAGAACCTGTTAGGAACCTTACCACTTCTGACAAAAAAACATGACCTTTGATTCATCAGAGTTCATTTGTATATGTCATTGTGACTTCATTCTCATATCCTCACTATATACTAATGGCAATTAAGAACTGACATGCCATTGTGACATCATAAACCCTTTGTGACATCATCACCAGTGTGACATGACTGTCATTATGACACCATCAGCTCATTGTGACATCACCAAGCTACAGTGACATCATTGCATTATGACATCGCATTGCCATTTTGCTGTCATAGACACATTGTGAATGTATATCTTGTGATTTCATTCTATTTCAAATGATCACATGCCATATCTGAAGTATGAGTTAAACAATTTTATGAACTCAGAGATGCCAAAGAGATCACACTGGCAGCATGTCAAAAAATTTATGAGAATAGGAAAATTTTGTGATGTCACAGTGGGTTAGTGATATCATAATGGCAATGTGGTGTCATCAAGGTCACATTGTCACAGTGATATCACAATCACCTTGTGATATCCCAAACCTGTTGTGAGCTCTTAGCACAATTGAAAAAGCACATGGTGTTTGTAACATCACAGTCCCTTTGGGTAACCATAGTTGATATCAGAAACACTGCGGTGACATCACAAACTCATTGTGATATCACATTGCCATTGCACCACCATGATCACATTGTTACATCCCAAACCTATTATGACCTCAGAAGCTTTGAAAGAAAGCATGGCCTTTGTGACATTACAGGCCATTTGTGTTTGTAACATCACAGTCCCTTTGGGTAACCATAGTTGATATCAGAAAAACTGCAGTGACATCACAACTCATTGTGATATCACATTGCCATTGTACCACCATGATCACATTGTGACATCCCAAACCGCCATTTGTGTACCCATAGCCTCATTTTGAGCTAATGAAAATTGAGATCATACATGCCATTTTAACATCGCAAATACTTTGTGACATCATTACCAGTGTAACATCACATTGCCATTATGACAACATTAGCCAATTGGGACATCATAAAACAATGACATCATAGCATTATGCCATCACATGGTCATTGTGATGTCACAGATACATTGGAATGCCTATTCTGTGATTCCATTCTATTTCAAATGTGGCAGGTGGGTTGATATCAGAAATATATTGTGACCACATAATCATTATGGCATCACAATACCTTGATGACACCACATTGCCATTATGATATCACTAAACCACTGTGACATCACAAAATTTTCCTATTCTCATAAATTTTTTGACATGCTGCCAGTGTGATCTCTTTGGCATCTCTGAGTTCATAAAATTGTTTAACTCATACTTCAGATATGACATGTGGTATCAGAAATCCACTGTGTCATCATGACCACTGTGACATCATACTGCCAGATGTCATCACCACTGAGTCACATTGTGACATCACAAACCTGTTAAGACCCATTACACTTTTGCCAACATATGCCTTTGGATACATCATTATCCCTTATGAACATATATTCATTGTCAATTAGATATCTGGCATGAGAGTGTGATATCACCATCCCATTGTGAAATCACAAACCTATGTGACCTCATCACCTGTATGGATCACCATTTGTGACTTCAAAACAATGCTAGCTCATGTAATGATAACATCACATTGCCAATGGGATATCTCTGTCCCCTTGCATTTTCACCAACCTATTATGTCCTCATAATATTTTACAAAATTTATGGCCTTTCTCACTTCTAGCTCCGTATGTAAACTTGTATTTCATTGTGATCTAGTAGAATGAAATTGGACATGTAATGGTGATCTTACAATTCATTGTGACATCACTATCCAAGTGTGACATATCACCACTGTGACATCACAAACCCATTGTGACATCACATTGTCACAGTGATATCATGATCACCTTGTGATATCCCAAACCTGTTGTGAGCTCTTAGCACAATTGAAAAAGCACATGGTGTTTGTAACATCACAGTCCCTTTGGGTAACCATAGCCTCATTGTGAACAAAGGACAACTGACATCAGATATGCCATTGTACCATTATAAACTCTTTGTGACATCATCTACAGAGTGAGATCACATTGTTGTTAGGATACCATCAGCCCACTGTGACATCCCAAAATGACAATGACATCATAGCATTATGATATCACATTTTCATTGTGAGGTCATAGAGACAATGTGATTGCCTATTCTGTGATTTCATTCTATCTCAAATGTGGCATATAGGTTAATTTCAGAAACCCACATCACCATTGAGCCATTGCAATCCCTTTGTGACATCATATTGATATTATAATATCATTAATGCAATGTAACATCACAAACCTGTCTTGTCTTCATAAATTATTAACAAGAGACTACCTTGACCTGGGCTGGATGCCCAGAGCTAATTGTAGCCTCAACCATGAACCCTCAAACCTCCAAAGAGCAGCCCAACCATTTGTTAACTGGTCTTCAAACAACCAACCCCCAAAATAATCATCTCCAGAACTCCACACTTCAAAGGACAAGGCTTTTTCCTTTCCCTTCATCCTCCATCTCTACAGACATGTCCTACTTTTCAGGTCTTTTCATTTTTTCCTTCCACCATTCCCTTCTTCTCTTCAGGTTGCTGTCCTCTTGAGAGGCCTTCCTTGCCCTATCCAGGTGGCCAGTTGCAGTACTTCACCTCCTGCTTTCCCTCAATTTCCTCTCCTCCCAGGTCTTTACCTTCCTGCAGTCTCATCACTTCTTTCCTTCCAGGACTTTCCCCTTTTTCTTCCCCCTTCTGTTGCTCTGAACATGCAACCTATATATAGGCTGTACCCTGACCCCACTAAAATATGTTTCCTGCATAACAGTTTTCAATCATCACTTCCCAAATGTCCATGCCCAATAACTTCTTGGCAACTCACCATGTGGGGCTTAACAACCTATCTCTTCAGCAGCATGTCCTGCCCACTCCAGCGGCATGCACCCCCCTCTCTGGTGGTCCAGACCAGGAGGTCATGATGACTATCTGTTCCCGTGGATTATAGGGTCACTGCTGGTTATTACAGTGTCCTCATGGATAACTAGTAGTGATTGAAATTGGACAAATAATTGTGATATTACAAACTCATGACCTAACTAACCCATTGTGACCTCAAAACCACTGTGACATCATGAACCCATTGTGACATCACATTGCTGTTTAGACACCAGGATCACATTGTGACATCCCAAATCTATGATAACATTTTATAACCTTTGAAAAAATGCATAGCTTTGTGACATAACAGTGCCTTTGTGTACCCAAATCCCCACTTTGAAATATTGACAATTGAGGATCAGACATGACATTTTAACATCAAAAAGTTTGTGAGGTCATCACAACTGTGACATCACATTGTCGTTGTGATACCATCTGCTCATTGTGAAATCACAAATCTAAAATATGATAAAATTATAATTTCACGTTGTCATTGTGATATCATCGACACATTATGAATGCCTTTTCTGTGATTTCATTCTACTTCAAATGTGGCATGTAAGTGGATATCATAAACAAATCATGAACTTATAATCATTGTGACATCACAATCCCTTTTTACATCATGTTGCCATTGTGATATCACTAACACACCGTGACATCACAAACCTATCCTGTCATCATAACTTTTGTGACATGCCTTTTTTCCTCATAATCTGTTGGCGACCTCATTAGATTTCACATATGACATTTGATATCACAAATTCCCAGTGACATCATGACAATGGTGACATCATCCTGCCAGATGTCATAACCATTGTGTCAAATTCTGATATCACAAACCTTTTAGGATTTCAATATGTGACAACACATACTTTTGTAGAAACCACAGTCCCTTTGTGAACTCATATTCTCATTGTAAGTTAAAGACAATTGAGAACCATCATATCATTGTGACATTGCCAGCACATTGTGATATCACCAATCTTTTGTGACTTCATCACCAATGTGGCATCATCAACTATTTGTGACACTAAAACAATATTCTGACATGATGTAGTGAGTTGACATTTCCATGGTGATATCACTACCCCACTGTGTTTTCAAGAACCTAATATGACCTCATAACATTTAAAAAAATTCATGTCCCTTAGGACTTAAAGCTCCTTCTGTGAACTTGTATGCACATTATGAAATAGTAGCAATTCAAATTGGTCATGTGTTTGAGATAATACAAAATCATTATAGCATAAAAAACCATTGTGACCTCATCACAACTGTGAATCATAAAGCTATCATGACCCCTAAGTACATTTGAAAACACAAATGTTATTTGTGACATCACAGTCCCTTTGTGTACCCATATCCTCAATTTGAACACATGACAATTGAATTTATATATGCCATTGTAATATCAGGAAACCCTTTGTGACCCCATCACCAGTGTGACAACACATATTCATTATGACACCATCACCAATTTAAAATGACCTCATAGCATTATGACATTACAGTGTTATTGTGAGGTAACAGAAACATTGTAAATGCCTATTCTCTTATTTCATTCTATTTTAAATGTGGCATGTGGGTTGATATCAGAAAATCATTGTGATCTCATAAATATATGGCATCACAATCGCTTTGTGACATCACAGTGCCAAGGTGATATCACTTACACACTGTGACATCACAAACATGCCTTGTCCTCATAAGTCTTGTGACGTGCTGCAATTGTGATGTCTTAGGCCCTTTATGAGCTTGTAATCTGTTTTCAAACATAATATTTCAGTTATGATATGTGATATCAGAAATCCACTGTGACATCATGACCATTGTGACATCATACTGACAGACATTATGACCATTGTGTCACACTATGAGATCACAATCCTCCTAGGACTTCATCACATTTGTGACAACACATGCCTTTGGAGATACCACAGTCCATTTGTGAACTCATATTCTCTGTGATTTCATGACAACAGAAACTTTATGCCATTTGGATATCACCAACCAATTGTGACATCATAGACCTACTGTGACCACTTACCTGTATGGCATCACCAACTAAATGTGACATTAAAACTTTTTGTGATGTCACAATGTGACACGATGTTCATGACATCTGTCAGTGTGATGTCACAATGGTCATGATGTCACAGTGGATTTCTGGTATCTCGTGTCATACATGAAATATGAGGTTGGAAACAAATTATCAGGGCAAAAAGTTCTAAGATATCACAATGTCAGCATGCCATAGAAGTTATGAGGATAGGAGAGGTTTGTGATGTCACATGGTATTAGTTATATCACAATGGCACTGTGATGTCACAACGTGATTATGATGTCAAAATGGTTATGTAAGCACAAAAATGTGTTTCTGATATCAACTCTCATGCCACTTTTGAAATACAATGAAATCACAGAATAGGCATCCACAAGGTGTCTATGATGTCACAATGACAATTGTTGTCATAATGTGATTATGTCATTGAGTTTGGTGATGTCACAATGAGCTGATGCTCTCATAATGAAAATGTGATGTCACACTGTTGAGGATACCACAAACACTTTTTGATGTTACAATGGCATGTCTGATCTCAATTGTCATTGGTTAACAACAAGGATATGGGAAGACACAGGGACTGTAATGTTGAAAAGGGCATGTGATTTTTCAAAGGAGCTAAGAGGTCATAATAGATTTGAGATGTCGCAATGGAATCATGATGTCACAATGACAATATTGTCACAATGGGTTTGTGATGTCGTGCTAATGATGATGTCAAAATGGGTTTGTGATGTCACAACGAGTTGGCAATATTACAATCAAATTTCCAATTTCAATTGCTACTAGTTCACAAGGAGGATACTGTAATAATCAGTAGGGCCCTGATAATCTATAGGGTCCAAGAATCAGCCTGGCCCCATCTCCTGGCCAGCTGGAGAGGACAGGGCATTCTGTGGGAGGGGCTGGTTCATTAACCACCAAGTGTTGAACTGTTAAGAAGTGATTGGGCTGTGGGGAGTTTTGGATGTTACAGTAGAAAACTGTTGGCAGTTGGAGTGGAGAAAGGCTACAGACTTTATATATGCTGCTTGTTCAGAGCAATGGAAGGGAGATAAAATTGAAAAGTTCTGGAAGGAAGGAAGTGGTGTGATAGAAGAAGGGGAAAGGCCTGAGAGGAGAGAAAGTTGAGGGAGAGCAGGAGGTGAAGGATGGCAACTGACGACCCAGGCAAAGCAGTTCAGGCCTGTGGAGAGTAGAGAGGCCTGAAGAGAAGAAGGAACTGGTAGAAAGGAAAAAGAGAAAGACTTCAAAGGAAGTATAGGTCTGTAACGAGGGAGAGACAAAGGGAAGGGGACAAAAAGGCTTGCCCTTTGATGTTTGGAGCTTTGGATATCATAATTTTGGGGGTTGGTGGTTTGGAGAACATTTATTATATTAAATGTGTCTCGATGGATTCTCTTGAACACTAGAGGTCCTAATTTTTGGAGACCCCATGGAGATTAATCCGTTTGGATGGCATCAGGCCTTGGCCCAGGGAATATTCCCCATAGGTGAGAGTGTCAGCCTTCAGGGCCTCGAGTGTTTGTCTCCAGAGGACAAACATGGACAAAAATCCTGTAGGTACCTTTAGGGGTGCATCTGGGCAAGCTTGCCAGCCTGTTTTTGGAACCCCCTCTAGAGGTCATTTGTGGCTTCCTTGGGAAACCATCTGGAACCTCCTTGAGAGGTCATGTAGGGCTTCCTTGGGAAGCCATCTGGAACATCATCAAGACTGCATCTGCAACTTCCTTGAGAAGCTATCTAAGACCTACCCTGCAGGTCATCTTGGGCCTTCTCCAGTGGCCATCTTGGAATTTCTCCAGAGGTCATCTGGGGCTTCCTCAGGAGGCCACCTGAGACCTATTCAAAAGTAGTCATTGGGGATTCCTTAATTGCCAACTTGGGACGACCTCCTGAGGTCATGTGGAGCTTCTTTGGGAGGTCATCTCGGGTTACCGTGATGAAAAATCTGACTGTCTTCAGACATCATCTGGGACTTCCTTGAGAATCTATATAGGACCTTCTCTGGAAGTCATCTGTCACTTTCTCAAGAGGGATATCTGGAACCTTCTCTGGAGTTCATCTGTGGCCTAATTGATTGGCTTTCTGGGAGCTACTCAAGAGGTAATCTCAGCCTCATTGAGAGGACATCTGGGACCTCCTTTGGAGGTCATCTGACACTACCTTGGGAAGCCATTTGGAACCTCCGTGAGAGGTCATCTAGGGCCTCCTAGGGAGGATATATATGAAATCCACCAGAGGTCATCTGCAGCATCCTCAAGAGGCAATCTGGGATGTTCTCTCTGTCATCTGGGATCTCTGTAGAGGTCAAAATTGAGTGGTGTGGGACATGTGAGTTAAGTGTCTGTGGCTCTTGGTCTGTGTGTGTATGCTGATAGTTCTATCTGTGTCCTGTATGCACCTCTGTTTACTCCTTTTCTCAGGATGGGAGAACAGGCCTAAAGTTGTCATATCCAAAAAATATTCTCCCCCAGGTTTACAGAATCCTTCAGAGGAAGTTGCCATCAGCAACTCTAATCTAAAGTCCTTCCATACCAAAAGTGGCTACTTGTACCAGCCTGAGGTGTTACAACGTGGTATGTTACCCTTATTACCCTTGAGACAGGAACATGGAGAAGATGGTGGGCAGGCCCCCTTTCTAATATATTTTTCCTTTACAACTAGTGACCTGTATAACTGGAAACAGCAAAATCCTTCCTTTTCAGAAAAAATAAAACCAGGTGCGCATTACTTCATTAGAGACAGGAACTTTCACACACAAGCACATCTGGGATGAGTGTCAGCAATTTTTACAGCTATGTTTCACCTGGTAGGAAAGGGACTGAATCCTGCTCAGTGACTTAAAGGTGGTCCTTGGAACACACACTACCCCCACTATTGAACCAGACGATTTGGTGTTTTCTTTTTGGTAGTTAGTTGGAGATAAGTGCCTTAAAGGATTTCCTTATGCCTCTATCCTTCTAACTCAGCCTCCTAAGTAGCTAGGATGACAAGCGTGATGCTCCAGCATCCAAACCACGGTTTCTTCATGTGCTGTGGAACCAGCTCTGGAACCTTTCATCGTCTATGACCTCCCGACACAGTGGACCCTGGCACACTGTAACTCGTTGTTGTATAAATTAATGAGCTTCGGCCAATGACAATACTACAGAAAAGTCGCATCCCATACAGGTAAGCATCCTGGGGGGCCGGTCAAAATCTAATGTAGCTCCCCCAGTTCTCCTTCTTCCCACTTCCTGCCCTCCTGGTGCCACCGCACTTAACTGTTTTGGCTCCAAGGATGTGAGCAGCCACAATGTACTAGCTGGATTCTGGGTCCTCTGGGATCCCTATCTTCTCAAAGATGTCTGGCCAACAGCTGACCAGTTCTGTGGCATTCAATTCCCTACTCAAGTGTGAACAAGGTTGCAGTGATCTGAAGGCCTTGCTCAAGGGGCCTCCTCTCCTCCCCCTGGGGCCAGCCAGGATGTTCTACCACATCCAGTCCCCAAGTTTCATGTTGCAGAGAAAGGATCCTCAAGGTGTCCCGGGTTTCTGAATCTCCCAGAGTCCAGTGCAGGTGCTGGGAATCATCTCTGTTCACAGATGGCAGGCTAGGGATGGCGAGGTCACAATCTCTGCTCCCCACGACATCCTCGACTGTGGTGGTCACCCTAGAGAGAGCCAGAGGGGAATCAACAGCTGCCGCATAAAGGCAGTCAAGGCAGGACGTTCATAGCAGGAGACCATCTGGCTGGGGAACTCAGCCTGTGCTGCTTTGAACGTCATTGTTTGGTGGCTGAAGTGATCTATCTAATTTGACCCATAATCCCAGCTGTTCGTGGAAATTGCCAGCTTCAAGAAAAAAACCCTGGAAAAGGTGATATTTCAGTTGTCCCAATCAAACTTAAAGGGTTCCAAAGTCAGCGGTCCCCTTTTCCTTCCAGACAGCTTACAGCAGATTACAGAAACTGGTATTCAGAGAGCCTTAGCTAACTGCCATGGCCGATACCGAGCAGGCTCCAGGAGGGGAAACACACTTGCCTGCCACTGCCCAGCTGGAAATGGCCTAGGAGGGACACAGATTGGAGTCTGCAGGACTCCAGGTCGGACTGCCCACTGGTGCACTCCCCCAGGAGGGAACACACCACCAGTGGAGGCCTGGAGCACCCTGCCCGGATGCCCATGGACACTGTCAATGCCCTGGGTAAGGTTGTCGTCTCATCCTCGGTCATGGTGAACCATCTACTCTGTAACAATGTTCACCGCTCCCCAGACCTTTCTAGCTTCACACCCCCTGCCCTACTCCCTCACATCTCATTCCCTAATTACGTTTTGTATACACATTCCCAATCCTTGCAATAGCTCCAACTATACACACAAAAGCAGACTATCTGGCTGGAAGAGTGCAGCTGTGGTCACATTTGTCTCATAAGCATTCAGGCTGAAGACAGAAGCACAGGTGTCCACTCTGGTCTGCGGTTCACATAGGCCTCCTAGAGTAGACCCATGCAGGCCCAGCAGCTACTCTGGGATACAGGACAGAGAGAAGAGATAGGTGGAAAGGAACATCTACTGAAACCTTCCCCCAAAGGAGCCATGAAACGGTGAAGGAGAAAACAAAAATTATGGCTAGACTCGTACTTGGCATTGATGAAAAAAGAACAACAAACACACACACACACACACACATATGCACACACAAATAAAATGCTTTTGCTCTTTTTAGACATGGTGACTTAAATATATTTTCATTTTTTGTCATCTCCCTGCTCTCCCAACACACACACACATCCAGACTGTGACAGAAGACTAATCCATGCAGTACCTGCAATTTGCCAACTGATCACCCAGCTGAGCAGTCAACTTGTACAAGGGAAAGATGATCTCTCTCTCTCTCTCTCACTCTCTCATGCACACACACACACGCACACACACACACACACACACACACACAAACACACACACAGACTCAGAGCAGTGCCTCTCCTGAGAGTGTTGGTTCCTCCTCTGGACAAATGCAAGCTAGAGCACGGGAGTCCTTTGTCAGAACCAGGGGCTCGACCCAAGGAAGCACCTCTCTAATAATGCTGAACCATCCTGCCTCTCCCTTTCTCCAGGGCCAGACTCATTCCCTGGGAACAACCAACCTTGACTCCCCATTCACCAAAACCCCAGGTCAGGATGGTGGGTGAAGTTGTCCCGAGATAGGTGGCTCCTCAGAGCCAGGACTGAAAACAAGCAGGGGTCATAGTGTCCCAGAGGTGTGTCTGACCTGTGGTGGGGGCAATGTTGGGGAAATGGATGGGATCCTAAAGGCTACATACATGGATGGACTCCCTACTTCCAGCCAGGATGCTTCTGGGTGACTTGTGGATTCTTGGGGAGGACTAGGAGACCAGATGAACCTGGAGCACCAGCAGATGCTGGCAGAGCTCGGAAATGTGTGATCACCCTGTAAGGACTGATGACAACTGGGATGGGGGGGGGGGACAGGTCGAGTGTATGTGTGTCACAAGGGGTGTGTGCCACCCAGATATTCATCTTCTATCTGACCCCCAGTGCCCTCACCTCCCTAGTGGGCTCTTCTGGGACCCGCCTCAGGTAAAAAGGTGACCAAGCACAAAAGACAAGGGCTCACACAACAAGGAGGGCCTGTCTTCTGCATCCAACACCCACCACCCCCAGTATAAAGGAAAATACCCAAGACGGCAGGTGAGGTGCTGCTCCCCACCTCTGACTAAAGCCACCAGGTTCCCACCAGGGAGAAGAAGGGTACAGATGCACAGCTGTGTGGCTCCCACTGCTCCAGCCAGGGGCTCTGTGGCACTCCCTTGTCACTCTTTCCTGCATCTTCCCGTTTCCTGGGACACTGGCACTAGGGTTGGGGGTGGGATCCCTGGGTCGACACACACCCTCACCCTCCACCCCTGGGGCATATTTGTGGCAGGACCATGGCGGACTGTTGGGGATGGCGAAGGCGAAGGAAGGGTGGGAGAGGGGAGACAGGAGGCATGGGTCTGTGTCGGCGGGGGAAGAAGAGGGCAGGAGGGTTCACAGGTTGTGGACTCTTGGCAGCCATTCACCTGTGCTGCTGGGAGAAGCTGTAGGCATTGGCTCTGTGTGCATGTGGGCCTGGAGTCCAAGAACTGAGGGCTGGGACCAGGTTGGGGCCGAAAACCGGCCAGGGGTGTGCCATCTCTTTTGGGCAACTGTGAGAGACAACGCGGGTCCAAGCTGAAAGCACTATGTTTGAAATGTCATGCTGCT
This sequence comes from Dipodomys spectabilis, assembly GCF_019054845.1. Taxonomy (NCBI): domain Eukaryota; kingdom Metazoa; phylum Chordata; class Mammalia; order Rodentia; family Heteromyidae; genus Dipodomys; species Dipodomys spectabilis. Next base: position 322,758 of record NW_024871318.1, on the reverse strand, counting down.
GGGAGGGCACAGATGTCTCTGCAGAAACATAGAGGGGCTGCACGAGTCCTCTGCTCCTCCTCCTCTTCCAACGTCACCCTGCCTCAGGTGCCAACATCACCTCCGTGCTCCCTATGCCGGGACCTCAGACTCAGGGCCACCATGGCCACTGCGCCTCCTCATGGCTGCCTGTGGCAGTGTGCCTGCTGGGCCAGCACCATGTGCTCTGTGCTCCCCACCAGGACCTGTGCAATGTTCAGGGAGGCCGCCAGATGATGAAACTGTTTGCCCTTGTGCGTGTGCTTGCTCTTTTCTCTGCTCTCTCTCTCTATCTGCCCCCACTCCTCTCCTGGGACACCTAGTGCCTGCCCCCTCCCCCAGTGCCTGCCCCCATGCCCCTGGCCACTGCTGCCATCTCAGTGAGCACTGGTCCCTACCCCCTCCTTCCCTTGGCCATGTCCCCTCTTCCGCTAGGCTCCTCCTCCCACCCTTGGCTGCAAGCCCAGCCCTGATTGGGTCCTAAGGCTTCCAAGCCATGGCAATTGCAGCCTCACCTCAGCTCAGCACTGCCCCACAAGCCCAGCCCCTTCCCAGGGGATTGATTCTCCCCTAGCCCCACTGCTGGGGGAGACTCTCCTCCATCTCCGTCCACTCCACACACCAAGCAGGTACACAGTGACTTCCCTGTGTGTGTGTGTGTGTGTGTGTGTGTGTGTGTGTGTGTGTGTGTGTGTGTGATTGTTGGGGATAACAACCTCTCAAGGACTCAGGACATAGCACCCGTTGAGATGACTCAGCACACAGCACACTTCAAAAAACAGCACAAAGCACCCTGTGTAAAGGATTCAGCACATAGCTCCCTTTGAAGGATTCAGCATTTAGTACCTTGTGTAGAGTACTCAGCACACAGCACCCTTTGAAGGAGGGAGTCCATAGCCCGCAGTGTAAAGGACTCAGCCCATAGCATGCTTTGAAAAACTCAGCGTGTAACACTCTTTGCCAGGGACTCAGTACATAGCACCCTGTGTTAAGAGCACCCACAGCCCCCTTTGAAGGGCTGAGTATGTAGCACCCTGTGTAAAACAGTGCACAGGACCCTTCGAAAGACTCAGCACATAGAACAATTTTGAAGGACTCAGCACATACAACACTGTCAAAGGATTCACCACACAGCACCATTTGAAGGATAGTACAGAGCACCTTGTGTAAAGGACTCGGCACACAGCACTTGAAAAATTCACCTCATCCCTCTCTTCTCAAGGGCTCAGTACATAGCAGCAGCCTTTGGGATGAATTAGTACACTGCACCTTTTGAAGAACTCAGTACGTTATGTAATGGACTCAGCTCATAGCACCCTTTGTGATGACTCAGCAAATAGCACCCTTTTGAGGACTGAGCACAATACCCCAATGTGGAAAAGCCCTAGCAAACAGCACGCTGTTAACGACTCAGCACATAGCTGTATGTCACAAGTTCAGCTGTCATTAGAATTAGGGTGCTTTCTTCAGTATCACCATTCTTCAGAAACACTTCACAAATCCTACTAGTTTAGCCAACCTGTGTTTTATGGGGGAGAGTCAACTGGGGGTCTTGAACTCAAAGCTTGGGGTCCCTTTCCCTGAGCTCTTTGGTTCAATGTGAGAGCTCTACCATTGGAGCCATAGCTCCCATTTGTTTTTTTGGGCTGTTCTTTGGCAGGTCTTATGGTGATCAGGAAGGGAAGGCCAAGTTGGGGTGTCTGTGGGCAAAGGCTCTTAGCTCGACCTGGAACTGACCTCTGTTTTCCTTGTGCCCCTGGGTACTGGGCCTCCTGGAGCTCTCTTGGCCTAGGGGGAACAGACCTGCTCTGGCATCAGCACTCAGGGTGAACAAAAGTCGGCTTGGCCCTGGTCACTTCCCAAAATTGAACTCTAGAGCACAATGGCATGGGGCTGCATAACCTGCATCTGGCCACCAGGGGGCAGGGGTCGCTCACTATAGGGATTGTACCTGCGAGTTGTGTTTACTCTTGCTTCCCTGGGGCTCCCATCATGCTTCGAAGCCACCCTGGATAGGGAAGTCCTTGACACTCTTACTTACAATTAACCATCAAAAGGCAAGTGGGGCTGTGGCTCAGGTAGCAGAACATTAGCCTTGAGCAAAAAAACTCAGGGATAGAGCCTAGGCCCTGAGTTCACACACACACACACACATACACACACACCACATGCATGCAAAATCAGAGTTTTCTACACTGCATTCTTTGGGTATTCTCTGTCTTTTTCCCACTAAGCCTGATGGCTGTTGACCTAGGTGTTCGATGCATACACCACCACCTGGCATCTTTAATTTGGGGGAACAGAATGGCCTTCCCCTATCCCAGCTCTTTGATTGGGTCCTGGTCTATCCAGGCCCTTTGGGGCTCCTTTTACAGTCTCTCCAAGATGCCTTCAAAAGGCCTGACAGGCTGGGCACTGGTGGGTCATACCTGCCATCCTAGATACTCAAGAAGCTAAGATCTGGAGGATCATGGTGCCAAGCCAGCTTGGGCATGAAAGTGTGTGAGAATCTTATCCTCGATGAATCATCATAAAACAAGAAGTGTCCCTGTGGATCAAATGGTAGAGTGCCAGCCTTGAGAAAAAGAGCTCACAGACAGTGCTCATGGACAACAACAACAAGGAGAGGCATTGCATGTTGACTTTGGGATTGGTATGGGCCAAATATAATTGGAATTTTCAAATGCTCCAAGACAAAGCAGTACCTCCTTTAGTCCCGTGCTCCTCCATCTTGTCTCGCACCCTGGCCTTGGCCATGCTTTGAGTCAGCATGGCTCTGCCTTGATGGGAGAGCTCCAAAGAAGATCCCAGAGCAATCACCCTGCCTCCTTCCACGCTTCTCACCCTGCTGCTTCTGCTCTTTGCCATAGACCTTCTTCCTGGAATCCATTCATGAGGTCATCACTGCCAAAATTGTGGTGAGTGGTTGGTCCAGTCTAACTCGGGGAAGTCAGAGGTGGAAGTCAGTCTGGGATTAGGAGCTTCTACCCTGTGTGTGGGCTGAAATCAGGGCTGACCTTTATTTCATCCTGAGCCTTGAAGTGGTGGAGAGATAGTGTAGACTCCACATTGAGTAAGGTAAGATCGGAATCTAGAGGACCACTTGTGTGAGGTAGGCTGTGGGGCTCACGGGGCCACTGTTTGTGGTACTCCTCTCTCAGGACTCCCCACTCCCACTCTCATCCCTAAATGTTAGAATAGAAAGTTCAACTAAGTGGATCAAAGAGGGGACAGAGGAGTATTACTGTGTGAACCAGACTTGTGCTTCATATTCATCCTAGCCCCTACTTCCTATTTATCTGAAGAATGGCCATATGGGTTTGGGGGGGGGGGAAGAATCATCCTAGATGAGAATGTGGCTCAGTGGTATATATGGTCACCTAGCATGACTGACACCCTGGGTTCATTCCATACAGAAAAAACTGGAAGGAGAGGTGGGGCTCAACTGTTAGAGTGCCAGCCTTGACCAAAAGAGCTCAGGGACAGTGGCCAGGCCCTGAGTTCAATGCCCAGGACTGGAAGGACAAATCTTTGTTGGAGGCTTTTCTTCCCTTTGAAAACAATTTTTGTTTGTGATAAGCATAACATGGGTCTCTTCCCTGGCCACCAAAGGGCCATTAGATGTCCCTTGAATTTGGGCCGCTTCCCAGCAGCCTCTGTCCTACCAGACCCACAATTTATCCATCCCATCTCCTGGCAGATGGAGGCCTGAGAGAAGGTCACCTGGCCACCTACTTCTGGTGGCTGCCACGGCTTTTGAAAGTCAGTATGTCATATAGAGAGTCATCATCCAGATCAGTCTACAGAAGAAAGGGAGGGAGCACTCCCTCCTAGTCTGAGCTCGTGAGCTGCAGGCCACTCTGGATGTGGGGCATCTGCTGCAGGACGTGCTCCATGGGGGAGTTATCTATGGGGTCCGGAACTCTGACCTCTTCTCTGGCAGTTTTCTTTCCTAGCCTGGGATTTGAACTCAAGGTCTTGGTAAATCTGTAGCAATGCGAGGGAAAGTGCAGAGTTTCCACTTCTTGAGATCAAACTCCATGCAAAGCCAAAAATAAAAAAAATTAAGTGACTGAGCTCGAAAGGGGGGGTAGTTGTGGAGATGGGAAGGAAGGCATGGTAGGGGGGGAAACAAAGAAGGAGGCAACAATGTTCAATAGGAAATGTACTCATTACCTTGATCATTTAACTGTAACTTCTGTGTACAACGTTTTTACAATACAAATTGAAAAAAAAGTAGTGCTCAGAGAAGCATTTTGGGGTTAAGGGAAAGATGTCTGAATAGATGTAGAAAATTCTACACTGCTTTTTTAATGTTAAGTATGGAACTGAATAAACATAACTGCTTCCATTAAAAAAATTAAGGCGTTGTCTTGGAACTGGGGCCAGTATTTCCAGCATTGCTGGGATTTGATCTCACCATCCAAGCAAATATTTTGCACCTTGGGTGAAGGCAAAGCTCACTGCCCTTGAGGAAAAGAAATTCAGGCTAGAGATACCAGGGTCTGAATAAAGGCCCTGCAATGGAAAAATATTTCTATATAGTTGTAATATATGATATATATTTACATATGTAAGTTTACATATTATGATTTTTATTATTGATTATGCATTTATTTTTTACTTGATTCATTTATTTATTGTTTATTGTATTTAGTATTATTATATACATAATATTTAGTACATGTTGTGCATCTATTATAAAATTATACACAATAATTTAGGACATTGACTCCTTTTTCATCAATACTTTTTAAGTGTTGAACATGATACATAATTAAATGGAAGCCTTTGTCACAGTCTTCACATGTTTAGAGTCTCTCCCAAGTATGAGCTTTGTCTTATTTATCTTTGGACACCTTCCCATAGGGATTTCTTCAGATACTTAGAAGCCTTTTCTTGAGGATAGGCAAGTTGAGGGATAAAATTGTAAGGGTGGGTCTAGAAATTTGGCTTACTGGTAGAGAGCTTGCTCAGCATTCATGGATGCCAGGGTTTGAATCCTCAGGGCCACAACTCAGAAAAAGCCAAAAGCTGTGGAGTGGCTCAAGTGGTAGAGTGCTAGCCTTGAGAAAAAGAAGCTCAGAGACAGTACCCAGGCCCTAAGATCAAGCCCCAGGACTGTCAGAAACAATAGGCCACGTGCCGGTGGCTCACAACTGGAATATTAGCTTCTCAGGAGGCTGACATCTGAAGACCACAGTTCAAAGACAGCCAAGGCAAGGAAATCCTGTTAGACTCTCCTCTCCAGTGAACCACAAAAAGACCCCATGTGATGCTGTGCCTCCAGTGATAGAGTGTACGCCTTGAGCAGAAGGGCTCAGGTATAGTGCCTAGGCTTGAGTTTGAGACACACATCAGGGGAAAAAGTGAGGGTTAATCAAAGTATTTTTCCTATTTGTAAATTAGGAGAACATTCTCTGGAAAATGAATGCTGATGTACACCAGAATTGAAGTCAGAGCTCCAGGTTGAAGTGTAGAACATCCATATGCCCAGCCTCTTATGCTCTAGCATTATAACTGTGTGTCCTACAGGGTTCTGAAAGGTCCAATGTTGAATAGCTTAATACGTTCCCAAAGCCCTTTGTGATAAGCAGTTGACTTATATTGTTAATGTTATTACAGTTCTGAACCTAGCAGAGCACCAGTAGCTCATGCCTGTCACCCTAGCTCAGGAGACTGAGGTCTGAGGAATACAGGGTGAAGCCCACAAGGGCTGGAAAGTCTATGACACTCTGACTTCCACTTCTGAAAGGTCAGATGTTGAAGAGCTTCCTATGTTCCCCTTGGTGATGAGAAGTTACTTGCACTCTAAATGTTCTTAGAATTCTTGAGCTATAGAAGCAGGAAAGAAACATTATTGACCCATCCTGGGTTCAAATGAAGTTCTCAGGATCCAAGCCCTAGTCATGTTAACAGGATGAACTCCAGTGTAACACTGTATTTGAAGGCAGAAAACAGTTGCAAAAGCCAAGCTAGGTGAAGAGACCTAGGCCTGCAGGATTAGGAGGCAGAATGTACACACTCAACAGGGAAGTGAGCTGCAAAACCACTTCATTCATTCCAGGCATGGCCAGCAATGAGGGGAAACTGGAAACATTTGTTAGAGTTACAACAAGGTCAGGCTTTTCTCAGCCTCTTCAAACAATGACTAATTAACCTTCCTCCCTCAAGTGAAGGAACCACAAGCTATCTTTAGGATACCAATAGAGAGCCAGTGTAGTGGGGGAGAGGGGAGGAACAGTAGACAAACCCTGCTCTTTGGTCTTAGGGAGTGGGTTCTTGACTCTCCATCTGTCAGATTTGAAGGCCTTTCTTCTACCTCTACCAGACCATTCTCCTTCCTTCATTCTCCCCATCATTAATGTAAATCCCCAGTCCCAGGAGAGGCAGGGCCTTTTCTCTTCTGTCTCTAAGCACCTGAGTTAGAACCTGGCTCTGCCCTCTTGACTCTGGGGCCCTGCCTGAGAAGTGGGAAAGAGACAATCTTCCTGCTCTGTAGTGGTTTGAAGGTGATGCTGGAGGACTGGCACACTGCAGAAGGCCTCATGACTGGGACTTGTTCCCTTCTTTCCTCCTGACAACCAACACCAGATTCATCTATCTATCTGTCTGTCTATCTATCTATCTATCTATCTATCACCTATCATTTATCTATCTACCCACCTACTTAACTACCTACCTACTTTCCTGGCTATCTCTTTGCCGGTTGTTGGGTTGAACTCAAGGCCTGGGGACTGGCTCTAGAACTCTACTACTTGAGCCACAGCACCAATTCTGGCTTTTTGTGTATGTGCTACTAAGGAATCAAACCAAGAAGTCCTTGAATGCTAGGCAAGAACTCTCTCACTAATCCACATTCCCAGCCCCCTCATCTTTTTCTTTTTTTGGGGGGGGTCTGGTCATGGGGCCTGAACTCTGGGCCTGGGCGCTGTCCCTCAGCTCTTCAGCTCAAGGCTAGCACTCTACTACTTGAGCCACAGCGCCACTTCTGGCTTTTGTTCTTTTTTGCTTATGTGGTGCTGAGGAATCGAACCCAGGGCTTCAGGCATCAAGGCAAGTGCTCTACCACTGAGCCTCCTTCCCAGCCCCCTCATCTTTTTCTTAATGGTAGTTTTAACATAAGCATGCTGCCATTTTACATCCCCAAGTTTAATTTTCTGAATACAGGTTACTTCTACGAAAGCTTATCTTCTCTTCGGTTGCCTGGTTTGGGACTGTTCCTGCATTGGCCTCATAATAAATTGCAAAAAAGGCTGATGAGGGTGACTTGCTTTAGTCTGATGGCTGCACAGATTGTTCTGTATGTCTTTTTGTTTCCAGTCCCGGACCTTGAACTCAGGATCTGGGCACAGTCCTTGAGCTTCTTTTGTTTAAGGCTAGCCCTCTACCACAGAAGCCATATGGCTCTACTTCTGGCTTTGTTGGCACTAAAGTTGGACAGTGGTCTCAAGGACTTTCCTGCCTAGGGTGACTTTGACCATGATCCTCCTATCACAGCCTTGTAAGTATCAAGGAGGACTGCTGAGAGGCACTGGTGCCTGCCTAATCACTGGTGTTGCTGATGTTCTTGGACAGACTGGTGAGTTCCCTTTCCTCAGGTTTAAGTGATGGGAGCTGGAGCCCACAGTTCAAATCCTGGTCCTGCCACTTTCAAATGGCCGGAGATCCTCAGAAACTCATTACTATCCATATGAATACTAATGGAAAGTGATATATGTCATGATTGAGTGGGCAATTCCTGGATTATTCTAGGATAAAATCATACATAATTGTATTATATTAAACTGATTGATTTTAATTAATACTTCCTGAAGCATTTAAACAATCACATTCATTAAATGGAGGCATAATGAAATACCTAAGAATTGGGCGTCAAATATTTGAGAGATGCCATTTTTTTCTGCCAGGACATTCTTTAGGTAATTGGTATATACCTTTTTCTGAATGTAGTTTGGTATATGAAACTAGGATATATTATGCCTGAAGAGTTTTTTTTTTTTATCAGAAATGCTTATAGTGAAATGTAGAGGTAAAGCCAAATTATGTATATTTGAAGACAATGCTTGGTTAGTCCTCTTCTCACATTCCCCATTCCCTTCATGAGAATAATTCACATTGTAAGGAAATGCTTAGAGTGTTTTTGGAGATATAGGTTGACTTTAAATCAGTGAGTAACTCTATACTGCATTTTGTTTACTTTATATACAAAAAAGCTAAATTCTTACTTTATAATTTTCCTTAGGCTTTATACTCAGATTTAATCTCTGATGGGTGACAAATAAAGATATAAACATTTTTTTAACAGTAGCTAAATTTAGGCTGAGGAATCTAGGTACAACGATACTCATGCACATAGGCCACATCAGTCATGAGACCATGATATCAAAATGTTAACCAATGCTTACTGTTGTCATGCTTATGAGATTTTGTGTATTATAAACAGTGGTTATTAGAATTTTTTTTTGTAATTAACATCATTTCATGGGTTAGGAACTGAAGTGAGACATTATACTCAGAACAAAATTTAAGGAGGCATCCAAAATTAGTTACCAAGATATACATCATGTAGCACAATGTTATAAAAATGCAAGCTAAACTAAATAATTTTTGAAAAAAATCAACATTTATTATAAATACAGAATCAGTATGACTGGTTTTTCTTTCATCCAAGTTGCAATATGGCTTACATGATGACTTTTCTGGTTATATGTTTAGTTAGGTCTTGATATTTAGTTGGAGAAGTTATGTTCTTTCATATATTCATTTGTCAGATCAAAGAGGAAATTAAATCCATGCCAGAGTCAACATCCATATTAATGTTACAGATGGATCCTTCTACTCTGCCAAAGTTTCAAATCAGCTTGAGTAACTTGGGTCTTTTTTTGGATCTAACTAAATAGGTATGCAATTTTGTCAGTACTAAAACGATTTTGACCACCATTTTTTAAACTTACTATCCAGAAACAACTTCTCTCATTTCATGAGATTTTTAATTTCATTTATATCATGTGTTGATGTTTTCCTTTACATATGCCACATTCAGTCTTCTACAAAGTGTAATTTGGAGTAGTTTAAAATTATGTACACTCAGCTACACTGCTCAGATTATATTATTTGTGTATTTTTTCTTGTTAAATCAGCAAGAATTAGTTATCAATATGGATACTCTTGTACTTATTCATTGCCTTTCTGAATTGTTTAAATATGTCATGATTTTTTATTTTATTCTTTTAAATATGTGCAGATCTCACTCTGCATACAGTCACATTTGTTTTAAACAATTTGATCCATTCAAGGGATTTGCTATATTAGGTTCATCTAGATGAATTTAATTACAAATTAACACCACCGTATTTCTGAGACACAGTTATCTTTATGGCTCTACTCCAAGTTAACATATGTTTGAGGTTTTTGTGCATAAAAAAACTGGGAAAACATGTTTTTGTTGGTGGGGGAGTTCTACTTTGTTGGTTGTTTTTCCAGTTGTGGTGGCTTCAACATATGTGTGCCTTTTATTACAATTGTTTTGTGTCTATATTTTGTTTCATATAACAGAAAGTACACAAAGAATCAGTGATTTAGAATGTTTCATAATACAATTCTAAGAGAGACATTTGAAATTTTGTGATAACTGGGAATGGACAGGTCTTCACATTGGAGGGGTTAGCAGAATAACAGAGACATTGTTTGACATGATTTGAATTCTTCCTCCTCTTGCCTCACTATTTCCAATAATATTACTTCAAAGTCTTTAGTGAAAAGAAAATAATTTTGTATGTATGAAGTCAGAATTTTTGGTTCAATTGGGACACTCTACACATTCATATTCATTTTAATTCAAAAATCTTCTTTCCTTCTTTTAAAATCAAAGATGTGAAATATAATGCTAAAATAGCATCTACTAATTTATATGGAACGGTCCAAACTATTTTCACTTCACACTATATATAACATAGAGTGTAATAATAATAGTGAGTAATATAGTATGTAATAATTAACTTTCAGGTAAGTCAATTATAGTGGATTTTTGTGAGATATTGAGTAATAGTAAAACTTATATTTGATTCTATTAAAAAATTCAATTACATCTAAAAATAACTCAGAGTTATAAACTAATGCTGAAAAATAAGATTGTTTACTGGAAAAAGCCAGAAGTTTCTAGAAGTTTGCTTTTTAAAAATTGTCTTGGATCTGGGCTGTGGTGGCTCATGCCAGTAATCCTAGGTCCCCAAAAGTCTGGGATCTGAGGATAGTGGTTCAAAGCCAGCTTGGGAAGAAAAGTCTGTGAGATTCTTATCTCCAATATATCTCTTGAAAACTAGAAATAGCACTGTGGCTCAAGTGGTACAGTGGTATCCTTGAGCTGAACAACTGAGGGACAGTGCCCAGGCCCAGAGCTCAATCCCCACCACCGACAAAAACAAATTGACATGGGGGCTGGGAAGCTGGCTCAGTGATAGAGCGCTTGCCTTGCATGCATGAGGCCCTGGTTTCGATTCCTCAGCACCCCACATGCAAAAAGAAAAACAGCCGGAAGTGGCGCTGTGGCTCAAGTGGTAGAGTGCTAGCCTTGAGCTGAAGAGCTGAGGGACAGTGCCCAGGCCCAGAGTTCAGGCCCCACGACTAGATCCAAAAAAAAAATGACATGGATTTTTACTTTATTATTTCATGATTTTTTATTACGAACATATATACAGAGGGGTTACAATTACATGAATAAGGTAATTAGCACATTTCCTATCAACATTGTTGCCTCCTCCTTTATTTCCCCTTCCTATCCCTTCCCATCTCCCCTTCTGGGCCTATCCGCTCCCCCCCAAGCCAAAGTTGTAAACTTCGGTTTTCGACATAATTCCTTGTATATGTCATTGTTGCAATAGGTCCACCTGTATCCCAATTTGTTTTTCCCATCCCCTCCATAAATTATACCAACATCAAATACAGTGAAAATAGTGGTTATACCGTGGGGGAGGGACATACAAAGCAACAAAAAAATCATCTTATAAATATGCTAGAAACAATAGCAGAAAAAGAATTTGAGTCTTTATCTTGGGGTTCATTTCACCTAACATCAACTTGTCTAACAGTTACAGTTTGTCTCAGACATATACTGGTTATTGCAAATAATGGCAACCACAGGACCTATGTTTCTTTGGGCCTGGATTACTTCACTTAATATAATTTTTTCTGAGGCTTTCCATTTCCTAACAAATGGGGCAATGTCATTGTTTCTGATGGAGGCATAGAATTCCATTGTGTATATATATTACATTTTCTTGATCCATTCATCTACTGAGGGGCATCTGGGTTGGATCCATATCTTAGCTATGATAAATAATGCTGCAATATGGGATGGGAAGGTGGCTCAGTGGTAGGGCACTTGCCTTGCATGCATGAAGCCCTGGGTTCGATTCCCCTGACCACATAAGCAAAAAGAAAAAAAGCTGGAAGTGGTGCTGTGGCTCAAGTGGTAGAACGCTAGCCTTGACCTAAACAGCTGAGGGACAGCGCCCAGGCCCAAAATTCAGGCCCCACCACCGGACCCCACCCCCCTGCAAAAAAATAATGCTGCAATAAATATAGTTGTGCTGGTAGCTTTAGTATGGTTTTCTTTGTGATCATTTGGGAATATTTCCAACATTGAGAGTACTGGGTCATCAGGGAGTTCTATGTAGAGTATTTTGAGGAACATCCATACTATTTTACAAACTGGTTGAACAAGTTTACAGTCCCACCAACATCCCATCCAGCTTCGGTTGTTAGAGTTCTTGACTATGGCCATTCTAACTGGGGTGAGCATTTCTTTTATGGCTTGGGAGATTGAGCATTTCTTCATGTGTCTATTGGCTATCTTTCTTTCTTCTTCAGATAAGTTTTTCTATAAATCTTTATCCCAATTATTTATCGGGCAGTTGTTTCTTTGAAAATTTGTTGTTGGGGAATTTAATTTTTTGAGTTCCAGGTGTATTTTAGATATGAGACTCTTGTCCATTGTATGGCTAGAGAAGATCTTCTTCCAATCCTTGGGTTTTCTATTGATCTTGCTACTTTTGTCCTTTGCCACGCAGAAGCTCTGCAATTTCATGCAATCCCATTTGTCCAAACTTTCTTTGATTTGTTGTGTTTCTGGGTCTCTATTAAGAAAATTTCAGCCTGTGCCAAGGAGACCTTGTATATCTCCTATATTGTCCAGTAATGTTTTCAGGGTGTCTGTTTTGACTCTGAGGCCTTTGATCAATTTGGAGTTGTTTCTTGTGCAGGGTGATAGATAACGATCTAGCTTTAGTTTTCTACAAGTGATTAACCAATTTTGCCAGCAACATTTATTGAAGAGGCTGTCTTTCTTCCATTCTATTTTTTTAGCACCCTTATGGAAGTTTAGGTGGCTATAGGTCCATGGGTACATTTCTGGGTTTTCAGTTCTATTCCATTGGTCCTGAGGTCTGTTTTTGTGCCAGTCCCAAGCTGTTTTGATTACCATGGTTTTGTAGTAGAGTTTGAAATTTGGTATTGATATTCCTCCAGCACTGTTCTTTTTGTTAAGTTTCATTTTTGCTATTCGGGGTCTTTTATTGTTCCATATGAATTGTTGGATTACCTCTTGCATTTCCTTGACGAATGAGGATGGAATATTGATAGGTATCGCATTGAATTTGTAGATAGCCTAGGGAAGTATTGGCATTTTCACAATGTTGATCCTTCCAATCCAGGAGCATGGGAGGTTTTTTCACTTTCTAATTTCTGTTTTGAATTCCTTTTTCAGGTTTTTAATGTTTTCGTCATAAAGGCCCTTTACGTTTTTGATTAAGTTAATTCCTAGGTATTTTATTGTGGGGGGGGCTATTAAAAATGGAGTTGATTTCCTGATTTTAGCCACACTTTTCTCATGTTGGCATACAGAAAAGATATTGATTTTTAAGATTTAATTTTATACCTTGCTACTCTGCTAAAGTTTTGAATCAGCATGAGTAATTTGGGAGTGGAGTCTGAGGGATTCTTTAAATACAAGATCATGACATCTGCAAAGAGGGAGAGTTTTACTTCTTCTTTCCCTATTTGGATCCCATTTATGTTTGCATCTTTTCTTATTGCTGTAGCTAGGCATTCTAATACTAGATTGAAGAGAAGTGGAGAGAGTGGACATCCTTGTCTTGTTCCTGAGTTAGGAGAAAATAGCTTTAGTTTATCACCATTAAGTATAATGCTGGCTGTAGGTTTGTCATATACATCCTTTATTGTATTGAGGCATGTTACCTGAATTCATAGTTTTGTCATATACATCCTTTATTGTATTGAGGCATGTTACCTGAATTCATAGTTTTTCCAGAGCCTTCATCATAAAACGGTATTGGATCTTGTCAAATGCTTTTTCTACATCCATTGAGATAACCATTAGTTTCTTATCCTTGCTCTTGTTGATGTGATGAATTATTTTAATTAATTTGCATATATTGAACCAGATTTGCATCCCTGAAATAAATCCTGTTTGATTGTTGTGTAATTTTTTTGGAGGAATTGTTGAAGTCGATTGGTCAAAATTTTCTTGAGAAGTTTTCATCAATGTTCATCAATGAAATGGGCCTATAGTTCTCTTTCTTTGATGAGTGCCTGCCTGGGTTTGGGAAGAGGGTTGTGATGGCTTCATAGAGTGAGTTCGGTAGTGAACTTTCTCTTTCAATTTCATTGAAGAGTTGGAGGATTATTGGTATGAGCTCTGCTTCAAGGACTTGCAGAATTCTACTGTATTTGCATCTGGTCCTGGGCTTTTCTTAGATGGGAGGTCTCTTATTGCTGTTTCTATTTCTATGCTTGATATGGGCCTGTTAAGATGGTTTAACTTATCTTGGTTATATTTTGGCATGTTGATATTTGCTAGGAAAGGTCCATTTCTGCCAAGTTCTCAAAGTTATTATAACATAAAGGTTTGAGAAGTATTCCCTTATAATGTTCTGAATCTTGATTATTTCTGTGATGATGTTTCCATTCTCATCTCTAAGTTTGTTTTTTTGGGTGTGGTGTGTTCCCTTCTTTTTCAGATAAGATTTGCTAAGGGTCTGTCAATTTTGTTAATTTTTTCCAAGAACCAACTCTTTGTTTTGTGATTCATTCTATGATTTTATTGGATTCCAATTTGTGTGATTCTGATTTAATTTTAATTATTTCTTTCTATCTAATGGATTGGAGTTGATCTTGCTGCTCTTTTTCAAGGAGGTTCAGATGTCTTATTAAATTGTTGGTTTCAGATCTCTCTAATTTTTGATGTAGGAACTCAGATCTATAAACTTGCCTCTGAGTACTGTTTTGCTGTGTCCCAGAGGAGCTGCTAATTTGTGTGTTCATTTTTGCTGAATATTATGAACATTTCAATTTCCTTTCTAATGTCTTCCATGACCCACTGTTGATTCAACAGTGTGTTGTTCAACTGCATGTGTTAGAGGACTTTCTTTGGTGGCTTTTGGTGTTGAGTTATAATTTTATTCACTTGGATGCCATTTGTTGGCCTTCACTGTGGTCTTGTTGATTTTCTATGTGTAGGACATCTTTAAGTATCTTTTGTAAGGCTGGTTTGGTGGAGATATATTGTTTCAATTTTTCTTTGCTATGCAAGTTCCTAGGCCATTAACTTCTGTCTCTAGGTGCTCCTCTACACCCATTATCCTCAGATTAGGCCCTCTGATGGTGTCTTCCAAATATTGAACAGAGCTATCATATTTCTTGGATTTGTCTTGGATGGTTGTATGTTCTATCGCTATAATATCTAGGCTGTCTTCAATCCCTGAGATTCGATCTTCTGCATTGTCTAACCTACTCTCAAGATTTTCTACTTTGTTTTTTATTTCTTTTTCTTCTAATTGGTCGGCTTTGATGGCTTCAAATTCTTTGTTGGAGCTTTGTTTTAGATCTTATGTGAACTTTACTTCCTTAATTTGTGTTTAGTGTTTATTCTCAAATCACTTAGTTGATTGGTTATGGTTTCCTTGGACTCCCATTTCTTCTGTAGTGCTCCATTCACTATTGCCTTTGTGGTCTCCCTGAAGTGTTTCAGCTGCATGTTTATGGATTCCATGAATGCCTGTGTTGATCTTTGTCTATTCTCATCTGCACTCGCAATTCCTTTATTACTGTTTGATTAGCTTCCTCAGGTTCATGCAATTCCTGTAATTCTCTATGACTCTTCTCAGCATGCTCACACAATTCCTGTATTTCTCTTTGACTGTTCTCAACCTGCTTACCTAATTCCTGTATTAATCTTTAAGTAGTTTCCTAATGCTCACAGATTCCTATATTAATCTTTGGTATGCCTCCTCTCTCTCCCTATCACGCTCAAACTGAGTCCTTTGCAAGTTTTGAATCATTTCATTCACCATGTTTACCAGTAGTGTTTGTAGAGCTTTTTGGGAACTCTCCTCTGGATTATTCATTAACTATTCTTTCACCTGATTATCATGAGTGGGAGTTCAGATACCAGGACTTGCTATTTTTCTTGTGTTTTTCCAGCTTGTTCTGCCCATTTGGTATGAAAGTAACACCAATTTTGTGCTAGAATACTATTTTAAGGCAAGTATCAACCATAGTCCAGTAGTTGCACAATCAAAATGGATGCAGATACAATCTAGTTCAACAGATACAATCTATTCAACATCAAAGGACCATGTGTTAATGAGTTAAGAACAGCAAAGATGGATATGGAAAACCAGAAATTATTGGTTTTAGGGAGAAATGTGGGGGAAAATAGGACTAAAGGGATGTGGAGAGGTAAAAGGAGAGTAAATTTAACCAAGTCCCAATTTCTGAGAGGGAAATGGATTGGACAGAATGATAGGAGAGAGATTTAAAAAAAAAAGAACAAATGGAATACCAAAAATTTAAATTTAAGAAGTGAAACACTTAAAATATGTAAGTTTAAAGAAATGATATTGAGAGAAGAAAAGGATAGGATGGGAGGAGGGGAGGGATAGAAAGGAAACATGAAAAATAAAAAATAAAAAATTTAAAATTAGTTACTTGAAAATTATATAGGTATAAAGAGATAATAGTGCTATTAAAAAGTTAAGCCTAAGAGGTTGTGAATTGAGTGATAAATTTATGGATTAAGTATGTACACAATGGGGGAAAAGGTCTAATAACTGACAACAGGTATATATCTGGGGATGAGCAAAACAGCATTTAAGTAATGCAAAAATAAGAGAAAAAAATGAAAACAATAAAAAAGGACCAAAAGATCAAAAGAGATTGAATACACACACACACACACACACATATATGTACCAAAAATTAAAGTTATGAAAAAAAGAAGATTTACAGAAAACACTTAAAAAATTAAAATTATAAAAAAGTTTCAAAAAAGAGTTCTTTGAATTTTTGGGGTTTTTTTTGGGGGTATGGAAGACTCTGTATCCCCTGTGTCCATAACCAGTTTCTTGGTGGAATCTCTTGTCTGCTTGTAGTGTTTGGTTTTCCTATGGCTTGATTGGTTTCTTAAGTCAGTTTGTTTGGGCAGGCAGAAAATGTTATGTATTACCCAGGATTTTGTGATTCTCCTCTCAGACTAGTTCAGTGAGAGGGAGAACTGCTTGGAGTATCACAAAAGAGGGAGATAGATGTTTCCTCCTGTTTGGAGATGCTGTGATGAGGCTAGGTTCTGGGTAGTGTTGAGGCCTTTCAGCAAACAGTAGCTTTTCCCTGAGACCTTCACAGAGCCCAGCTTAGAGCCATTCTCAGGGTTTATGTTTACTGAATTTCAATTGATTGTCTAGGCTTCTGTAGGGAGGGGCAGACACTGGCTCTGTTTACCGAGTGAAGAAATTCACTCTTCCGAGGGTGGATCTTCTCTGCCTGTGCCGGGTGACATTCCTCTGTGTGGAACTGAGCCTGGAATGTCACTTCTATTTCCACTGACCTGCAAAATAACGCAATCAGTTCTTGCTGGTGTTGAGTAGAATCTGCTCACGGACCACATCTGGGGCCGTTGTTGTAGACTCTCTGTAGGTATGGTGGCTATGGACACTGGCGCTGTCCCTACTGCTGCTGCAGCTGTAGCTACTGGCAAGTGCTCAGATCTATTTTCTTGCCTGGCTTTTCCCTCTCTGGCAAAACTCGCGGTACTGTGATGGCACACTTGGTGTGATTCTCTAGCCTATGCCTGTTCACTGGAACACTAAAACTACTTTCTATGGGAGAACTTGTTTAGCTTCCAGCTTCTCCTCCGCCATCTTCCTCCGAACTCCCTTACACATTATTATGACATGATATTGTGACATCACATTGACATTGTGATATTACTGTGCCATTCTGTTTTCACAAACCTATTACCACATGTTAGAAAATTCATGGGTTTTAGGACTTCTAGCTCCTTCCTTGAAGTCTTATCCTCATTGTAAACTAGTAGTAATTAAAATCTGACATGTGAGTGTAATATTACAAACTCGTAGTGACATCACTATTCCATGGGTGACCTCATTACCACCATAACACAAACCTATTGCATCATCACATTGCCATTGTGACATCACGATCACATTGTGAAATTTCAATCGGTTATGTCTTCTTAGCACCTTTAAAAAAGCAGATGGCCTTTGTGATATCAAAGTTGTTGTTTACCCATATAATCATTGTGTTTTAACAATTGATATCAGTTATACCATTGTAATATTACAAAACCTTGGAGGAAGGCTCACCAGTCTGACATCATTGACTGGTCCTATCCTCATAACTTTGACATGATGCCCTTGTGATTCATAGGCCCTTTGTGATCTCATAATGCTTTTGACTTCATATTTCAGTTATGACATGTGATATTAGAAATGAACTCTTATATGAAAATTGTGTCATCACTCTATCAGATATCATGAGCATTGTGTCACATTTTGATATCACATACCTGGTGGGAGTTCATCATGTTTGGGCCAAGGCATGACTTTGTATATCTCACATTCCCATTCTGAATTCATATTCTAATTGAGAGTTAATGAAAATTGAAGTCCAGCATGCCATTGTGACATCATAAACCTATTGTGACCTCATGACTGTTATGGCATCACCAACTAATTATGACATCAAAATATTATTATGACTTGATATGTGACCTCATATTGCCCTTGTGATATCACTGTTCCTTGGGTTCTGTAAACCTATTATGACATAACATTTTACAAAATTTGTGGCCTTTGAGATTATTAACTTTTGAACTCGTATACTTATGATGCATAAAGCACAAGAAAATCCAATGAGACACATTGAAGATAACTTTACACTAGAAATGGGCATGCGTTTACCTTGTTCTGGGCTGTGCACTCAGTGACAAGCCAGCCCCAACCACCAAATCTCAGACCTCCAATGGGCAGCCCCGCACATAGTTAATTGGTCTGCAAACCACCAACCCCCCAAATTATCATCTCCAAAGCTCCAAACTTCAATAGGTAAGGTTTTTCCCTTTTCCCTTACTCCCTTCTTCTTTATAGACCTTTACTTCATTTCCCTTTTTCCCTTTCATCACTTCCTTCTTCTCTTTAAGACTATCCACAGGCTTACAATTCTCTAACCTGGTGGCCAATTGATATCCTTCCCCTCCTGCTCTCCCACAAATTCCTCTTCTCCCAGGTTTTTCCCTTCCTACTGTCACACCACTTTCTTACTTCCAGGTCTTGCCTTGATTTTCTCCAATTCCATTGCTCTGACCATGAAGCCTATATATAAGTTGAACCCCTCCATCACTCCAGTGCGTCTCCTGCCTAACAGTTTTCAACCATCACTTCACAAACTGCCCATTACCCAATCACTTCTTCACAGGTCGTCATGTGAGCACAACACACTACCCCCTCCAGCAGCATGCCCTGTCCCCTTTGGTGGCATGCCCCATGCACTCCAGTGGGCCATGACATGTGGCCACATTGGTTAGTGGGCCCTCCTGGTTATTTGGGCCCCACTGCTTTATACATCCCCCACTGGTTTTCATGTCAATTCAAACCCTGATTCCTTCTTACCAAATCCTAAAAATTCCCTTCTCTCCTCCCAATGAACAGGCTTAAATTGTAAACTTAATAGAAAGCAAGTAAATTATAGAAACACACTATTTAGCACTAATTAACACTTAGTAAGCCTTATCCTTAAGGGATCCTCTGAGTGTCTCTGAAGAGTCAATCTTGCAGCCTTCTCTGTATATTGGTTCACTGCCGTTTTCACTTGAGACTGATGATCTAATATTGTTTTCCTACTAATTTAATAGCCGACAGTGAAATTAGCACCACCAAGTAAGGTCCTTGCCACCTCGATTCCAATTCAGGAGCATGATACATTTTTACCCACACCAGCTGTCCAGACAAGAAAGAATGGGTAGAGTTTCTTTTTTAAACTCTACTTCTTAGTTTATTTCACTTACTTGAGGTCTAGCTTTTGAATTTATTTCTGAAGTGAGATTTGCTATAGAATAAACTACATTACTCCCCACAAAGAAATTTTCCTTCCAACTGGATTTAATTTCTTATTTTATATTTGAACATTTTTATTGTCATCTTAATGTTTATTTATTTTTAAACAATTTTTATTATTATTATCTTTAAGTAGTTGTACAGAGAAGTTCCCATTCTACAAAACAGTACATGAATTCAAGGTGTCTGACAACATTGTCACCCATCCCTCGTAACCTTTCCCTTCTCACACTTTTTTGTAAAATTTGAGATAGGTGATCACATCTATTTCACATATTTCACAGTACTGTGGAATTGTGATGCGTAAAGTCACAAACACATTTTAACCTTGACAAGGCAAGTTATTGTTATTATGGTCTAAAATTTGTTAATTCTATGAGCTTTGACAATCCAAATTATTTTTCCCACCTCAGGTGATGTTTACATTTTTTCCTCTTGCTTAGTGTGGGCTATTCCCTCTTTCCCTCTCATTCCTCCCTTCCCATCACTGTGTTTGGGTTGCTTAGATATTTTTCTTCTATGTCCAGTGCAACTGATGGGCCCCTTTGTTGTAAGTTTTTCCATTTCCCACTTATTCTGTTCCTCCTCCTGGCTTCTTCCATTGCGTGCATATTTCTATTATCTACATGGTCAATAACATGGAGTCATTAATGGTGATACAGCAAAATGAGTGGCTGTCTTTTGTTTCTTGAGCCCTGTTTACTCTGTCATACCTTCTTGCATTTTGGCTTTAGCATCCATGTATCAGGTAGACCCTGTGCCATTTGTCTCTTTGTTCTTTGCTTACCTCACTCAAATAATTTGGTCTAGTTCCATCCATTTCCCTGCAAATGCCATCATTTTGTCCTTTCTAATGGCTGCATAGTATTCCATTGTATATAGGTCCCACATTTTTGGGATCCACTTTTCAGTAGTGTTTCATCTGGGTTGTTTCCAAATCTTGGCTATTGTGAACAGTGCTGCAATAATCATAGAGGTGTGTGTGTCTTTGTATAGTGGTTCCTCTTGTTCAGAATAGATGTCTAGGAGTGGTATGGCCAGTTCATAGGAGAGGTCGATATTTAGCTTTCTGAGGTACCTCCACCGTGCTTTCCAAAGTGGTTATATTAGTATACATTTCCACCTGTACTGCAGTATTGTTTCTCTTTCTTTACATTCCTTCCAGCATTTGTCATTGGCTGAATTTAGAATGTGGGCTATTCTGACTGGGGTAAGGTGGTAACTCAGAATTGTTTTTATTTGCATTTGCTTTACAGTCAGGCATGATGAACATTTCTTCATGTGTTACTTTGCCATTTTTATCTCTTCTTCTGAGAAGTCTCTCTTTAGCTTCCTTGACCATTTCAAGATTGGTTTGTTAGGTTGGTGAAAGGTTAGTTTCTTGAGTTCACCATATATAATGGATATTAGACCCTTGTCTGATATATTGCTGGTAAACATTTTTCCCAATTATTTGGCTTTCTTTCTAGTTAGTTGCTACTTTTTATCTGTGTAGAAACTTTTTATTTTAAGGTAGTCCCATTTATCAAGTCATTCTCCAATTTGTTGTGACCCGGGGCATCTGTTCTGGAAGTTCCTGCCTGTGCCTATAAGGTCAAGTGTCTCTCACGCTTGGTCCTGCAGTAGTTTCAGAGTTTCAAGCTTGATGTTAAGGTCTTTAATCCATTTTGAGTTGATGTTAGTGCATGGTGAAAGACTAGGGTCCACTTTTAGTTTCTGCATGTGGCCAGTTTTCCCAACACAGGTAGTTGAAGAGATTATGCTTCTTCCACTGTAGGTCTTTGGTTCCTTTGTCAAATATCAACTGGCTGTACATATGCAGCTATATTTCTGGGTCCTCTAACCTGTCTCATTGATTTTCAGGTCTCTATTTCTGCCAGTACCAAGGTGTCTTTGTTATTATGGCTCTATAATAGAGCTTGAAGTCCTGTATCATAATCCACCCTGTATTCTTTCTTTTACCTAAAATTGTTTTGGTTATGCTATGTCCTTTGTTGTTCCATATGAACTTTTGGACTATTTTCTCTATTTCAGTAAAGTAGGTCATTGGAATTTTAATGGGTATTGCATTGAATGTGTTTATTAATTTTGGCAGATTAGCTATTTTCACCATATTAATTCTGCCTATCCAGGGCCATGGGAAGTCTTTCCATTTCCTGGTATCCTCTAAGGTTCCTTTCTTTAGGCTTTTATAGTTTTCATGAAATAGACCCTTTGAATCTTTGGTTAGGAATTTCTAGATACTTTTTTTTGAGGTTATTGTGAATGGGGTTGTTTCCTTGATTTCCGTTTCTGCTTGGACATTGTTGCTGTATAGAAAGGTGACTGATTTTTGTGGGTTAATTTTGTATCCTGCTACTTTGCCAAATTGGTTTAAAAGCTCTAAGAGTTTGGGGATGGAGCTTTAGGGATCGTGAATTTATAAAATAATGCCATCTGCAAAAAGAGGTACTTGATCTTCTTCCTCTCCTATGTGGATCGATCTTTTTCCTCTCATATGTGGATCTTTTTAATGTATTTTTCTTGCCTCATTGCTCTGGCTGAGAATTCCAGAACTATATTGAAGAGGAGTGGAGAGATTGGGCATCCTTGCTTTGTTCCTGTTTTTAAGGGAATTGCTTATAGTTTTTCCCCATTAAGTATAATATTGGCCTTTGATCTGCCATGTAAGTCTTCTATTGTATTCCTACTATTCATATTTTTTCCAGAGCTTTTAACATGAATGAATGCTGAATTTAATCAAAAACCCTTTCCGAATCAATGGGGATAATCATCTGGTTCTTGACCTTGGATCCAATGGTGTGATGGATTACATTTATTGACTTACATGTTAAACCATCTCTGCATCTCTGGGATGAAGCCTACTTGGTCATAATGTATGATTTTTTGATATGTTTCTGGATTCTGTTGGCTGCAATTTTATCGAGGAGCTTTGCATCTGTCTTAATCAAAGAGGTTTGTTTGTAGTTCTTTTTTGGGGTGTCTTTGCCTTGTTTTGGGATGAATGTGATATTGGCTTCACAGAATGAGTCTAGGATTACTCCCTCTGTTTCTATTTCTCTGATGATCTTGAGGAGTATGGGTATTAGTTCCTCGTTAAAGGCCTTATAGAATTCTGTAGTGAATCCATTAGGTCCTGAGATTTTCCTGTTAGAAGATTTATGATTACTTCTACTATCTCATTGTAGGTTATTGACAAGTTTTATTGATTTATTTCTTCTTGGTTCTGTTTGGGCAATTTGTATTTCTTTTTTTTTCAGGCAGGAAAAGAAGTTTATTTACTGAATTGCTGCCCCCACCATGCATGGTGGAGAAGCATGGCTGAAAAGGAAGGGGGGCGACCCACCTCTGGGCCAAGACTTATCTAGGCCAGGGACAGGAAGAGGTGTGGCTAGGTGGGGGAAATGTGTGGCCACACTGGATGTGACCTCAGGGTCTTGGACCCTCCTAAGGTCAGATGGGAGGCATGTGACCAGACGTGGCCCAGGATGTGACTTCCAGGTCTGCCAGTTACCTATGTAACAGATGCTGGGCAGAAACTTAGCCAAAATGGAAGGAGGTGTCCCTGTTCAGAACTGATATTCCAGCCTTTTCATAATTATGAAAAAGAATGAACATTCTCTCTGGCTACTTCTTGTTTGCAAGGGCCATCAACAGTAGGGATAAAAGGCTGAGATGTGGTCCCCTCTGGGCGAAGGAAGCAGGCAACAGCTGTCACTTGGGCATTGAGTCCTTAGATGAAGTCTGGAGTCTTGGATCAAGTCTAGAGAAGTCTCATGAGGCATTGAGGGACTGAAAAAAGTACTAGAGAGCAAGTAAATGACAAGAGGAAGGACTTGGGGCTGAATATGTTGGTAGAAATGTCCCTAGCTACTTCTGACATCTGGCGACTAGGTAGAGAAGAAAAGTGACAAAGGAAAGAATATAAATTCCTGTCCAATTGAAAGTTAGACAGCAAGGAACATTAGATGGGAAGCCTTCTTACTTCCATTGATCTCCTGGCTCTGGTTTATTTTGAAAGAGGAGGCACAAAGTGGCTGATGTGCTATCATCTCCTCTTATTCCTCTCCATGTTCTCTTGTTCCCCAGACTGGCCGAGTCTAGTTGCTCATTGCTGGAATAGTTTGTCCCAGCTGGTATTCAAGGAGGTTTGTACTTAAGTCCGGGACACTGTCCCTGAGCACTTCTGCTTAAGGCTAACACACTACCACTTTGAGTTATAGTACCTCTTCCAGTGTTTGAAGGTTAGAGATAAGAGGCTCGAGCCATACTCCCAGCCTTTCTTTGCAGGTTAGTTGGATGATGGAGTCTGAAGGATTTTTGGCCTGGGCTGGCTTTGAACTGCAATCTTTGCCACAAAAACCCTTTGTTATTTCCAATTAAAGCAACAAGGAGATCAAATAGAATAAGTAGGGCTTACCTGACCCTTATCAAGAATTGACCAAATAATCTGCAATGACAAACCTCGTTAGACGTGAGAATCTTAGCACAGATATACCCAATATTTTAGAATCACTTAGTACCAAACTACACAACACAAAACAAAAAAGGCAAAACTCAAAACTTAAAATTTTTGACAAAAATATTTAGATATCTCTGCTAACAAATCACATCAGATGGTTGGGCATCAGTTACCAGGGTCTGTGAAAAGGGCAACTTGTTAGCAAGGCACATTAGAAATAGATGAATGGAGGAGTAGTAAGCTTGGTGGAAGGGTACAGGATGGATGGGGCCAAACCCTTAACCCACCATGTGGCTAAGATGGCAAACTCAAGATGGCGAATTTCTGAAAAAATGCAAAGAAAATCTTAACAAAAAATCAAGCCTAGTTTGGCTAGCCTTTATGAGGGAATTAGAGGGGGTCCCCAGGACCCAGCCCATGTAGCATTCTTCAGGGCACAATCCAAAATGTAGAAAAGAAAGGGAGAGATATGGAAAGTTAGACATGAATGGCAGAGAGCAAAGGGAGCCTGAAAGTAAACAGACTTCGACCATGTACCATTGCAGAGGCAAAAATTGTCTAAATCTGACAGCAGCATAAAAATATTATGTGTCCCGTCTATCCAGGGAGTGCAGGAAGCATTTCAGAGGGGTTTCACAGCTCAGGCATGGCTCGCAGCACCCTAATATATGTGTAGGACTGTCAGTCTGGTGAATGAAGGAGAGCTGACCAGGCAGAAGTGGCGTCCCGACTTCCCCCAGAACTCTCTAGAAAGAAATGTCCAAGCCGCCAAAACAAGCATCTTCGGATCCAGAGTGACAAGCCTTTCGGCTAAAGGCCAAAGGATCTCTTAAGCATGGCGCCACATCTGAACAGAGATTGAGAAACAGAGAGCCATAGAGACTAGTTTCACTCACCAGAGTAGAGAAGTGGTGTGGACGTGGATGTCAAGGCCAGCAATGGTATTGGTGAAAAGTCTCATGTGGTGTCTCAAGGCAGTTTGGTTTGCAGAAAAAAAGGGTGGTTAGGAAATTCTAACATTTCCAACTCAAAAACCCCATCCTAGACAGAGCACCATATGTAAGGTATGTTAAATAGGTAGGTTTCATTAGATAGCTGATGAAGAGAACACCACATGCTATTCAGGCAGGAAAAGAAGTTTATGTACTGAACTTCTGCCCCCACCATACATGGTGGAGAAGCATGGCTGAAAAGGAAAGGGGGAAATAACAATTTGTATTTTTGTAAAAATTCAGCTGTCTCTGTTAGGTTTTCCTTCCTTTGTGAGTAGAGTCTGGAATTATTTCTTTATGATTATTTGGATGTCTTGCATGTTTGATGTAATTTTCCCTTTGGCATCTCTGATATTATTGATTTGGGTCTCCTCTCCTATTTTGTTGCTCTTGCCAGTGGTCCATCAGTTTTATTGATTTTTTTTAAAAAAACAGCTTTTTGTTTTATTAATTTTACTTATAATTTTCTTAGTCTCTCATTAATTTCAGTTCTTATTTCGGTTATCTCTTTCTGTCTAGCAATTTTAGGTTCAATTTTTTTTTTGTTTCTCTAGCAGTTTTATTTGTATCATAAGATTGTTTAATCGGTCTATGTTTTCTTGATGTGCACACAGAGAACAATAAATTTGCCCCTTAGGACTGCTTTTGCTATGTCCCATCGGTTTCTTTGTGATGTATCTTCATTGTCATTGAATTGTAGGAACTTTTAAATTTCTTCTTTATTTTCTTCTGTGACCCATGTATTGTTCAATAGAGTGCTGTTTAATGTCCATGTGTTTAAGTTTTTTTCTACTTTATGCCTTGTTATTGAGAACTAGTTTGATTCCACTATGGTCAGATAGAATACAGGATATTATGTCGATCCTCTTGTATTTTCCTAAATTCCTTGTATGAACTAAGAAATTATCTATTTTAGAAAAAGTTAGGGGGTTGGAAAGAAAAAGACCCTGCTTGTGTGAATGCTTATAATTATAGCTACTCAGGAGGCTCAGATCTGTGTATTCAGGTTCAAAGCCAGCCCAGGCAGGAAAGTTCATGAGGATTTTCTGGGGTTGTTGTTCAGCACCACACCCTGACTCAAGTCAGGATGTTCACCACCTTTGCCACCATGGGCTGGACTGGACTTCTTATACAAGCCAGTTTGGAGAGGTGCTGCACCCCACTAAGGGTCCAGAGTCATTTGCTGCTCCTGTCGATGCCGCTGCTGCTGCTGCCTCTGAAGCTGCTGCTGCAGCTGTTGCCACTACCCCAGCTGCTGCCACTGCAGGATCAGCTGGGCCACTTATGCAAGGAAGGCACCACAGCACGAGTCAGGTGTTAACCACTGCTTCTGCCTCGGGCTAGGCTGGACTGCTGATGCGGGCCAGTATGGAGAGGCACAAACTGCCATGGGTCTGGAGTTGTTCACTGCAGTTGTCCCCGCCCCAGCCACCGCTGCCTCCCTGGGCTGGTCTGGGATGTTCCTGTGGCTAGTGCCAAGAGGCATTGTGCCCAGAGTCTGGGTGGTTTACCACCACTGCCAGCTGCCACTGCTGCTCCAGGTTAGGCTAGGATGTTTACGCCAGCAGGACAGAGGTGCCATGCTGTGAGTCTAGGGTCGTTAGCCACTGCTGACAGCTACTGCTGCTCCTTACTGGGTTGGGCTGATTGCACCAGCCAGGCAGAGGTGCTGTGCCAGGGAGGGTGAGGGGAGTCTTTGTGCTGGCTCTGCCTTCTGAGATTTCTATTTGAATTCTCTTGGTTGGCACTGGCTCTTGGGAGTCTTCTGGGAGCCTTGGGATGCTTGCGAGTGTGTTGTCCTCTGAAGGTCCAGAGCCGGGCCACTTAAGCAGCCTTGTAAGAAGCCCTGCCACTTAAGCTGCTCAGTGTGGAGCCTCTTCAACAACAAGGGGTGTGGGAAGGGTCTTCCCACTTTAATGTCTGTGTAAGTTTTTCCCTTTTCTTTTTTCACTTCCTGTAGCTCTCTGAGTAATCGCCCTTTTTCTGGTGGGTCACTTGGAGAAACAGAGCATTGAAATCTGTATTTGGTTAGAGAGGGCTGTGGTGTTTCCCTGCTTTTCCATCGCCATCTTGACCCCTGCCACTCCTACTCCAGTAGAGTCTGCTTAGCATGGGAAACCTGCTTTCAGATCTGAGAATGGGGCTTCAAAGAGGCCTACCTCCTGGAAAAGGCTGGCAAGCCCCTGGGAAAGATGTGTAGCTGTTTTTCTTTTCTTCACTGTATAGAAGTGCCTATTAATCTTTTACTGTTCCTGCTTCTTGTTGTACTTACTCATGCTCAACGTTCACTTATTCAAGGCTCTTTCTTAAAAGTGTTGATGACTCCAACATCTAATGAGTATTCTGAAAATATGAATAACTCACCAGAGTTAAGTGCTACCCTGAAAGCCCTTCCTACGGAAGCTAGTAGACAAGTCATAAGTAAATACTAAAGTATTGGGGGTTCATGACATCACTTCAGCAGAAGGAATTGTTTGTGAGAGATTTACAAGAAGCTGTAGGCACAGATACAGCAGAAAGAGTGTATGGCTACTGGAGACTTTCCTTTAATCCTAAAGCATATACAATAGACTCATATAGATATCCTGTAGATAAGAAAGATGTAGAGGGATATTTAGGCCAAAAGCTAAATAAGATTCCTAAAAGATTGGTAGATGAAAGGTGGCAATGGCTTATCAGAGGAAAATGGTGGGATCCTCCATTATCTAGAGGACCCCAAAGACTTCCCCCAGATCCATAACGTTTTACAGGTGTGTATGATAAGCATGGCAATGTTGGGAAAACTACTTAGGAGAAAGAACTTCCTATTACTCTCTTTCATTTACTGATAGACTTGCTAGATCTAGGCCTCTTTGATGCTTACTATTAAAGAAGGAACAAGAAAGATCTTATGAGACAGTTAAGGCCTCTATAGAAAAGAGTAAACGATTATGTGAAAGGGTTACAGAAAAGACACTATGAGCTTAAATTTGATATATGGCCAGATTTAACTAAGTATACTGAATATCATGACTTTTGGTCACAAATTGGGGACCTTCTAAAGAATGGCAAAGAAGCACAATTGCTTAGAAAAGATTTAAAATGCATAAAGTACAAAACTAAACAAAAGTAATAATAAAGTACTAGAGTTCATGCCTTTCTGTTCAGCACCTTGCCCATATGCTCTGGTTAATGGTTAATAGGTGATAAACATTGAAACCAATTGTATTTCTTAAAAATAGAGGTAAAGCTGAAAACAAGTGCCTATCGTCATAACTCGTCATCCTAAAAACAAGATCAGGCGACCAGCTGGTGACCACCCAAGAACGAAGCCTTGCAGCAAGATTGTGTAACCTTTTACCCTTTCTCATGGAGACTTTTGCTATAAAAGCTTGTTATCCTCTGCATTAAACGCACTTGGCATTCACTCCTCTTGTGTGTGAGTTGTCTGTTTGCCATCTCCCCACCTATTCCAGTTCCTCCACTAGGTGTCCTCCTTCGTCCCGACAGAGCCCTCCCCTTCAGGTGGAGTTTTTCTTAGGCGACCTCTGGGCCTTGGTTACCAAAGGATAGGTACATAAAAGAATATGTTGTAAAGCCTGCAGATTGTAGTTCGACATTTCTGTTAATATAGCCTTTCCAAGTTTAGCAATCAAAGGGGGTGGTCTACCCTAAAGTATTTCAAAGGGATTAAATCCTTTAACATAA
Source organism: Dipodomys spectabilis (assembly GCF_019054845.1). Taxonomy (NCBI): domain Eukaryota; kingdom Metazoa; phylum Chordata; class Mammalia; order Rodentia; family Heteromyidae; genus Dipodomys; species Dipodomys spectabilis. The sequence goes on along the minus strand of NW_024871318.1, from coordinate 294,169 downwards.
GGGCTACATATTGCTCGAAGGAGAGCAAAGTTCAGGAGGCTTACCTACCCATGGCCAATCTCTGTATTTAATTTAGTTAATGTTTCCTTTAAGGTCATATTCATTCTTTCTAGTATCCCTTGAACTCTCAGATCTATAAATGGATTGTAACTTCCAATTTATTCCTAGGGTGTTAGTTAATAATTGAGAACTTGGGCCCTGAATGAAGGGGCATCTTTGGACCCCATAGCTAAAGGTAAGCCAAATCAAGAAATTATCACATGCCTCAGCTCAGCCTGAAAAAGTGTCTACAATTAGTAACAGATACCAATAACCATACTTTCCAGGCTTTACCTCGGTGAAGCCCACTTTCCCAAATTCACCATCTGAGGTTCCTCACATATGAATTGTTTCCATACGTTCCAGCTTTTCAGCATTTACCTGTTGGAAATTACCTACAAACATTACAAAGGATTGTCAAGCTGAGGCCCCACTGGTTTTCGAAGTTATAGGCAGTGGCCTGGGGCAATTTACCAGGATGCAAATATCTACATGTAAACTGACAGAAAGCTTAAGCCTGTATACATTTTTCACAAGGTCAGTGTCAACACTTGCACACTTATTACAACTGTTTTTGCTTCTTCCTTTAATATTAACTAGTAGCTCTAGAGACCCCACTGGTTTTAGAGTGGTCTCCCAAGCTACCTGATCAGCTAGATGTTTCCCTGTATCTTAGGGTCTCTAGTTTAACTCCTGTATAGAACTCTGAACCTTGGAGACTTCTTCTATTTTATTCTGCTCCTTTTCTCTCAAACTTGCTTTCATGATCTTACTCTCCTTCTCAATGTGCTCCTTAACCTGCAAGTATTTTGACAGGGTCACAGGAGAGTTCCTTTGACTGGCCAACTGCTGCTCCTTCTCACATGACCTGTTCTTGCTCTTCAACTCCTCCCTTAAGTTCACAAATGTGCTATTGAGAGGTATTTTTTCCCACCTCCATCTGTTCCATTGGGACTCGATGCTTCTGCATTACATTTAGGGTGAAGGTCTCAGCAGTCTTTTTGGCCTTTTACTCTAGTATTTTCACTTTCTGGTTTTCCACTTCAGTGTAATTTTTTGACAGATCTTTCAAATGTTTGTTTAGCTTTTCTGTTTTTCTTCCCAATGCTCTTTCCCTTTCCCCGGCATTCTCTATCAGAGCATGTGGTCCTTTAAATCTTTCTGAAGAGTAACAATCTCTTTCTTCAGCCTGATATTTTCCTGTTCACTTTTCTTGGCCTGATCTTCTATGACAGAGCACTTCCCTGTCTTCTCTGCTAACTACTCTTTCCTTCTTTCTCTGTTGCCTTGAATTTCTGGTGACACCCTTCAATGCTAATAATCAACATGTACTTCACCCTAATACATTCTTATATCAGGTCCAGCTTCTTTGTCATGGCTATGATTTCTTAATGCAGCATCAAGATCTTTCCTTGGCCTCACTTGTGGTTAGCAAGGATGGCGGCATTGCTGTCCTGTGCTTCTGTTGGCCTCTGACCTGTAGTCTCCTAATTCTCCTCGCTAATCCAGGCTAATGTACTTGAATTTCATTTGATTCTGAGTGTTTTCTAGGTTCCGTTTGAGGATTTTCTTCTCATTTTTGACTCGCACAAGTTCCTAATTTATATTTTCAAATCTTTTCTTCATGTTAAATAATTCTGTTTTCTCCTGTGTGCTCTATGTGGTTTTTAACCTCTTGGTGGCACCTATAGGAGATTCAATCTTTTATAAGCCTGTGTTTTGAGTTAGAAGTGGGTGAATTTTTTCTTTACCACATTTCTTCTTAAGTTCAGAGGGCAGCTTTTTAAATTGAACACAGTTGGAATTCGGGACCCCAAGCTCCTTTGCATGTTTCTCCAGAGATATGAATACATTTTCCAGGTGGTTAATGTGATTACTTACTTGTCATTTTCTGTCTTTCTCCTCCTTGGACATTCCTTTTCCCAATGTCCATTTTGCTTGCAATAAGCACACTGGTTTAATCCTAGAGGTTCCCTACTGTCATTTTCAAATGAATTTTACTGTCTTTGCCAAAGGTTTCTTGATCCCTATTCTGGTGCTCCTACCAAAATTCAAACTCCCCTCTTAGACTCTTTTTTTCCAGGTTATCTCTGTTATCAAACACCCACTGGGCAACCATTTCCAACTTAAAATACACCTTTCCCTCAAAACCTTGAAACTTTTGAAGATTTCTTCTAATATCTTTGCCTGACTGGGTAACAAAGGCCATGTGTAGGGATCTTTAATTCTCCAGGGCTTCAAGATCTATAGGCCTATAGGTCCTATAGGCTCCTGGGAGAAGTTCCAGAAAAGAATTAGAGTACTCACTGGGGAACTGTCCCATATCACTAAACTTAGATTGATGATTTGGCTTTCTAGCCACTGTGGTATCCCTGCTAACCGAACCTAGCAATTATTGGTAAACACCTCCATAACTCGATGGCTGTTAGTCTCAGCCTGAGTAAATCTCTGGAAAGATTTGTTCCAAATGGTCTGGTTCAATAGTGGGGCTACTGTGTGTTCCAAGGACCAACTTTAAGTCACTGAGCAGGATTCATTCCCTTTCCTACCAGGTGAAACACACCTGTAAAATTTGCTGACCCACATCCCAGATGTGCTTGTGTGTAAAAATTACTGCCTCTAATGATTTAATGAGCGCCTGGTTTATTTTTTCTGAAAAGGATGGATTTTGCTGTTTCCAGTTATACAGGTCACTAGTTGTAAAGGGAAAATATATTAGAAAGGGGGCCTGCCCACCATCTCTTCCATGTTCCTGTCTCTAGGGTAATAAGGGTAACATACCACATTGTAACACCTCAGGCTGGTACAAGTAACCACTTTTGGTATGGGAAGACTTTAGATTAGATGTGCTGAAGGCAAAGAATAGGAGAGAGAGTACATCAGTGCATCTTCCTCTGAAGGATTCTGTAAACCTGGGGGAGAATATTTTTTGGATATGACAACTTTAGGCCTGTTCTCCCATCCTGAGAAAAGGAGTAAACAGAGGTGCATACAGGACACAGATAGAACTATCAGCATACACACACAGACCAAGAGCCACAGACACTTAACTCACATGTCCCACACCACTCAATTTTGACCTCTACAGAGATCCCAGATGACAGAGAGAACATCCCAGATTGCCTCTTGAGGATGCTGCAGATGACCTCTGGAGGATTTCACATATATCTTCCCTAGGAGGCCCTAGATGACCTCTCACGGAGGTTCCAAATGGCTTCCCAAGGTAGTGTCAGATGACCTCCAAATGAGGCCCCAGATGTCCTCTCAATAAGGCTGAGATTACCGCTTGAGTAGCTCCCAGAAGGCCACTCAAGGAGGCAACATATGAACTCCAGAGGAGGTTCCAGATAACCCTCTTGAGAAAGCGACAGAGAAGGTCCGATATTGCTTCCCAAGGAAGTCCTATATGACGTCTGAAGACAGTCAGATTTTTCATCACGGTAACCCGAGATGACCTCCCAAAGAAGCTCCACATGACCTCAGGAGGTCGTCCTAAGTTGGCAATTAAGGAATCCCCAATGACTACTTTTGAATAGGTCTCAGGTGGCCTCCTGAGGAAGCCCCAGATGACCTCTGGAGAAATTCCAAGATGGCCACTGGAGAAGGCCCAAGATGACCTCCAGGGTAGGTCTTAGATAGCTTCTCAAGGAAGTTGCAGATGCAGTCTTGATGATGTTCCAGATGGCTTCCCAAGGAAGCCCTACATGACCTCTCAAGGAGGTTCCAGATGGTTTCCCAAGGAAGCCACAAATGACCTCTAGAGGGGGTTCCAAAAACAGGCTGGCAAGCTTGCCCAGACGCACCCCTAAAGGTACCTACATGATTTTTGTCCATGTTTGTCCTCTGGAGACAAACACTCGAGGCCCTGAAGGCTGACACTCTCACCTATGGGGAATATTCCCTGGGCCAAGGCTTGATGCCATCCAAACGGATTAATCTCCATGGGGTCTCCAAAAATTAGGACCTCTAGTGTTCAAGAGAATCCATCGAGACACATTTAATATAATAAATGTTCTCCAAACCACCAACCCCCAAAATTATGATATCCAAAGCTCCAAACATCAAAGGGCAAGCCTTTTTGTCCCCTTCCCTTTGTCTCTCCCTCGTTACAGACCTATACGTCCTTTCAAGTCTTTCCCTTTTTCCTTTCTACCAGTTCCTTCTTCTCTTCAAGCCTCTCTACTCTCCACAGGCCTGAACTGCTTTGCCTGGGTCGTCAGTTGCCATCCTTCACCTCCTGCTCTCCCTCAACTTTCTCTCCTCTCAGGCCTTTCCCCTTCTTCTATCACACCACTTCCTTCCTTCCAGAACTTTTCATTTTTTATCTCCCTTCCATTGCTCTGAACAAGCAGCATATATAAAGTCTGTAGCCCTTCTCCACTCCAACTGCCAACAGTTTTCTACTGTAACATCCAAAACTCCCCACAGCCTAATCACTTCTTAACAGCTCAACACTTGGTGATTAATGTACCAGCCCCTCCCACAGAATGCCTTGTCTTCTCCAGCTGGCCAGGAGATGGGGCCAGGCTGATTATTGGACTCTATAGATTATCGGGGCCCTGCTGATTATTACAGTATCCTCCTTGTGAACTAGTAGCAATTGAAATTGGAAATTTGATTGTAATATTGCCAACTCGTTGTGACATCACAAACCCATTTTGACATCATCATTAGCACGACATCACAAACCCATTGTGGCAATACTGTCATTGTGACATCATGATTCCATTGTGACACCTCAAATCTATTATGACCTCTTAGCTCCTTTGAAAAATCACATGCCCTTTTCAACATTACAGTCCCTGTGTCTTCCCATATCCTTGTTGTTAACCAATGACAATTGAGATCAGACATGCCATTGTAACATCAAAAAGTGTTTGTGGTATCCTCAACAGTGTGACATCACATTTTCATTATGAGAGCATCAGCTCATTGTGACATCACCAAACTCAATGACATAATCACATTATGACAACAATTGTCATTGTGACATCATAGACACCTTGTGGATGCCTATTCTGTGATTTCATTGTATTTCAAAAGTGGCATGAGAGTTGATATCAGAAATACATTTTTGTGCCTACATAACCATTTTGTCATCATAATCACGTTGTGACATCACAATGCCATTGTGATATAACTAATACCATGTGACATCACAAACCTCTCCTATCCTCATAACTTCTGTGACATGCTGACATTGTGATATCTTAGAACTTTTTGCCCTGATAATTTGTTTCCAACCTCATATTTCATGTATGACACGAGATACCAGAAATCCACTGTGACATCATGACCATTGTGACATCACACTGACAGATGTCATGAACATCGTGTCACATTGTGACATCACAAAAAGTTTTAATGTCACATTTAGTTGGTGATGCCATACAGGTAAGTGGTCACAGTAGGTCTATGATGTCACAATTGGTTGGTGATATCCAAATGGCATAAAGTTTCTGTTATGAAATCACAGAGAATATGAGTTCACAAATGGACTGTGGTATCTCCAAAGGCATGTGTTGTCACAAATGTGATGAAGTCCTAGGAGGATTGTGATCTCATAGTGTGACACAATGGTCATAATGTCTGTCAGTATGATGTCACAATGGTCATGATGTCACAGTGGATTTCTGATATCACATATCATAACTGAAATATTATGTTTGAAAACAGATTACAAGCTCATAAAGGGCCTAAGACATCACAATTTCAGCACGTCTCAAGACTTATGTGTACAGGGCATGTTTGTGATATCACAGTGTGTAAGTGATATCACCATGGCACTGTGATGTCACAGTGATTGTGATGCCATATATTTATGAGTTCACAATGATTTTCTGATATCAATCCACATGCCACATTTAAAATAGAATGAAATAGAATAGACATTTACAATGGGTCTATTACCTCATAATGACAATATAGTATCATAATGCTATGAGGTCATTCTAAATTGGTGATGTTGCAAGGAGGTGATGGTGTCATAATGAATATATGTTGTCATACTGGTGATGGATTCACAATGGGTTTGTGATGTTACAATGGCATATATGAATTCAACTGTCATGTGTTCAAATTGAGGGTAAGGGTACACGAAGGGACTGTGATGTCACAAATGATTTATGTGTTTTCAAATGTACTTAGGAGTCATGATAGCTTTATGATTCACAGTTGTGATGAGGTCACAATGGGTTTTTGATGCTATAATGATTTTGTAATATCTCAAACACATGTCCAATTTGAATTGCTACTATTTCACAATGTGCATACAAGTTCACAGATGGAGCTTGAATTCCTAAGGGACATGAATTTTTTAAAAATGTTATGAGGTCATATTAGGTTTTTGAAAACACAGTGGGACAGTGATATCAACTTGGCAATGACAACTCACTACATCATGTCAGAATATTATTTTGGTGTCACAAATAGTTGATGATGGCACATTGGTGATGAAGTCACAAAAGATTGGTGATGTCACAATGTGCTGGCAATGTCACAATGACATGATTGTTTTCAATTGTCTTTAACTTACAATGAGTATAAGAGTTCACAAAGGGACTGTGGTTCCTACAAAAGTATGTGTTGTCACATATTGAAATCCTAAATGTTTTGTGATGTCAGAATTTGACACAATGATTATGATATCTGGCAGGGTGATGTCACCATGGTCATGATGTCACTGGGAATTTGTGATATCAAATGTCATATGTGAAATCTAATGAGGTCGTCAACATATTATGAGGAAAAAAGGCATGTCACAAAAGTTATGATGACACGATAGGTTTGTGATATCACGGTGTTTTAGTGATATCACAATGGCAATGTGATGTGCAAAGGGACTGTGATGTCACATTGGTTATGAGCTCATGATTTGTTTATGATATGCACCTATATGCCACATTTGAAGTAGAATGAAGTCACAGAAAAGGCATGCATAATGTGTCGATGATATGACAATGACAATGTGAAATTATAATTTTATATACAGTTGTGATGACCTCACAAACTTTTTGATGTTAAAATGTCATGTCTGATTCTCAATTGTCAATATTTCACAGTGGGGTTTGGGTATACAAAGGCACTGTGATGTCAAAAAGCTATGTATTTTTCGAAGTTTATAAGAGGTCATAATAGATTTGGGATGTCACAATGTGATCCTGGTGTCTAAACAGCAATGTGATGTCACAATGGGTTCATGATGTCAAAGTGGTTTTGAGGTGACAATGGGTTAGTTAGGTCATGAGTTTGTAATATCACAATTATTTGTCCAATTTCAATCACTACTAGTTCACCATCAGGACACTGTAATTACCAGCAGTACCCCTATAATCCACGGGAACAGATAGTCATCATGACCTCCTGGTCTGGACCACCAGAGAGGGGGGTGCAAGCCGCTGGACTGGGCAGGAAATGCTGCTGAAGAGATAGGATGTTAAGCTCTGCCAAGAAGTTATTGGGCATGGACATTTGGGAAGTGATGACTGAAAACTGTTATGCAGGAAACATATTTTAGTGGGGGCAGGGTACAGCCTATATATAGGTTGCATGTTCAGAGCAACAGAAGGGGGAAGAAAAAAGGGAAAGACCTGAAAGGAAAGAAGTGATGAGACTGCAAGAGGGTAAAGATCTGGGAGGAGAGGAAATTGAGGGAGAGCAGGAGGTAAAGGACAGCACCTGGCCACCTGGACAGGGCAGGGAAGGCCTGTCAAGAGTACAGCAACCTGTAGAGAAGAAGGGAATTGTGGAAGGAAAAAATGAAAAGACCTGAAATGTAGGACATGTCTGTAGAGAAGGAGGATGAAGAGAAAGGAAAAGCCCTGTCTTTGAAGTGTGGAGCCTTGGAGATGATTATTTTGGAGGTTGATTGTTTGAAGACCAGTTAACAAATGGTTGGGCTGCTCTTTGGAGGTCTGAGGGTTCATGGTTGAGGCTGCAATTAGCTCTGGGCATCCAGCCCAGATCAAGGTAGTCGCTTGTTACAAAATTTATGAAGACAAGACAGGTTTGTGATGTTACATTGCGTTAATGATATCACAATATCAATATGAGGTCACAAAGGGATTGCAATGGCTCAATGGTGATGTGGTCACAATGGGTTTCTATATGCCACATTTGAGATAGAATGAAATCACAGAATAGGCAATCACTTTGTCTCTATGACCTCACAATGAAAATGTAATGTCATAATGTTATGATGTCATTGTCATTTTGGGATGTCACAGTGGGCTGATGGTATCCTAACCACAATGTGATCTCACTCTGTAGATGATGTCACAAAGAGTTTGTAATGGTTTGGCATGTCTGATGTCAGTTGTCCTTTGTTCATAATGAGGATATGGTTACCCAAAAGAACTGTGGTGTTACAAACACCATGTGCCTTTTCAAAGTGCTAAGAGATCACAACAGGTTTGGGATATCAGAAGGTGATCATGGCAATGTGATGTCACAATGGGTTTGTGATGTCACAGTGGTCATAAGGTCACACTTGGATAGTGATGTCACAATGAATTTGTAATATCACCACTACATGTCCAATTTCATTCTACTAGATCACAATGAAGATACAAGTTCACATAAGGAGCTAGAAGTCAGGAAGGCCATAAATTTTGTAAAATATTATGAGGATATAATAGATTGGTGAAAATGCAATGGGACAGAGATATCCCATTGGCAATGTGATGTTACCATTACATGAGATAGTATTGTTTTGAAGTCACAAATGGTGATCCATACAGGTGATGTGGTCACATAGGTTTGTGATTTCACAATGGGATGGTGATGTCATAATCTCATGCCAGATCTCTAATTGACAATGATTATATAAGTTCATAAGGGATAATGATGTATCCAAAGGCATATGTTGGCACAAGTGTAATGAGTCTTAAAAGGTTTGTGATATCACAATGTGAATCAGTGGTAATGACATCTGACAGTGTGATGTCACACTGGTCATGATGTCACAGTGGATTTCTGATATCACATGTCATACCTGAAGTATGAGTTAAACAATATATGAACTCAGTGATGCCGAAGAGATCACACTGGTAGCATGTCAAAAAATTTATGAGAATAGGACAGGTTTGTGATGTCACAGTGGGTTAGTGATATCATAATGGCAATGTGGTGTCATCAAGGTATTGTGATGTCATAATAATTATGTGGTCGCAATATATTTCTGATATCAACACACCTGCCACATTTGAAATAGAATGGAATCACAGAATAGGCATTCCAATATATCTGTGACATCACAATGACGATATGATGTCGTAATGCTATGATGTCATAGTTTTATGGTGTCCTAATTGGCTGATGTTGTCATAATGACAATGTGATGCTACACTGGTAATGATGTCACAAAGTTTTTGCGATGTTAAAAAGGCATGTATGATCTCAATTTTCATTATCTTAAAATGAGGCTATGGGTACACAAATGGCCTGTGACGTCACAAAAGCTATGCTTTCTTTCAAAGCTTCTGAGGTCATAATAGGTTTGGGATGTCACAATGTGATCATAGTGGCACAATGGCAATGTGATATCACAATGAGTTTATGATGTCACCGCAGTGATGAGGTCACAATGGGTTAGTGATGTCTCATCAAGTATGTAATATAATAACGACATATACAATTTCAATTTCTTCTAATTCACTATGAGGATACTGTAATAACCAGTGGAGCCAGAATTATCTGTCGGAGCCATTAATTTTTGTCAATTCTTGGCCTGGCCCACCAGAGAGTGTGGGGAATGCCACCAAAGGTGAAGGTGTCAAGCCTCACATGGTGAGCTGTCAAGAAGTGATTGAACATTGGGCAGTTTGGGAAGTGACGGTTGAAAACTGTTAGGCAGAAGACCCATTGGAGTGAGGACAGGTACAACCTATGTATAAGTTGCATTTTCAGAGCATTGGAAGGGGAGATAAAAATGAGAGCTACCCGGATGGAAGAAAGTGGTAAGACAGCAGGAAGCTAAAAACCTGAGAAGAGAGGAAGCAGAAAAGTGGTCATTAGGGCAGAGTAGTGTAGGCCTGTGGAGCCTGGAGAAGCCTGAAGAGAAGAAGGAAATGGTGGAAGGGAAAAAAAGAAAGACCAGAAAGGAATAACAGGTCTGTAGTGAAGTAGGGAGTAATGGAAAAGTTAAAAGCCTTGCCCATTGTGGTTTGGAGCTTTGAAGCTCATAATTTTTTGGCTGGTGGTTTGCAGACCAATTAAGATAGGGCGGGGCTGCCCATTGGAGGTCTGAGGTTTGGTGGTCAAGGCTGATCTTGGACCTGGTTATCCAGTTCAGGATAAGGTAATCACAGTCTCCTTTCTAGTGTAAATTGATTTATTGTATTAAATGTGACTCAATGGTTTGTCTCCTTGCCTTAGAGGTAATATGTACACGAGTTCACAGAAAGAGCTTGAAGTCTCAAAAGCCATGAATTATTTAGGATGTGATGTGGCCATAATAGGTTTGTAAAAACACAATGGGACAGTGAAATAACAATGCCAATACCACAATATAATGTCAAAATAATGCTTTGATACCACAATTAGTTGTTGATACCATTCTCGTGATAAGGTCACAATAAGTTTGTGATGTCACAATAGGTTCATGATGTCAGAGTGGCATGGGATATCTCAAATGTCATTAATTGATAATGAATATATGAGTTCAAAAAGGGACTGTGATGACTCCAAAGGCATGTGTTGTCACAAATGTGATGCCTTTTTAACAGCTTTGTGATGTCACAATGTGACACAATGGTCATTACATCTGGCAGTATGATGTCATAAGGGATTTCTGATATCACATGTCATACCAGAAATATGAGATTGAAAACAGATTATGAGCTCACAAAGGCCCTACTATATGATGATGGCAGCATGTCACAAAACTTGCAAGTTCAGGACTGGTTGTGATGGCACAGCAAGTTAATAATATCACAATGGCAATGTTATGTCACAAAGGATTGTGATATCACATTGGTTATATGGTCAAAATGGGTTTCTGAAACAGAGTGAATTTACAGAATAGGCCTTCACACTGTTAAGACATAACAATGTCACAGTGATTTATAATGCTATGATGCCGTTGTTGTTTGGTGATGTCACAATGAGCTGATGGTGTCATAATGACAATATGATATCACTGATGATTTATGATGTTACAATGGTTATGAGGTCACATTATGTTTCTATCAACACACATGTCAAATTTGAAATAGAATGAAAAAGCCGGGCGCCAGTGGCTCATGCCTGTAAACGTAGCTACGCAGGAGGCTGAGATCTGAGGATCGCAGTTCAAAGCCAGCTCAGGCAGGAAAGTCTATGAGACTCTTATCTCAAATGAAAACCACTAGAAAACCAGAAGTGGCTCTGTGGCTGAAGCAATAGAGTGCTCACCTTGAGCTGAAGAACAGGGACAGCACCCAAGCCCAGAGTTCAAGCCCCACAACGGAAAAAAAAAGATTAAAAACAGGCATTCATAAACTTATTATAACATCACAATGGCAGTGGGATCTCATAATGCTATCTTGTCATTGTAGATTTGTGATGTCAAAAGTAGTTGATGCTGCCATAATGACAATATATTATGTCACACTTGTGATGTCACAAAGGGTTCGTGATGTTACAATGGCATGTTTGTATCAATTTTCAGTTCATAATGAGAGTATAGTTAAACAAAGGGACTGTGATGTCACAAAGGCCATGTGTTTTTTCAAAGGTGCTAAGAGGTCCTAATAGGTTTGGGATGTCACAATGTGATAGTAATGTCAAATGGCATCGAAAGCTCACAAGGGGTTTATGATGTCACATTGGTGATGAAATCAAATAATTTTGTGAAGTCACATCTCATAATCGCATGTCCAATTTCAGTTGCTACTCTTTCACAATGAGGATATGAGTTCACGGAAGAAGACTGAAGTATAAAAGGCTATGAATTTTCTGAAATGCTGTGAAGACACAGTAGGTTTTTGAAAACACAGTGGAACAGTGACATCACAATGGCAATGTGATGTTGCAATATGATGACTTTATAATGTTTTGATACCACAATTGGTAATGCCACACTGGTGATGAGTTTCCAAGAGGTGTGTGATGTCACAATGTGTTGGTGATATCAAAATGACACATGTGATCTCAATTGTCATTAACCCACTATGAGTATATGAGCTCACAAAGGGACTATGATGTCTCCAAAGGCATGCGTTGTCACAAAAGTGATGAAGTCCTAACAGGTGTGTGTTGTCAGACTGTGACAAAATGCTCATAACATCTATCAGTGTTATGTCACCATGATCAAGATGTCACACTGGATTCGGGTATCACATTTCATACCTGGATTGGGTATGAGAGGATTGGAATTTCACATTGGGTTAGTGATATCACTATCGAAATATGGGGTCATGCAAGGATTGTGCTACCACAATGGCTATTAGATCACAATGTGTTTCTACTATAATAGGTTTGTGCTGTCACAATTTGTTGAAAATGTCACAATGGCATGCCGGATCTCAAATGTCATTAATTCGCAATGAAAATATGAGTTCACAAAGGGACTGTGTTGTCTCCAAAGTCATGTGTTGGCACAAAAGTGATGAAGCCCTAACAAATTTGTAAGTTCACAATGTGACACCATGTTCTTGATGTCTATCAATGTGATGTCACAATGTTCATGTCAGAGTCAATTTCTGATATCATATGTCATACCTGAATTATTATGAGTTTGAAAACAGATTATAAACTTACTAAAGGCCTAAAATATCCTAATGGCAGCATATCGCAAAAATTATGTCTAAAAACTCATGGTATTTGGAGCTTTTCTTTCTTTGAAATTGTTTCCTCATTGTGAACTAGTAGAAATTGAAATTGGAAATGTCATTGTGATATTGCAAACTCATAATGACATCACAAACTCATTGTGACCTTATCACCACTGTAACATCACAAAACCATTGTGACATCACATTGCTGTTGTGCCTTCACAATCACATTGTGACATCACAAAGCTATTGTGAACTCTTGAGATATACAAGTCCTTATGTTGAAAACAAATTTTAGAACTTTCATTGGGGGAGGAGGGGGAGCGGGGAGGATTGGGTGGAGGGGCAGGGAGAGGATGGGAAGAGATGGGAAGGGGAAACAAAGGAGGAGGCTACAATGTTTGATAAGAAATGTAGTCATTATCTTGCCCATGTAATTTTAACCCCTCTGTACAGTATTTTCACAGTAAACAAAACATGAAAAAATGAAAAAAAGACACATGACCTCTGTGGCATCACAGACCCTTTGTGTACTCATATCTTCATAGTGAACTAATGAAAATTGTTATCACATATAGCATTGTATCATCACAAATACTTTGTGCAATAATTATGACTGTGAAATCACATTATCATTATGACACCACCATTCATTGTGACATCACCAAACCCCAATGACACGATACCATATTTTTCTTTTTTTTCTTCTGTGAGTTTTTTTTATTGTAAATACAGTGTACAGGGGATTACAGTTACACGAGCAAGGTAATGAGTACATATACTATCCTCATTGCTGCCTTGACATCACATTGTCATTTTCATGTCATAGACCCATTTTGAATGCCTATTCTTTGATTTCATTCTATCTGAAATGTGGCATCTGCTTTGATATCAGGAAACCATTGTGAACTCATAACCTATGTGACATCTAAATTTCTTTGTCACAGTACATTCCCTTTGTTATATCACTAACCCACTGTGACATCAAATACATCTCCTGTTCTCATAATTTTGTGACATGCCATTGTGATATCTTAGGCCATTTGTGAGTTGAAAATCTGTGTTCGACCTCGTATTTCAGATATGACATGAGATATCTAAAATCCAGTGTAACATCATGATATCACACTGCTGGACATCATAACCATTATGTCACTTTGTGACATCTCAGATCTGTTGGTTCTTCACCTTTTTGACTACATATGCTTTATTGACATCATAATCCCTTCCCAAACTCATATACTCATGGTGTGTTAATGACAATTGAGATCCCACATGGCATTGTGCCATCACCAACCCCTTGGGACATCTCAAATCTATTGCGACCTCCTCATCAGTATTGCATCATCAATTGTGACATCAAAACATTCTTATAACATGATGGTGAGATATCACATTGTCATTGTGAAATCACTGTCCCATTGGGTTTTCACATAGTATGACCTCATACTATGGAGCTTCTTCTATCACCTGGTATCCTCATATTGAATTATGAGTCTTTGAAATTTGATATATCATTCTGATATTACAAACTGTGACATCACAAAATCGTTGTGACCTCATCACCACTGTGACATCAAAAACCTAATGGGATATCTCATTTCCATTGTGACATTATGGATCACATTGGGCCATCCCAAACTTATTATGACCTCTTACCACCTTTGAAAACACCCATGGCCTCTGTGACAACACAGAACCTTTTTGTATGCATATCCTCATGGGGAACTAATGAAAACTGACATAAGATATACCATTGAAACATAACCAATCCTTTCTGACATAATCATAATTGTGACATCATGTTGCCATTATGACACCATCAGCTCATTTTGACATGTAAAACTACAATGACATCATAGCATTGCAACATCACATTGACATTCTGATGTCATAGACATGTTGTGTTTGCCTATTATGTTATTTGATTCTATTTCTAATGTGGCATGTTGGTTGATACCAGGAATCCATTGTGAGTTCATGACCATTGTGATATCACGATGCCTTACTAGCATCACATTGCCAGTGTGATGTCACATTGCCAAATTGATGTCAAAAAGGGACTTTTATGAGACAATGTTTATGACATCACCATGAGTTTCTGATATCAACCCACATGTCACATTTCAAATACAATGAAATCACAGATTTGGCATTCATAATGTGACAATGATGTCACAATGACAATGCCAAATGCTATACTGTCATTATCATTTTGTGATTTCAACATAAGCTAAAGATGTCATAACAACAATATAATGTCATACTGGTTATGATGTTACACAGGGTTTATTATCTTACAATGGTTATGCGGTCACAATGTGCTTCTGATATCAACTGATATGCCACATTTGAAATAGAATGAAATCACAAGATATACATTCACAATGTGTCTATGACAGCAAAATGGCAATGCAATGTCATAATGCTTTGTGTCACTGTAGCTTGGTGATGTCACAATGAGCTGATGGTGTCATAATGACAGTCTTATGTCACGCTGGTGATAATGTCACAAAGGGTTTATGATGTCACAATGGCATGTGAGATCTTAATTGCCATTAGTTTATAGTGAGGATATGAGGATGAAGTCACAATGACATATACAAATGAACTGTGATGAAACAAAGGCCATGTTTTTTGTCAAAAGTGCTAGGGTTCCTAACAGGTTCTGGTTGTCAAAGTGTTAATGATATAAAAATGGGTTAGTGATGTCAAAACTAGTTTGCAATATCACATCTTATTTCAATTTTCAATTGCTACAAGTTCACAATGATACAAGTTCACGGAAGGAGCTTAATGTCTCAAAGGCCATAATTTTCTAAGATGTGATAAGATAATAATAGGTTTGTGAAAGCATGAGTGTTCAGTAATATCACAATTGCAATATGATGTCAAATTATAATGTCATAAGAGTGTTGTTATATCACAATTAGTTAGTAATGCCATGATAGTGATGAGTTCAAAATAGTTTTGTGATGTCGCAGTAGTTTGGTGATGTGACAATGGCATTTCAGACCTCAATTGTCATTAACTCATAATGAGTATATGAGTTTAGAATGGGATTGTGAGGATTCCAAAGTCACTTGTTGGCCCAAATGTGATGAAGTCAGAACAGATTTGTGATGTGACAATGTGACACAATGGTCATTACGTCTAGCAGTGTGATGTCACAATATTCATACTATCACAGTATATTTCTAATATGTAATGTCATACCTGAAATAATATGAGATTGAAAATAGATTGAGCTCTCAATGGGCATAACACAGTGGCAACATGTCACAAAACTTATGAGGACAGTACATGTTTGAGTTGTCACAGTTTAGAGACATCACAATGGCAATCTTATATCACAAAGGGATTGTCATATTACAATGGTTATGAAGTCCAAATGTTTTTGATATGAACCCAATTTGACATACAACGAAATCACATAATAGGCCTTCATAATGTATATATGTTGTCACAATGACAATGTGGTGTCATATTGGTATGATATCATTACAGATTTGTGATGTCATAATGACAATGTGATGTCACACCAATGATTATATTGTAAATGCTTTGTGATATTACAATGGCATATCTGATCTCAATTGATATTTCACAATGAGGATATGGATACACAAAGGGACTGTGATGTCACAAAGGCCATGTGTTTTTTCAAAGGTGCAAAAGATGTCATAATGGGTTTGGGAGGTATCAAGGTGACTGTAATGTCACAATAGCAATGTGATATCACAATGGCTTTGTGATGTCACATTGATGATGAGGTAACAATGGACAGGACAGGTTTGTGATGTCAGAACAGGTTAATGATATCACAATGGCATTGTGATGTCACAAAGTAATTTTCATGTCCTAATGGCTTTGAGGTCACAAAAGATTTCTGATATCCACCAATATTGCTAGCTTGTAATAGAATGAAATCACAGAATAGGAATTCACAATATGTCTCTAATGTCACTATGATATATAATGCCATAATATTATGATATTTAAGTTTAGTGATGTCAAAATGGCATGTCTAATCTTATTGGTAATTAAATTACCATGAGGATTCCAAAAGTATCTATGTGCTGAGTCCTTCAAAAGGCACATTGTGCTGAATCCATTACACAGGGTTCTTATTGCTTTTTTTTATTTTAATTTTAATTTTTTGTGAACATACTGTAAGAGGGGTTTCAATTACATGGGCAAGATAATGAGTACATTTCTTATCAATTATTGCAGCCTCCTCCTTTGTTTACCCTTCACATCCCTTCCCAGCCTCCCCCGTTCCCCCACCCAATTCCCTCCCACCCCCCCACCCCGGCACCAAAGTTGCAAAGTTCGTTTTCCACATGACAACATGTACTTCTCATAGTTGCAACGGGTCCACCTGTATCCTTAAACGACTTGTTTTTCCCCATTTCCTCCACAAATTATACCAACATCAAATATATTAGAAGCAAGGGATATGCTTTGGGGGAGGGACATACAAAGCAACAAAGAAAAAATCTTATAAATGAGTTAGAAGCAAATGCATGAAAGAAAGAAAACATTTAAATACATATCTAAGGTTTCATTTTCCTAACATCACATTATCTGACCTTTTCTGCTTGACTCATACATATACTAGATATTGCAAAGAAGAGAAACCTAGGGACCTATGTTTCTTTGGGCTTGGCTTACTTCACTTAATATAATTTTTTGCAAGCCTTTCCATTTTTATAAGTGTGCTGTGTGCTGTCATCCCAAAAGATTCAATGTTCTGAGTCCTTGAGAAGACAATCACACACACACACACACACACACACACACACACACACACACACACACACACACACAAACTCAGAGCGTTACCTTGCACCTGCTTGGTTTGTGGGGTGGATGGAGAAGAGTCTCCCCCAGTGGTTGGGCTGAGGGGATCTTCAATTCCCCCAGACAGCTGCCTGGGTTGGGGGGAATCCCTGAGCTGAGGTGAGGCTGCTTCTGCCATGGCCTGGTAGCCTTAAGGAAGAGTCAGAGCAGCACAAAGCCAGGGGCAGGAGCATGGCCGAGGTGGGGAAGTAGTGTGACTGAGGGGAGGACAAGGCGTGGCTGAAGGGGCACACAGTTGCTGCAGAGAGGGGCACAGGGGAACTGGCATACTTGTGCAGCAGGGGCTGGGAAGCCTGGGTGAGAAGTGGGGGCAGAGAGAGAGAGAGCAGAGAAGAGAAGGCACATGCACCAGGGGTGGCAGCATCCATGACTGGCCTCCACTGCTGTAGGATCACAGGTCTGGGCCAGGAGCACAGAGGACACAAAGCCAGCACAGCAGGCACATCCCTCTCACAGCCCCAGGGAGGCTCAGAGGCCAGGTAGGCCCTGAGTCCAAGGCCCCTGCACCAGGAGCTCAGCTGTGGAGGGGGTGAGCTCAGCCCTGCCACCTGCTCGCCCATGCCCCAGCCCCTTCACCTGCCCTACCTGTGGCACCTTGTTTGAAACAGGTTGATGCTAGCTTGGACACGTGGTGCCTCTTGGAGTCATCCAGCGATGGTGCACCCCTGTTCTCGTTGCAGCCCTGACCCGGTCCTGGTCCTCAGTGGAAGCCCCGCGGGTCTGCACCTCACGACCTCCCCCTACCCTACACCCCCCACGGACCCAGACCCGTGACTCCTGCCTCCCTTCTTGTGTCCCAAACGTGCCTCCCCAGCACCAGGCAGGCCAGCCCTGACTCTGCCACAAATGTGCCCCAGGAGTGGGGGATGGGAGAGTGGATGTTGATCCTGGAATCCCATACCCATCCTTAGTGGCCAGTGTTCCAGGAAAAAGGCAGATGCAGGGATGGGTGAACAGGGAGCTCTACTGAGCCCCTGGCCTAGAGCAGTGGGAGCCACAGAGCCATGCATCTGCACCCTTTCTATCCCTAGGGGAACCAGGTGGCTTTAGTCAGAGTTGGGGAGCAGCACCTCAACACCTGCCTTCTTGTGAGTTTTCCTTTTTTCTGGGGGTGGGGGGGTGTTGGATGCAGAACATAGCCCTCCATTCTGTGGGAGCCCTTGTCTTTTGTGCTCGCTTACCCTTTCCCCTGAGGAGAGTTCCAGAAGAGCCCACTAGGGACGTGAGTGTACTATGGGTCAAATAGAAGGTGATTGTCTGGGAAGAACACGCCCCTCCAACACAGGTACACACTGCTGTCCCCCCCCCATTCCAGCTGTCAACAGCACTCACAGAGTGATCACATTTCCAAGCTCTGCCACCATCTGCTGGTGCTCCAGGCCCATCTGGTTTCCTCATCATCCCCAAAATCCACCAATCACCCAGAAGCATCTAGGCTGGAGTAGGAAGTTCATCCATGTATGTAGCCTTTAGGATATCATCCATTTCCCCAACACTGCCCCCACCCCAGGTCAGACACTTCTCTAGGTACACCATGACCTCCTGCTTGTTTTCAGTCCAGGCTCTGAAGAGCCACCTGTCTCAGGACTCCTTCGCCCAGAGTCCTGGCCTAGGGTTTTGGTGAATAGGGAGTCATGGCTGGTTATTCCCAAGGGAAAGTGTCTGGCCCTGGAGAAAGGGAGAGGCAGGGTGGTTCAGCATTATTAGAGCGGTGCTTCCTTGGGTCGAGCCCCTGGTTCTGACAAGGGAACTCCCGTGCTCCAGCTTGTACATTGTCCCAGAGGAGGAACCAACAAACTCAAGAGGGGCACTACTCTGAGTCTATGTGTGTGTGTGTGTGTGTGCTTGAAAGAGAGACAGACAGAGAGAGAGAGAGAGAGAGAGAGAGAGAGAGAGAGAGAGAGAGAGAGAGAGAGAGAGAGAGAGAGCCTGACTGTGCTCAGGTGAGTGATCAGTTGGCAAATTGCAGGTGCTGCATGGATGAGTCTACAGTCACTGTTCTGGATTTGTGTGTGCGTGTGTGTGTGTTTGTATTTGTTGTTCTTTTTTTCAGCAATGCCAAGTATGAGACCAACCATAATTTTTGTTTTCACCATCACTGTTTCATGGCTGCTTTGGGGAATATTTCTGTAGACATTCCTTCCCACCTCTCTCTTCCCCCTTTCCTATAGCCCACAGTAGCTGCTGGGCCTGCGTGGGTCTCCCCTAGGAGGCCTGTGTGAACCACACACCAAAGTTGACACCTTCTGTCTTAATCCTGAAGGCTTGTGAGTCTAGTGTGACCACAGCCACACTCTTCCAGCAGGACACTGTGCTCTCGTTTGTATAGTTGGAGCTAATTCAAGGGTTGGGAATGTGTCTGCCAAATGTAATTAGGGAATAAGATGGAGGGGGTTGAGTATGGCAGGGGCTGTGAAGCTAGGAGGGTCTAGGAAGTGGTGAACGGTGTGACATTGCAGATGGTTCACCACTACTGAGGATGAGAGGGCAACCTTACCCAGGGCATTGACGGTGTCCATTGGCATCTGGGCAGTGGGCTTTGTGATCCCACTGGTTGTCTGTATTACCTCCCAGGGGAGTGCACTGGTGGGAAGTCCTCCCTGGAATCCTGCAGACTCTAATCTATGTCCTGCCTGTGCTATTTCCAGCTGGGCAGTGGTAGGGAAGTGCATTCCCCTGTTGGAGCCTGCTTGTTATCAGGCCATGGCAGTTAGCTAGGGCTTGCTGACTGCCAGTTTCTGTAACCTGATGTAGGCTGTCTCAAAAGAAAAGAGGTCCACTAACTTTGGAACCCTTCAAGTTTGATTGGCACAACTAAAATGCTACCTTTTCCAGGGTTTTTTGCTTGAAGTTGGCAATTTCCACTAACACCTGGGATTATGGGTCAAATTAGATGAACCATTTCAGCCAACAATCAATGACAATCAAAGTATTACAAGCAGAGTTCTCAAGCCAGATGGTCTCCTGCTATGAACGTCGTGCCTTGATTGCTTTTATGCAGCAGCTGTTGATTCTCCTCTGACTCTCTCTAGTGTGACCACCACAGTTGAGTGAAGGCTTAAATACTTGAGGCAGTCACAATTTGTTGCTTGTTTCAGAGCAGAGCAACACGTGGTACTAAAGCACCTGGTTGTGTGCCTTCATAAGTCCTGTAAATCCTTAGCACGGGGCTCTCTTCTGGGCTCTGCTGTGTCAGAGTGTAGGATGAGGCCCATTTAAATAAAACAGCTGTAGAGTCTGACTCTTGGTGGTCTTCTTGGTAGGGGTCCCACGACCTATACATAACATTGAGGATGTCATGGGGAGCATAGGTTGTGACCTCACCATCTCTAGGCAGCCAGCTGTGAGTAGAGAGAATTCTCAGCCCCTGCACTGGACTCTGGGAGAATCAGAAACCAAAGATGCCTCGAGGATCCTTTATCTGCAACATGAAATTTGGAGGCCAGATGTGGTGGGCCATCCTGGCTGGCCCCAGGGGTAGGAGAGTAGACCCCTTGAGCCTGGCCTTCAGCTCATGGCAACCTCATTCACTCCTGAGTGGGGAATTGAGTGCCACCTATCGGTCAGCCGCTGGCCAGAGATCTTTGAGAAGATAGGCATCCCAGAGGCCCCGGAATCCAGCGAGCACACCATGGATACAGTCTTCAGAGCCAAAACAGTTAAGTTCTGTGGCACCAGGAGGGTGGGAAGAGGGAGAAGGGAGAACTGTGGGAGAGCTACATCAGGCTTTGCCCTAGCCACCAGGATGCTTACTTGAAGGGGATGGGACTTTGTAGTATTTTTGAAGACAGACGCTCATTTATTTATCCAACAAAGAGTTACAGTGTGCACCAGGATCTGGAGTGGTCATAGACAATGAGAGTTTCCAGTGCTGGTTCCACAGCACATGAAGAAACCTTGGTTTGAGCTGGATGCCGGTGCTTCATACCTGTCATTCTGGCTACATAGGAGGCTGTGATGGGAGGATGGATACTTGAGGCCCAAGCAGGAAAGCCTGTAAAACTATTATCTACAAGTAACTACCAAAAAGAAAACTCCAGAAATGAATATGTGGCTCAAGCCATAGTCCGTTGGCCTTGAGTAAAAATGCTCAGGTACAGCACCTAGGCTCCGAGTTCAAGGTCCAGGAGTGAGAGAAAGGAAGGAAAGAGAGAAAGAGGAGGGAAGTCCGGATGGAGAAAAAGAGGAAAGGAAGGAAGAAGGGAGAACATGTGAGACTTGGTTTGGAGTCCCTGTAACAAGGTAGCCAACCATTTACAATCTATGTGGGGACAATTTCAGAGCCTAAAGCCAGTATGTAGGACCAAGCTACTGACACCTCAGCAACTTTCTGATATTCAGGAGCTGTGTGGTAGCCGACTGCAGAGGGAAGCAACCTCAGGTAGACACGAGGACTTAGGGCAGGTCACCAGGTTTCAATCATCCCTGGTGCCAATGAGTTTATTTTCTGGTCAGATAAGAACAAGCTGTCCAAGGGCTAGGGAGGTATTGTAGTGAGGGAGTGTCTGTGCGGGGGGGGGGGGGGGGAGAGAGGAATAAGAAGGAAGAGGAAGAGGGAAGACAGTCACAGATTTGAAGTGTCAGGACATTGTTGCCATGACTTCGCCTAACAACCTATACCAAAAGTGATAGAGCCTTTTTCCCAGCCACACTGCTATTAAGAGTCCTGGCACATTGGGTTCACCATTGACCACCTGGCTATCGTCCACTGCAGGATGCCTGTGCAGTGCATTCTTGGGGACTGGGATTTTCCAGGGCTCAATCTGAAGTTGACACACCCGCCCTGTTCTTTCCTCCACCAGAAACAGAAGTAAGCTGGCCACTATCACAGGACAGCCAGGGAATGCGGGTGGGAGTAAGGACCCTTGTTGCCCCAGACTTCCTCAAGGGGGTGCGAGGACCCCATGATTGCCATTCTCAGAGGAAGAGATGGGTCTGTTTGCTGGCTCAGTCTTTAGTCTAGATGGCAGATCTGGGATTCAGAGAGGGCAGACTGAAGGTGGGGCAGGTTTGGATAGAGGCTGGTGGGAAAACCAGAGGTACTGGTTTCTGACCAGGGTTGTTTCTTTGAGGATACTCACAACCCAGGAACATTCCTGGGAGAGATCATCCCTTTTCTCCTTCCTGAGAGAGAGGGACCTGGAGCCCTTGAGTCTGTGTCCCTTGGCCGAGAAATCCTTCCATTCCCACATACTGTGATTGGATAACTAGACCTCACCTCCCTACCCAGTGTAGAGGCAGCACAGTGAGAGATCTTGAGTCTTTGATAAGGTCAGGGGATCCTGAATATGCGATTGTATTTGAACATCCTGACTTGGTGCATGGTAAGTTCCATCTAAGATTACCATGATGTAGGACATAGAATCTAGAGAATCAGAGCAGGATGGGGTCTGTTCTGGGAGTCTTAAGTATTATGTGTGAGCTTTCAGTTCGCGTATGCCCACCTGCATCCCTTTCTTGGGTGGGTCTTTGTTAGAAAAAGCTTGAAACTAGGGACTGGGTCCTATCCCTTGTCATTATACTCAAAGCAAGCACTCTACCATTTGAGCCACAGCTGCACTTCCAACTTGTTTGGGTGTTTATAATTGGAGATAAAGAGTTCTCATGGACTTTGTTGCCAAGGGTGGCATCCAACTGCAGTCCTCAGATCTCAGTCTCCTGAGGGGATAGGATGACAAGCATGGAAAAGTATCTTTGGCCGGGTGGCAGTAGCTCATGACTGTCATCCTAGGTACCCAGGAGGTGAGATCAGAGGATCAGGGGTCAAAGCCTGCCTGGGCTGGAAAAACTCTGAAGCTCTTATCTCCAACGAACTGCCAAAAAAGCAGGAGTGGTGTTGTGTTGTGCCTTAAGTAGTAGAGTGCTCGCCTTGAGCTGAAATGCTCAGGGACAGCACCTAGGCCTAGGATTCAAGCCCCACAACTGAAAAAAGAAAGTAAGTAAAACATATTTGCCTGCAAAGGATGGTCCAGGTGTGGGATGGTCGAAGAGGGGGTTTCTGTGGTTGGGAGACCAGATGCTTGCCCCACTGTACAGACATTTCTAAGAACTCCCCAAGTTTACCCTAGCTTGAAGACACAGCTTCAAGAGGATGTGGCTTGTGGTAGGCAGGGAGTGGGCAAATGGTAGCAGGGGTGGGATTGCTGTGACTGTATACTCTCCAATAAAGGATGTGTTTGGATGCTTGGTGACAAATTCTGAAGTGAAGGGTTGCAAGAAGTTTGTGGCCTTATGAGATGGTTTTCCTCTGGGTATGTGAAGTGGCTGAAACCGGAAGTCGCCAGTGGCTCAGAGCTGTCATCCTAGCTACTCAGAAGGCTGAGATGTGAAGACCATGGTTCAGAGCCAGCTTGGACAGAAAAGTCTGTGAGACTTGATGTCCAATGGACCAACAGAGAACAGGAAGTTTTGCTGTGGCTTAAGTGGGAGAGTGTTCACCTTTAGCTGAAAAGCTGAGGGACAGTGACCTTGCCCAGAGTTCAAACCCCATGACCAACAACAAAAAAAGAGGTGGCTAAGTTTTCTGCATAGCCGTGTATATGGTATGAAATGCCATGCTCGTCTATGAGACATTCCAGATATGTGAGATATTCAATGTTTTGTCTACAGTCGGTCTGAGGTCAGTAGTGACACTTTCTTGGGGGTGGGATGTGATCTTAATGGAATGAGTTCATGGTTCTGTTCTCAGGGACTGCTGAACCCTTGGGCTGTCCCTGTGTGTGTGTGTGTGTGTGTGTGTGTGTGTGTATGTGTTTGTGTGTTTCTTTCTGTCTGTCTGTCTGTCTGTATCTATGTCTGTGTGTATTTGAAGGTACAAGAAGTGGGCCTTGAACTCAAGGCCTAGGTGGTGTTCCTGAAATTTTGGGCTCAAAGCTAGTGCTCTGACACTTTAGCCACAGCTCCCCCTGTGGCTATTTGGTAGTTCACTGTATATAAGAGCCTCTCAGACTTTCCTGCAAGGGCTGGCTTTTAAAAGTGATCCTCAGACCTCAGCCTCCTGAGTAACTAGGATGACAGACAGGAGCCACCCGTGCCGGGCCTTGTGTGTGTGTGTGTGTGTGTGTGTTTGTATGTTTGTGTGTGAGTGAGTGTGTGTAGAAATGGGTTGCAAAAAGGAGCGCTGGGCCCTTTGGTAACTTCTAACCACTATCTTGGGGGGGGGGTGCATGGGCTTTGTGGCAGAACTCTGGGGGCTTGGAAGGGTGAGATGCTTGAAGGGGACTCAACACCATTAAATTATAAGACCAAGGGATCTTTGTGCCCTGGAACTGTCTACTTGCTTGGGCCTGGTGGTGGCAGAGGGAGCTTGGGAGGACCTGGGGGTGGGGCCCTCAGGGGGTGGCTCCCCAGGGGGACAGAGAGTGTGACCAGCATTTAGTAAGGATGTGAGCCCTGTTAGTATGGAGCGTATTGGCATTGGTCAGACTCTGGGTCTTCTGATCATGACGTCTGAGGGGCGGGGCAAACCTTATTTTAAATCATGACCTGTGATCTCCAGATCTCAGCCTTCTGAGTAGCTAGAATTATAGGCATGAGCCTCTGGCACCAGGCCTCTGATTCTTTTTGGTATATTAGAGTTTGAACTCAAGGCCTAGGTTTTCCTGTCAGGTCTTCTACCATGGGAGCTAAATCTTTCTGTCTTTGGCATTTTGAGACTCAATATATGCTCAGGCTGGGCTGGATCATGGTCCTCCTGTGACAGGCATGGGCCATGCGTGGTCATCTGTAGTTGGGATGGAAGACATGTTGCGCCATGCTCAGTCAATGGTTTAGATGGATTATCCCAAACTCTTAGTCCATTGCAGCCGATTCTTGACCAAAGTTGAAGCTCTGGGTTGGGCCTGGAACCATCGGACCTCAGTCTCCTCACAGGTAAGTTGTGAGGAAACAAAGGATCAATACAGGAGCCTCTCTGGGCAGGGCCAGCATAGAAGGAGCGGTCGTCAGAGAAGGTTCTTGGCAATTCTGTGAGTATATGACAGGAAGATAGCTGGAAAGGGCTCAGATGGGGCCTGCTATTTATCATGTAACAGATATGAGATTGTGAAACAAAACATGGCTCTCTTTAATCCTTACCCTATCCCCATGAGGAAAGGGTTCCTTCACTGTGTTCAGTTTTGCATCTGGGGAAAATGAGGAATGGAGAAGCTGGATGGCCTACTCATGTGCCCCAGCTTACAGGAAGCTTGGCTGGACTTCTCTGTCATGCTCCCTAAGACTATGGGTGCTAATCAGTCCACTTCTTGTGGTAGGAAGTCCACTTCTTGTCAGTCATGGTGCTTGAAATCTGGGCCTGGGTGCTGTCCCCAAGCCCCTCAGATCAAGTCTAGCATTCTACCACTTGTACCACAGCACCACTCCGGTTTTCTCGTGGTTCTTTGGAGATAAGAGTCTCTGTCTGTCTGTCTGTCTGTCTGTCTGTCGGTCTTCTTGTCTCTGTCTCTCTCTCTCTCATAGGAACTTGTTGAATGGGTGATGCAGGAGGTGGCTTAGTGTCCCCATGTGGCTGGGACCCAAGATGGCCCTCTAATTCTGGAGGTGGGCTGTGCGTAAGGAGCTGTCTTGCTCAGCCTATTGAACTAGCTCCCTGAGGTAAGCCCCTCTGTGCCCGGGCTAAACCATGATGGTTATTCACTGTCAGTCCGTCTGATGAGTCCTTCTCCACTACTCTCTGTTAAGGAAAGTGGGTGAGGAGACATCACGTTGTCCAACTGCACAGCACTATCCCAGGCCTCTGATCCTTACCACCACATATCATGCTAGACATTGATTATAAGAAAATGAATTCACTCTATGTCTACTTTTGTTTTATGTCATTTTGGGGAGAGGGGGTGGTGTACAGAGGAAAGACCCCAGGCCTGACACCTCCTGGGGGACATTTTTTCTTGTGACAGAGCCCAGCCATTGCTGTGGATAAGAAGGAAACCGCTATCAGACTGACCCAGAAAAATGTTCAAAGTTAGGTAGGCTGTTGAAGTATCAAACCCACCCATGTCTGCTTCCCACAACATGGAGGGTGCAGTGTGGGTGGCCTGGGACTGGCCCTAGGGGATTATAAATGGATGGTGGTGAACAGGTGCTGGTGGCTCTTGCTCATCCTGGCTGAGGTCTGATGGTTGTGACTCAGAGCCTGCCCAGGCAGGAGAGTCTGTGATATTCTTATCTCCCATAAACCACCTCCCCCGCACCAGAAAAAAAGTCAGATGTGGTGCTGTGGCTTAAGTGGAAGAGCCTCAACCTTGAGTAAAAGAAGCTCAGGGATGACACCGAAACCCTGAATCCAAGCCCTAGGACTCACAAAAAATAAAATAAATGAATAGTGGGCACCTGTTATGTTACTACCAAAAAGGATGGATTCAGTCTTCTCTCTGGTACTTGTATCCAAAGGTAGGGGGCGTACCTTGATGTTCCTCTTAACCTCTCCTTCTGTCTATTTTTTCTCCCGGCTTCAGCTACAGGATAGAAATCAGATGATCCCTCTTGATATGACCTTAAGTACCATCCCCTACCTTCCCTCCTTGGGATGGGGATCCTGGATTTACTCACCACTGGGAGGATGAGGCACTGCGGACATGGGAGTAAGTATCCCTGAAACTCATACTCTAACACACACACTCACCTAGGCCAACCCAGAGTATCCTTTTTCAAAGACACTTTATCTCCTTGGACTAACTGACCTAGGAGAGGAAATTGATCCCCTGTAAATTAGGGCTTGCTAGTTGACATGAGATAAACAGAAGCTCAAAAGAAAGGCTCTGGTGCCTGTCACCTCTGGCTCAGGCTCATGCCTGACATCCTGGCTACTCAGGAGGCAGAGATCTGAGGATCAAAGATCAAAGCCAGCCATAAGCTGGAAAGCCAGTGAGATTCTACTCTCCATGGAATCACCAAAAAGTTAGAAGTGGAGCTGTGGCTCAAGTGATAGAGCACCAGCATTGATCACAAAAACTCAGAGAGACAGCTCCCAGATTCTCAGTTCAAGCCCAAATAAAGAAATGGTCCCATGTGTTGCCCCCAGACTGCCTGAGCCTTGAGTGCTCTCTTCCGAAGTGTGATACATTAACGGTCTCTGGGTAGTGTATCAGAGCCTTCAGAAATTGGGTGGTAAAAGCTAGACCTTCCCCTTTGTGCTCTCTGAACACACACCAGCTGGTAGGCAGAGTTTGAAAAGGCCAGCATCCTGCAGAGTAGAGAAGATCCCTCTCTGCCAGGGTGATTGGAGCAGGCTTCTTAGAGGCAGCACCTAAAAGGGGGTCTTGCTTAACAAGGAGGATCTGACAGGAAGCACACAGAGCAAAGATGCGGTACATAAAGGACAACATAGCTGAGCATGTTCATTTCCAACCAGAGCTAGTGGTGAAAAACTCAGTAAAGATGGGCAAGTCTGTCCAGAGACAGGCCCAAGGTGTCACAGAAGAGCAGCTATCCAGGGTTGGGATTGTATCTTAGCAGTAGTAAGTTCGCCTAGCACGCAAGAAACCCTGGGTTTGATTATTACGTCCCGCATACACAGAAAAAGCCGGAAGTGGCACCATGGCTCAGGTGGAAGACCCCTTGCCTCCAGCAAAAGTAGCTCTGGGACAGCGCCTGGGCCCCAAGGTCAAGCCCCAGGACTGTCAACATATAACAGCACTCCAAGGGACCTGGATGACAGGTGAATGGCCATGCCCTGTAGCTCTTAGTAGATCTATCCATGCTTTGTGTCTCCTTTGACAGAGGGGATTTGGACACTCCTTCTGCCCTGGGCAACCCTGGACCTGGTTATCAGCAACATTCCTAATGTCTTCCACCTGGATATGGAGTAGCTGGCCCCAGAAATCCTCAGGTATCAGTTGGTAGGTGCGGGGGATACAGGGCATCCACCAGATTTCCTAGTGGGTCTGATCTGCCCCAGATGACCAGGCCATCCAGAGGAGGTGGATGGGAGCTTAGAGAGGGGTAGTGATGTGAAGGAGGCCTTTAATGCCCATGGTCCTACCCAGATTCCAAGCCTCACTTTGCTGTCCCTGAGGGAGGTTAAAGAGTGTCTAGGTGGCACTATCTAGAGGAGGACTAGGTGGGAATTCTTAAGAATGAGAGACCATAAGCCTTGTGCTGGTGGCTCACACTTGTCATCCTGGATACTTGGGAGATTGCGATCCAGAGGATCTTATTTCCCAGCTGAGGCAGGAAAGTCCCATGAGAGTCTCATCTCCAAACTCCAACTGGAAGTGGGCCGTGGCTCAAGTGGTAGAGCAAGTGGCTGAGTCTGGGAGATGCCAGTGGCTAACAACTGTCATCCTATCTACTCAGGAGGCTGAGATCTGATGATCACAGTTCAAAGTTAGCTTGGGCAAGAAAGTCTGTGAGACTATCTTCAGTGAACCACCAGAAAACCGGAAGTGGTGCTCTGGCTCCAGTGGTAGAGCACACACCTTCAGCTGAAGAGCTGAGGGACTGTTTACAGGCCCAAAGTTCAAACCCTATGACCAACAACCAAAAATAAGGTGGCTGAGTGTTCTTCATAGCGTTGTGTACAGTAGGAAATGCTATGCTGTGTTAGGAGCCATTCCAGATGTGTGAGAGGCTCTGAGTTTTGTCTACATTTGGTCTGAGGACAATAATGCCATCTTATCGGGGTTTGGGATATTCATGTGCTCAGGGACTGATGAGGCCTTGGGCTACCTGTTTTGTGTGTGTGTGTGTGTGTGTGTGTGTGTGTGTGTGCGTGCGTGTATTTTTCCCTCATCTTTCTCTGTCCACTTCCTGAGTGCCTGTCTGCCTATTCCTAATTCATATGGTGCCCCTCTTCCATGGCAACCTTGCCTTTAGCCCCCTATCAGGATCTATAATGAGTCCTAAATTGCCAGAGACCTGAATATTCTAGTTTTTCTTTGGGGCCCAAGTTCGACTGTCCATATCTTTGTCCACTTCCAGAGGATTCTGGGTCAGCAGGGCCAGCTAGCATATGTTCTCCCCTGCCTCTGGGTGGGGGGCAAGTTCAGTCGTCATGCAATCCTGTCCTTTTCTTCAGCTGGGCCTCTGGCTGCATAACCTACTCCCAGCAGGCTGGAAGTGGAGTGGAGGAAGGGTGGTTGCCAGTGGCTCTGGCCAAATCGAGCTTCATGGATGACTGAAGGCTGACCCAGCAAGGATGATCAGGGTCTACATGGGAGGTGAGGCCAAGGTGGCTTGGAAGTATTGGTCGATGTCTTGTCTCAGGCAAGTCTATCTTATGGCCCTAGCAGGGCCTCTCAGGTCCTTCTAGACAATTCCAGATGTCCAGAATACAGAGGCACAGATTTTGAACTCTAGGGCAAGGCAACTGGGGAATGAGAGACTGGTTTGGCCAGTACCTCAATGTTCTGGGGCATTATCCTTGACCTGGCTATGTCCTCCTTGTGTAAGTTCACTTCTTAACCCAGTGCTGGCCACACACCGGCCACTTATAGTGTGGAAGTGGCAGGAGCGGAAGTGAGATCTAGAATGACCAAAATCTGGATTTATGGCCTGATTGGGGTGCGGGGTGTCTTTAAAAAAAATCTTAGAGCTGGAACTCAGACCTTGGCACTGTCCCTGAGCTTCCTTTGTTCAAGGCTAACACTCTAACACTTGAACCACAGCTCACCTTTCATCTCTTTTAGTAGCTTAGTAAACAGAAGTGTCTCACATATTTTCCTGCTTGGGTTGGCTTCAAGTTGCCACCCTAAGAGCTCAGCAACTTGAGTATCTTGGATTGTTGGTATGAGACACTGGCACCTGCTAAGGATGTGTGTGTGTGTGTGTGTGTGTGTGTGTGTGTGTGTGTTTGTGTGTGTGTGTGTGTGTACCAGGGCTTGAACTCAGAGCCTCCATGGTATGCTTTAGCTTGTTTGCACAAGGTTGCTGCTGTACTACGTGAACTACAGTAGTTCTACTACCCATCTTTTTGGTGATTCGTTGGAGATAAGAGTCTGCCCAGGCTTGCTTTGAATCTTGATTGATTCTCAGGTCTCAGCCTTGAGTAGCTAGGATTATAGGCATGAGCCACTGGAACCCAGCTGCAAGGCTGTATTTTCATAATCTCTTCTGTTCTAACAGCTGTCTTCTTGCCCTGGCCTAGATCTCTGACCTCCACATCAGCTCCCAGCAGCCCCTGACTGTGTGAAGAAAATAAAGCTCAAACCTGATCCCATTTCTTTTTCCTCAGGGGAAGAGGTTATGTTTCATCTGAAGCCAGGGTTAGGAGGGGTAGCTGTAGATGGGTGCTCAGATGGAGAGAGGTAGTCTGTTTTAGTCAAGAAAGAAACTGTGGCCAGATGGTAATAGCTCATGCTCTCATATTCCTAGCTCCTCAGGAGTCTGAGATATGAGGATTGTCATTCAGAGGCAGCCCAGCTGGAAAAGTCTGTGAGACTCTCTTCTGCAAATAACCACCCGAAAGCTGGAAGAAAAGCTGGGGCTTAATTGGTAGAGTGCTAGTCCTGAATGAAAAAAGTAAGGGACAGAGCCCAGGCCCTGAGATCAAGCCCTAGTCCCAAGATGCTTATGCGCATACTCACAGATATACACACACACACACACACACACACACACACACACACACACACACACACATACGCACACCACAACACACACAGGAAGGTGGTTATGATGAGCTGAACTAGAACTGGGGGCAGTCCTGAGGCATAGTCACAGTAAACTCTCAAGAAATACATCCATGTACAGGTCCAGAGGACCATGGGAAAGACAGTACGGATGCTCGTTTGTAGTCTGCCCACGATTGCAGACCTTCATCTGCCCCTGAGCACTGGTGAGTAAAGCATGCCTCTGAACCCTGGGACTCCAGGGACAGCGACTGCTACAAGCAGCAACCTGGCTATGAATTCCTGAGACAAATTCACACTCTTGTGATACCCGCATGAGTGGGCATTACCTGGTGTGATATCTTGCAGCTTCTGTCCCTCCTGGCCCAGAACCGTGGTCTGAGATGTCAATTTACTGCTCAGATATACATTACACCCACGATATATGCCATTCTGATTATCTCCATGTCCCAAGGCTCAACCCATTTCTGGTACTGTTGCTTGCTCTATAGTTAATGGCCTCCAAACAGGCTGCTCTCAAGACTTATAAGACACCTAGACATTGGGAGACACTCAGTGGACCACTGGAAAGTACTCTGCCTAGAGCAACAGAGGGAGGTCCAAGCAGGCCAGGTGTTGGTCATGGGGCTTGAACTCTGGGCCGGGGCGCTGTCCCCAAGCTCTTCAGCTTACCACTTGAGCTGCAGAGCCACTTCCAGTTTTCTGTAGGTTCCTTGGAGATCAGAGTCTCCATGATTCCTAATTGGGCTGGCTTTGAACAGTGATCCTTACATCTCAGCCTTCTGAAGAGGTAGGAGGACAGGTGTGAGCCACCGGTGCCCAGCTGATCTGGCCTTTCACCACAATAGACTAGGAGCTCCTGAAAGCTTTTCTTTTTTTTTTTTTTTAAATTTAATTTAATTTTATTCGTGAACATACTGTACAGAGGAGTTACAGTTACATGGGCAGGATAATGTGTACATTTCTTACCAAGCATTGCAGCCTCCTCCTTTGTTTACCCTTCACATCCCTTCCCAGACTCCCCCCTCCCCCCCTAATCCCAATCCTTCTCCTTCCCCCCCCCCCGCCCCCCCCCCACTCACCAACGTTGTAAAGCTCGTTTTGGACATGACAACTTGTACTTCTCATTGTTGCAACAGGTCCACCTGTATCCTTAAACAACTGGTTTTTCCCCATCTCCTCCACAAGTTATACTGACATCAAATATAGTGAAAGCAGGGGTTATACTGTGGGGGAGGGACATACAAAGCAACAAAGAGATAATCTTATAAATGTGTTAGAAACACATGCATGAAAGAAAAAAACATTAAAATACACATCTAAGGGTTCATTTTCCTGACATCACATTATCTGACCTTTTCCGCTTGACTCATACATATACTAGATATTACAAATAAGGGAAACCATGGGACCTACGTTTCTTTGGGCCTGGCTTACTTCACTTAATATAATTTTTTCCAAGTTTTTCCATTTCCTAACAAATGGGGCAATGTCATTCTTTCTGATGGAGGCATAGAATTCCATTGTGTATATATACCACATTTTCTTGATCCATTCATCTACTGAGGGGCATCTGGGTTGGTTCCATATCTTAGCTATGGTAAATAATGCTGCAATAAACATAGTTGTGCTGGTAGCTTTAGTGTGGTCTTGTTTGTAAACATTAGGGTAAATGCCCAAAAGTGGGATTGCTGGGTCATAGGGGAGCTCTATGTGGTGTCTTTTGAGGAACATCCATACTGCTTTCCAAAGTGGTTGAACAAGTTTACATTCCCACAAACAATGAAGTAAGGTTCCTTTCTGTCCACATCCCCTCCAGCATCTGTTGTTGTTAGAGTTCTTGATTTTTGCCGTTCTAACTGGAGTGAGGTGATATCTCAATGTTGTTTTGATTTGCATTTCTTTTATGGCTAGGGATGTTGAACATTTCTTCATGTGTCTATTGGCCATCCTTCTTTCTTCTTCAGAGAAGCTTCTCTTTAAGTCTTTCGCCCACTTATTTACTGGGCAGTTGTTTCTTTGAGGATTTGTTGTTGGGTGGTTTAATTTTTTGAGTTCCAAGTATATTTTAGATATGAGACCCTTGTCCGTTGCATGGCTAGTAAAGATCTTCTCCCAATCCGTGGGCTTTCTATTGATCTTGCTAGCTATGTCATTTGCCCTGCAGAAGCTCTGCAACCTTATGCAATCCCATTTGTCCAACCTTTCTTTGATTTGTTGTGTTTCCGGGTCTCTATTCAGAAAATTTCGGCCTGAGCCAAGGAGACCCAGGGTTTCTCTTATTCCATCCTGTAATGTTTTCAGAGTGTCTGCTTTGAGTTCAAGGTCTTTGATCCATTTGGAGTTGATTCTGGTGCAGAGTGATATATAAGGATCTAGCTTTAGTTTTCTACATGTAGTTAACCAATTTTGCCAATACCATTTACTGAAGAGGTTGTCTTTCTTCCATCCTATTGTTTTAGCTCCCTTATCGAAGATTAGATGGCTATAGGTCTGTGGGTTCATTTCTGGGTTTTCAATTCTATTCCATTGGTCCTGAGGTCTGTTCTTATGCCAATACCAAGCTGTTTTGATTACTATGGCTTTATAGTAGAGTTTGAAGTTTGGTATTGATATTCCTCCAGCAGTGTTCTTTCCATTCAGGAGCGTTTTTGCTATTCGGGGTCTTTTATTGTTCCATATGAATTTTTGGATTGCCTCTTCTATTTCCTTGAAGAATGAGGTTGGAATTTGGATAGGTATTGCGTTGAATTTGTAGATAGCCTTGGGAAGTATTGCTATTTTCACGATGTTAATCTTTCCAATCCAGGAGCATGGGAGGTTTTGCCATTTTTTAAGTTCTGTGTTGATTTCCTTTTTCAAGATTTTAAAGTTTTCATCATAGAGGTCCTTCACTTCTTTAGTTAAGTTAATTCCTAGGTATTTTATTTTTTGTGGGGCTATTACAAATGGAGTTGCTTTCCTAATTTCAGCCACACTTTTCTCATTGTTGGCATACAGAAAAGCCATTGATTTTTGGGGATTAATTTTATAACCTGCTACTTTGCCAAAGTTTTGAATCAGCTTGAGTAATTTGGGAGTGGAGTCTAGGGATTCTTTAAAAACAAGATCATGTCATCTGCAAAGAGGGAGAGTTTTATTTCTTCTTTCCCTATTTGGATCCCCTTTATTTTTGCATCTTGTCTTATTGCTGTAGCTAGGCATTCTAATACTAGATTGAAGAGAAGTGGAGAGAGTGGGCATCCTTGTCTTGTTCCTGAGTTAAGAGGAAATGGCTTTAGTTTTTCACCATTGAGTATAATGCTGGCTGTAGGTTTGTCATATACAGCTTTTATCGTATTGAGGAATGTTCCATGGATTCCTAATTTTTCCAAAACCTTCATCATAAAGGGGTGTTGGATCTTGTCGAATGCTTTTTCTTCATCTATTGAGATAACCATGTGGTTCTTATTCTTGCTCCTGTTGATGTGATGAATAATATTAATTGATTTGCGTATATTGAACCAGCTTTGCATCCCTGAAATGAATCCTGTTTGATCGTGGTGTATGATTTTTTGGATGAATTGTTGAAGTCGATTGGCCAAAATTTTGTTGAGAAGTTTTGCATCAATGTTCATCAAAGAAATTGGTCTATAGTTCTCTTTCTTTGATGAGTCCCTGCCTGGTTTTGGGATGAGGGTTATGATGGCTTCATAGAATGTGTTCGGTAGTGAGCTTTCTCTTTCAATTTCATTGAAGAGTTGGAGGAGTATTGGTGTGAGCTCTGCTTTGAAGGCTTTGTAAAATTCCGCTGTAAAACCATCTGGTCCTGGACTTTTCTTAGCTGGGAGGTCTCTTATTGCTGTTTCTATTTCAATGCTTGATATGGGCCTGTTAAGCTGGTTTAACTCATCTTTGTTTAGTTTTGGCATGTCAATATTTGCTAGGAAAAGGTCCATTTCTGTCAAGTTCTCAAACTTATTAGCATAAAGTTTTGAGAAGTATTCCCTTATAATGTTCTGAATTTGGTTGTTTCCGTGGTGATGTTTCCATTCTCATCTCTGAGTTTATTAATTTGGGTGTGTTCTCTTCTTTTTCTGATAAGATTTGCTAAGGGTCTGTCAATTTTGTTAAGTTTTTCGAAGAACCAACTCTTTCTTTTGTTGATTCTTTCTATAGTGTTTTTGGATTCTAATTCATTTAATTCTGATTTAATTTTGATTATTTCTTTCCATCTACTGGATTGGGGTTTATCTTGCTGCTCTTTTTCAAGGAGGTTTAGATGTGTCATTAAATTGCTTGTTTCAGATCTCTCCAATTTGTTGATGTAGGAGCTCAGAGGTATAAACTTGCCTCTGAGTACTGCCTTTGCTGTGTCCCAGAGGAGCTGGTAATTTGTGTGTTCATTTTTGTTGAATAGCATGAACATTTGAATTTCCTTTCTAATCTCTTCCATGACCCACTCTTGATTCAGCAGTGTGTTGTTCAGCCTCCATGTGATACCGGACTTTCTTTGGTGGCTTTTGGTGTTGAGTTCTAATTTTATTCCCTTGTGGTCAGAGAGAATGCAAGGTATAACTTCAATGTTTCTGAATTTAGACAAGTTTGCTTTGTGGCCTAAAATATGGTCTATTTTAGAAAACGTTCCATGTGCTGCTGAGAAAAACGTGTATTCTGATGCTGTTGGGTGAAATGTTCGGTAGATGTCTGTTAAGTCTAGTTGATCTATGCAGCTGTTTAGATCTGCGGTTTCTCTGTTGAGTTTTTGCCGAGTTGATCTATCTAGTGGGGAGAGTGGTGTGTTAAAATCCCCAACAATTAATGTCTTTGGATCTATATGGGATTTGAGGGAAAGTAGTGTTTCTTTGATAAATTTGGGTGCTCCATTGTTTGGCGAATAGATATTTAGAATTGTAATATCCTCCTGAAGGAGAGATCCTTTAATTAGTATGTAGCGACCTTCTTTATCTCTTCTCACGAATTTTAATTTGAAGTCTATTTTATCTGATATTAAGATTGCAACTCCCGCCTGTTTATGGGGGCCGTTGGCTTGGTAGATTTTGTTCCAGCCTTTAACATTGAAAATGTGTTTGTTTTTACGGGCAAGATGTGACTCCAGCAGGCAGCAGATAGAAGGGTCTTGTTTTTTAATCCAACTAGACAGTCTATGTCGCTTAATTGGAGAGTTCAGTCCGTTAACGTTAAGAGATAGGACTGAGAGGTATTTGGGAGTTCCTGCCATGTTATCCACCTTCTTGGGGGCTGTGAAAACTGGGTTCTTGCTATGATTCTTCGATTCTCAGTTTGGGTGCAGTTTCTTGGCCTTTGTTGAGGTCTTGTTGGTTTTCTATATGAAGGACATCTTTAAGAATCTTTTGTAGGGCTGGTTTGGTGGAGATGTATTGTTTCAATTTTTCTTTGCTATGGAAGGTTTTTATTTGGCCTTCAGTTATGAAGGAGAGTTTAGCTGGGTACATTATTCTTGGTTGATAGTTGTTTGTTTTTAGGGCATGTCATACATCCTTCCAGGCTCTTCTTGCTTTGATTGTCTCTGCTGAGAAATCTGAGGTGATTCTAATTGGTTTCCCTTTATAGGTGATTAACCTTTTCTCCTTGACAGCTTTAAGGATCTTTTCCTTGGTCTGAGTTGATCCTGTGTGGATTATAATGTGACGGTGGGATGCCCTATTCTGGTCTGGTCTATTTGGGGTTCTAAAAGCTTCTTGTATCTGAATAGACCTATCTTTTTGTATGTTTGGGAAGTTATCTGCTAGGATCCTGTTAAACAAATTTCCTAGACCATTAACTTCTGTTTCTAGGTGCTCTTCTACACCCATTTTCCTTAGATTAGGCCTTCTGATGGTGTCTTCCAGGTGTTGGATAGATCTATCATACTTCTTGGACTTGTCTTGGATGGTTGTATGTTCTTTCTCTATAATATCTAGGCTGTCTTCAATCCCTGAGATTCGATCTTCTGCATGGTCTAACCTGCTGTCAAGACTCTCTACTTTGTTTTTTATCTCTTTTCCTTCTAATTGGTCAGCTTTGATGGCTTCAAGTTCTTTGTTGAAGCTCTGTTTTAGGTCTTGTATGAATTTCTTTACTTCCTTAATTTGGTGATCAGTGTTTGTTCTCAAATCACTTAGTTGATTGGTTATGGTTTCTTTGGACTCCCATTCCTTCTGTTGGGTTCCATTCAGCATTCCCTTTGTGGTCTCCCTGACTTCCTTCAGCTCTTTGTTAATGGATTCCATGAATGCCTTTACTGATCTTTGTGTGTTCTCTACCTGGTCTCTCAGTTCCTGAATTACTCTTTGATTAGCTTCCTCCCGTTTGTGGGATTCCTACAGTTCTCTTTCCTCCCGTTCGTGGGATTCCTGCAGTTCTCTTTGAGTGTTCTCAGCCTGCTCACGCCATTCCTCCCTTTCTCTTTGAGTATTCTCAAGTTGTTCACGCAAATCCTGTATCATTTTTTGAGTAGCTTCCTCACGCTTATGATATTCCTGTATAAACTTTTTTGATGCCTCCTCTCTCTCCCTATCCCGCTCATACAGAGTCCTTTGTAAGTTGTCAAGCTTCTCATTTATCATGTTTGCCACCAGTGTTTGTAGAGCTATTTGGGAACTCTCCTCTGGATTGTTCATTATCTGATCTGACCCCTGATTATCAAGATTGGGAATTGAGATACCCGGATTTGCCATTTTTCTTGTGTTTTTTCGGCTTACTCTGCCCATTTGAGATGAAAATAGCACCAGTTTTGTGCTAGAACACTATCTTAAGGCAACCATCAACCAAGGTTTGCATTTATACAGTCAATAGTCTACAGATACAATCTAGTTCAACAGATACATCTATTCAAAATCAAACAACTATATGTTAATGGGCTTCGAACCGCAGAGAAGAATTTGGATAACCAGAAATTTTTAGGGTTAGGGAGAGATGTGGGTAAAAATTAGGAATAGATTGGTGTGGGGAGGCACAGGGAGAGTTAACTATGTCCTAATCTCAATGCAGGAAATAGGTTGGGTAGGATGCAAGTAGAGAGGGAGAGAAAAAGAAGAAAGGGAAAGGGAAATGAAAAGAGACCAGAAAAAAAAATTAGAAATGTAAAAATTAATATAGTTATGGAGATTGAAAGACCATCTATTTAGAGAGGAATGTGAATATAATGAGAAAACAGGAGGGAGATAGAGGAGATGTGAAAAACTTAAAAAATGCTTAAAATATTATATAAGTATAAAGAGGTAGTACTGCTATTAAGGAATTTAAGTCTCAGAGGTTTTGGATTGAGTACTAAATTTGTGGATTAAGTGTGTACACAATGGGGGAT
Source organism: Dipodomys spectabilis (assembly GCF_019054845.1). NCBI lineage: Eukaryota > Metazoa > Chordata > Mammalia > Rodentia > Heteromyidae > Dipodomys > Dipodomys spectabilis. The sequence goes on along the minus strand of NW_024871318.1, from coordinate 255,641 downwards.
AGGGTCTACTAGTTAACTATGGGTTTATCAGGATGTGCAGGACAAGGGTTAAGTCACATACAGAAGAACAAAAGAAAGGAAAAGGTGAAAAGGATAAGAAAGGGAGAAAAAAAAGATCAGAAGTTCAGTAGAGCTAGACAAAAAACAAAAAGATAATTAAGAAAGAAAGAAAAAGAGAGAGAAGACAAGAAAAGAAAGGAAAACGTACATTCACGTATTCCTAAAATAAAAATTATAAGAGGGAAAAAAGTTACTGGAAAACAATCATTTTTTCAAAAAAGGCAAAAATTGAAGATTAATAAAAGTTTTAGAAAAGGAAAAATTTTTTTTATATATATAAGGTACCAAAAAAAGAAAAAAAAGAAAAAAGAAAAGAAGAAAAAAAAGTTCTTTGATTTTTTTTTTTTTTGATTTTTTTGGGAGGGGTGGGAAGAATCCTGTATCTCCCTTTTGTCCGTAACCAGCCTCTTGTTGGAGTCTCTGGTCAGCTTGAGGTCCTGTGGCTTGATTGGTTTCTTAAGTCAGTTTGTTCGAACAGGCAGAAAAATGCTCTGCTTTACCCAAGATTTTGAGATCCCCCTCCCAGGTTAGTTTAATGGGAGGGTGATCTGCTTTGAGAATCACAAAAGAGGGGTGATGAGGCTAGGTTCTGGTAGAGTTGAGGCCTTTCAACAAACAGTAGCTTTTCCCTGGGGCTATTTTGTGAAAAATTCACAGAGCCCACCCTGGAGCCATTCTCAGGGTTTCTGTTTTTCAATTGATTGTGGAGGCTGCTAGAGGGAGGGGCAGCCTCTGGCTCTGGTTACCCAGTGAGGAAAGCCACTCCAATGGCTGGTGCCTGAGCTGGGTGACTTTTCCCTGGATGAAGCTGAGTCTGGCAGGTCACTTCACCGTTAAGTTCTTGTGACCTGTTAAATGACTCGTTTTATTCCAAGGCCTGAGTTGGAGCTAGCAGCTCCTCCGAGCTTTGTTGGTATCCAAGATGGAGATCACCGGTGCTGGGGGGGGGAGGGGTGGCCTTCCCTCCTCTGCTCCCTGAGAAGGAGTGAGGAAGTCGGGCTTCTACTCACGCCGAGTCTTGGATCCTGGGTCGTCTCTGGTCTGCAAACTGCAGGATGAAGATGTCCGCTCCTTGTCGGTTCTTGCTGGTGTTGAGTAGAATCCTCTCGCCCGCTGCATCTGGCTCCTTCGTCTCGGACTCTCTGTGTGAGCGCTCAGGTATGGCTGCGGCTGTGGTCGCCGCTGCGACCCTGCCGCCGCCGCGGCGGCTGCTGGTAGGCGCTCAGATGTGTCTCCTTGTCTTGGCTTCCCCTCTCTTGTCTAACTCTCTGTCCTGTGATGGCACACTTGGTGTGATTCTCTGGCTTAGGACTGTTCACTGGAACTCTAAAACTGCTTTCTATGCGAGAGCTTGTTTAGATTCCAGCTTCTCCTCTGCCATCTTCCCGGAACTCCTCTGAAAGCTTTTCTTTATTTCATCTGTGCCAGTACGCGGGCTTGAACTCACAGCCTGGGCTCTGGTCTCTTAACATTTTCCCTCAAGGTTAGCACTCTACCACTTGAGCCACAGCTCCATTTCGGGGTTTTGGTAATTAATTAGCAAGAAGAGTCTCACTAACTTTCTTCCCCTGAGCTGACTTGACCCACGATCTCTTTCTCAGTCTCTTGAGTAGCTAGGATTTACAGGGGTTGAGCCACCACTGGCATTGGGCTAGAAGGTTTTCTTAAGCAAGCTTTCTTCCCTGCGTTTGCCTTGACTCCTCCATGCACAGGAGGTCTGAGGGTCAGGATCTGTGAAAAATAAGCTTCCAGCCACAGGAAATGGCTGGGGTACCTGGTAAAAAGCAAGCTAATCTTCCCCATGGTCCCCATTCTGGGACCCAACCGTGTACCCTACGTGTGACTCAAGTACAAACCTTGACCCAGCCTTGAATGTCCTCCCAGACTTGTCTGAAGCCACAGAACCTTCATCCCACCCACACCATCTGCTCTACACCACACCACAGGACCTTTGCCCATGTTGCACCTTCTGCCTGAGACCTTCTCTCCTGAATCCACAACTTAGAACTCCTATGGAATTTTGGCACTGGTTATATCACCTCGTGGAGCATGTCTTTCCTTCCCTTCTCCCTCTTCTTTTTAATATTGAGTTGCTAGAGATGGAACTTTTGCAGGCTGACTGGAAAATGCTCTATCTTGGTGTGTGTGTGTGTGTGTGTGTGTGTGTGTGTGTGTGTGTGTGTGTGTGTGTGTGTGTGTGCATGCCAGTCTTGGGGTTTTAATTCATGGCCTGCATACTATCCTATCCCTGAGCTTTTGTGCTCAATGCTAGCACTCTACTACTTGGGCCACAGCTCTACTTCTGGCTTTTTGGATGCTTAATTGGAGAAAAGTGTCTCATATAGACTTTCCTGCTTGCAATTGGGATCCTTAGAGCTCAGCCTCCAGGGTAGCTTACAGGGGTGAGCCACCTGCATCGGCCATCTACCCTACCTCTTACCTATAACCTCGGTCCTCCTCTGAGTCCCAGAAGAATATGTCTCACCAGGCTCAATTTTTTTGCCAGTCTTCGGGCTTGAACTCAGGTTCTGGGCATGTTTCTGAGCTACTTTTGTCAAGGCTAACACTCTATCACTTAAGCCACAGTGCCACTTTAGGCATTTTCTGTTTGTGTTTACTGAGCAATCAAACTCAGGGCTTAGTGCGTGCTAGGTAAGCACTCTACCACTAAGCCACATTCACAGATCAAGGCTCACTTCTAATAGGAATTATGAGGATGAGATTGATTGGCATACCCCTTTCAGCATAGATATTGCTGACTATTTCTTATCTTTGCCAAGATTTGGGACCAGCCTGTGACTCAACATTGAAGTATGATAAATGAGTGATAGCGACCATGCCCCAGAGGTATAGTCTCACATTCTACAGAGGGATAGAGAATATGGAGCCAGAAACTTTGACAACTCCTACAGTATAGGTACTGTGGTCTCCCTGGAAGCAGTGGCTGGCTGCTAGGTGTCCCATCAGGCTTCATTTATTAAATGGCAGAAAAGGATGCTATGTTCAAGCTTCCGGCTCAGACTTAGTACAATTCAAGGCTTTTCCCAGCTTGCCCAGGTTGGAGAGCTGGGCATGGGCAACCTGCTGAATGCTTTTCATCCATCCATCATCCATCCATACACAGAGACATGGAGTTATTGCCTCTATTTTTGGGGTGGGGACAGTTCTAGGTTTGTACTATGAGCCTAGACCCTGTCCCTGAGCTCCTTTCCTCAAAGGTAGTGCTCGGCCCTTGAGCCACAGCCCAATTCATGTTCGTTTGTTTTTATCCTGTGATCTCTTAGAAATAAGAATGTCTTGGACTTTCCTGTCCTGATTGAATTCAAATTGTCCTTCTCTATATCTCAGCCTCCTGATGAGTTAGGATTACAGGCAGGAGCCGGTGACTCCTGGGTTTTTTTTCTTCTTGTTCTTTTTTGTAATCATAACAATCTGAAATCTTCACGCTGTCATTCCAATGGTTTGCATTATAAGTAAACTACCCAAGCCTGGAGTTCTAATGCCAAGACTGCCACCCACAAATTGAAGGTGATCCTGACAAACTCATTCCTATTCATGTGAATGCTAATGGAATGCTATAAAAGTAATAATTAAATTTGCAATTAATTCATGATTCTATTTTAGAATGCCACATAAAAATTATTGGATTTATATCTTCCATTCTAGCACCATGGTATGATTCCCCTAATGGAAGGTTATTGACTAATTTTTAATTAATGCTTTTATAAGTATTCAAACATGATACTTCATTAAATGGAGGCATAATTTGATAATTAATAATTGGTTATTATATATATATAATTTAATATCCTCACATTCCCTCTCTCTCTCTGCATATATATATCTACACATCTATTTTTATCTATCTATCTATCTATCTATCTATCTATCTATCTATCTATCAATTCTATCTATCTATCTATCTATCTATCTATCTATCTATCTATCTATCTATCTATCTATCTATCTATCTCTCTATATTGAGTACTCCTGTGGATTGATCACAGGTCCTCAGAACTTTCTGGCAGCTCAGGTTGCTAGAGGCTTGTGTGCTAAGACTGTGACCCCATTTAAGGATTGGTCATTGTAGGCTATAAGTTGAAATCTCAGCATGTCCAAAAATTTATTTGGAGTAAGAACAATTTTGACACATTTTTTTTTCCTTTTCTGTGAAAGTCCTGGGTCTCAGTATGATGTATAATCCATATGCAAATATATTCTATGTGATATGATGTAATAAAAGATCTGTTATATGTGTAATAATACTAAATAAATAAGGGTAATAAACATCATATGAACTAAACCCATGTATGTAAATAGATCTCATATATTAATATTATTTTTCCAGTGCTGGGGCTTCATTTCAAGGTCTGGGAAGAAGTCTGAATTTCTTGTCTTCAAGGATGGTGAGCCTTTCCCCTTTATCCACAGTGCCACAAAGTTATCCAGACTCTGAGATCAAATACAAGGCCTGCCAGAAAAATAGTGCAAATTCCAAACAAGGACATTAATATTATTATTATTGTTAGCTGAGCACAGGGCTTGCTCTCAGGTCTTGGCACCTCTGCCACAGCCAACCCTTGGATCCTAGGACCTCAGTTCAAATCTTGGGGCTGCTCCTTTTTGTTCCTTTGTATTGTGACCATCCTGGATGTAAATGACAAGGCAAAGAAAGAGTACATGACCTTGCATTGCTGATGTTTGGCGGACTATTAAGGAAGCCATAGCCGAAACTGGCAAGTTAGGTGTGGACGACCACAGTGTACCTTGATAATGACGTTATAATGGAAAAGGAAAAAAGTTTAGATATATTTGAAGCTTTATTTCCCACATTGGATACATAGTAATAGACAGCGTTGGATTATATACATCAAGAATAACAAGAGGAGAGTTTCAATATCAAGAAATACAATCACATAAACAGGTAGAGACAGTAAAAACCCTAATGTTATTCCTGCAGTCTCTCTAATGTATACTCACGTTTCATGGTGGTATTGTTTTCTTATAAATAAAATTATTTATTTCCACATTTTGATGGATTAAGATGTAGTTTTCAACTTAGTGTGATTAGTTCAAATAACATTCTCATAAAGATACTATTCAATAACCAATGTTTTCTAATGATATATTGAAAGAATGCTCAATACAGCTGTATACACATGACATAATTTACCTAATAACACGTTCATATCTGTAGTTGCCTTAAAGGGACACAGTTCTTAGAGCCAGGAGCTAAAATTTATTTTTATTTCTGCATGAAACAATTTGTGACTTTATATCAGCAAACTGAATTTGACTCTTTCCTTATTTGTAAGCTAAGGTGGAAAGTGACTCTTCACTTTTCTTTTTTCTTGCTCTAGAAGTCAACAAATATATCCTTCAATATTTCTGGTAGATTACATCCATTTACAGATGAGAAATGTAAGGCCAACAGTCAATACTGAGTAAATAATGATAATAGAATTTGTGTCTGAGCTCTTCACTCTGTGTGCTTACAAGGAGAATAATTTATTGATGGAGAGGACCAATATGAAAATACTATGGGGAAAAAGCATACTTTGTAAATAGTTGTTTTAGGACTATGTGACCAGTGATTAGTACTTGAAACAGGCTCGTGTCAGGGGCGTAAAAAGAAGTACATAGAAATCATATTAGTGAGAGAAATTGAGAAAACCTTCATCATACATCTGACCTAATGTACGGGAATAGAAGGGTAAGGAGAAATCTAAAGGGCTTCTACATCTCTGGCCAGGCAACTGTGTGAGTGATATTCTTGGTGATAAGGACTACATGTGCAAATGATGGATGCAGGGGGAAAACCCCTCTGATAGTTCTAAAGTTTTTATTGAACAGATGGAAAGATAGGTCTGTTTTGACATCATGAAAATATCCACGACCATGAATGTGAAAAACAGTAATAAAATCGGGTGAATTATTAAAGGGAAGAGGTAAAGGAAAGTTCTGACACAAGTGTGAGCAATATGAGCAACAGTGTGAACAATTTTGAAGAAAGAGATAAATAAGGAAACAAAAATGTAATAAAAACAGATTTACGGAAGTAAAGAAAGGATAGAATTTGCAAGAAGGTATTGGAGGAAATATACTATTTGAATATGAAAATTAAAAGGACATAAACAAGTTCAATAAGAACAGTGTTTTGGTGAAAGTCGTATTGATAAAATTTTGGGATATGAATATGAAGACATAAAATTCTTGATCCATGAATTCAACAGATCCTATTGATTTTAAGTGTTGGGAACAAATGCTTTTATCCTGACCTTAGAAGAATTATACAGATATAACTCTCATGAACTTTAATTAGAATTATTTTGCGAATATTTTTGAAGACTTTGTTTAGCCACGAGATTATAGATTGAACTACAGCACAAGTGACCCATGTATCCACATTTGTTTGGGATTTTATTGAAATATCTTTAGAAATGTTTGTTATCTTATCAGCCTACTTACTATAAACGTAGGAAAAGAAACACCAAGTATTTGGTTGAACATACAGCTTTACTGATGTTAATGAAAACTCCTCAAGTTGATTTTTCTTTAGAACAGAAAATGCCACAATAGCCATTGACCCATCATAAGTGCCATACACTCTACTTAAGTCAAGATATTGTTAGAGATATCTCCATACTGAAATAACCCTGTCAATCAACCTGCCAGAAATTATTATATGTAGGAAGTGCTCTTATATACTTCAAGCTTTTATTGAATGGAAGAGTTCAGACATTACCGTCCCCACTAAGATTAAATGCTTAAAAAGGTAAGACATTTTGCTTTAACGCCTTTCTTTCATTTTCTCATACACATTTGCAAGTAAGGAATGATTCTGATGTAATAATAATACAATGGTGACGTGTATCAACACAACATCTATGATCTAGTCTTAATGTGGTTAGTTACTAATTGGCTCCAAAGTTTGTGGATATTTATATTTTTCCTGGGCAAATTGAGCTACAAAAAATGTCCCAAAGGAGCGTTTCAATTCTAGTATCACTGTTTGTGTCAAACTGCTTTACATTCTACATCCTCTAATGTGGACATAGGGTTATACTGTGGAAGTTTTCTCCTCAGAGAGTGAGTACTACTCTATTGCTTAACATGGACAAAGTACCTTCTTACATAGACTGGGTGTGTGCAAACAAGAAGTGGTAGTTGAACCATGTTCTTAGAAGTTTGTACAGATGAAATGGCAATAGGACAACTATAAACTGAAAAGGAATGTATAAAAAAGAAGGAAGGCACAAAGTCGAATGTGTCAAGGAAATGCTGAAGTGTGAATTCAAATAATGTGCTCAGGTATGATGGTGTTTTGAAAGTACAGCTTCAGAAAATGTAGTTGGATACCGTGAGGAAAACTGTTTTAAATTATTCTGAGTTAATTTTACAAATAGAAGCCCCTAACTCTGACTCTAATTAGCCAAAACATCATCAACATAGGGACTATTTTCCAAGTGCAAAGTGAGAAAAAGAGGGCTCATTACAGTTAGAGTTCAGGTTGAAGTAATGACAATCACATAACTTTTCTTATGTCTTCTTTATTTTGAAGCATTAAAGTAGGAAAAAGCCAAGTAAATATTTTGCATGTACCTAAATTTAGTGGGACATATTATATTGGTCTCTTTTTTACTTGGAATTTATAGATTATTTCTTTTGTACTTTAAGTTGGGACAATGATTTGCTGTCAGTTATTTTCTTCTCTCTAACATCTTTTACCCTTCCACTTACATAATTTTTATTTAAAGAGACATACTTGAACTTGCAATTCTAAATTCTTCAAAATTATCTGAATTTCTTCATACTTCTGGCAGCCTCCTATATTTTTCTCAAGGGAATATTCTTCACTACCATTTTTGTCCTATTTGATATTGGATTTCTTTCTGCCTAATTCAGCCCAAGATATACATTAGACTCATGCAGATATCTCAACACTTGTACTACCATAAAATCCTATCTTACTTAGAAATCGTGATTTTAGAACATCTGGAGAAGTGGCATTTGTCATGTTTGAATGACCCTAAGTGACACTTACATGCAATCAGGTTTTACACAAATATGCCACTCAGTCGATGACTGAATTGACAAAATATGATATATACACACACAGACACACACACACACACACACACACACACACACACACACATATATATATGTATACATACACATATATATGTACACAGTGGAATTCAATGCTTCTAATTCATAAGGAAATTGAAAGACTTGCAAAAATCCTACTAAGTAAAATAAACAAGACACAAAGAAACAGATTCCATGATTTCTGTCATTTGCAATAACTAGGAAATGTCTAGGATAGTCCTAGCAGATGAGCAGAATGTATCAATAGCTATGTATATATAACCATAAAAGATGATGCTGAGCAAAATGAGGTCCTAGATATGGAAACAGAGTTTTTTCTTTGTCGTTGTTCTTTTTAATGTACTATGTGATTTCTTTTTTGTTTTTTGTTTCTCCCTATGGTTTATCCCCTGCTGTATTTGATTTCAGTATCCTGTGTATTTTATATACATCTATCTTAATTTGGCAAGGGAAGAGGAACAAAAAAATGGAGAGACAAAGGACAAACCAATACAATAGAAATACTCACAAGACAACATATTGGAAATTTACATTACAACTTCTGAGGGGTATGAGGTGAGGGAAAAGTGTGAGAAAAATGAGGGAGGGGCAAAATGTTTGACATATTATGTACTCACTACCTTACAAGTACTGCAACCCCATCTATATATCACCTTGACAATAAAATTAAATTAAAAAATAAGCTACAAATAATTTCACTGTAATGCTATAGTAAATGTCATTCTATGTGTATTAACTTTTTTAGAAAATGAACACTATATGGCTTCTAATTTGAATTAATTACCCCTTTTCAGAGGGTCATCAACTTGAATGTTATCTAAGTATACAATATTTTCACAATATATTTGCCATAATTTTGAAAAAAACATTATTTTAATACTGCCTCATACTAAACAGAAAACAGTTCAATTCTATGGAAACTCCTAACTTTTAAAACTGAATAATTGTAAGAGGATAGAATATACGTGTTCTTCAAAATTCCTATGACTACTATTTATTCATTTTCAAATTCTGAACATGCCACACCAGAGACATTCAAAACAGTACCTATTTGCATTTTATTCAGTTCTGCAATAGATGCAGTTTCCAATGGGGCATTGCATATTTAAAAGAGAACAGAAAAAATAGCCACATTCTGGTAGAAGATAAAACTATGAAGTATATATAATAATTAATTCCTCAAGAGCACACATTCGTTCATCAAAGTAAGTTATTATTTCTATGACAATCAATCCCAAGATTTTATGCCGTAAAGTCAAACTAGCCTAACAGGTTCCAACATGTAAGGTACACCTTAAAATCCCTAAATTCACGTCATGACTAGCTTATCACTATTGTGAAAAAGTATTACACTTCTCCTAATGGGATGCTGTTCCTTTGGTGGAAAGAATGCTACACTAAACTTTTCTGCATCTCCTTTTCTCCCCAGTGGTATTCTTGAAATCCGAACACTTGCAAATATTATATATACTTAGATATATTTTTTTATCTATCATAGACATTCAGGAGGCTAAGATCTGAAAATTATGGTTCAAAGCCCACCGAGGCAGGAAGGTACCTTAGATTCTTATTTCCAATAAACTTCCCAGGAAAAGCCAGACACAAGTGGCACTGAGGTTCAAGTGAAAGAGCAGTAGCCTTGAGCAAAAACAAGCTCAGGGATAGTGCCCAGGGCCAGAGGATAAGCCCTAGGACAAACCAAACAACAACAACAAAAAAATAAAAACAAATCCCAAACCTAGCATTTTTTATCATTGTATACAAAGGTACGTAATTAAGGAAATTTCTTCCTGTGTTAAGTGTAGGTAGAAAAAAAAAGATGTCACACAATTACACTCTTCATACCATGTTATACTAAAGTCTCAAAAATTGCTCTTTTTCTAAATTTATAAATTAGTATCATCCATTTGTTGGCAACTCTGTCTAGATTATCACATTATCATACTATATATGAACTGTTGGAATTATCTATTAACTCAGTTCTAATTATATCTCACTTGAAAGAATATTCTAGGCAAATAGAATGCCAGAATTATTTCTGAATTTGCAAATTAAATCTTTTACTTGAAAAGAATTTTGTAATATCCAATAGAATATGAAATTACAAAGAAAAATATTTATTTTAAATCTAAATTCCAATTAGCCAGGTCTACAAATTCCTATATTAGAGGAACTTCTCTGTTTCTCCATGCTTAACATTTTGTAATCCTTCATCATTTCTTTGGAATCCAACCGAATGATACTTACTTTTTCAAATTTTTGGTTGGAAATCATGAACCATCTAGGAATATTCTGTAATGAAGAGAGCATTTAAAACACAACTGAGGATTATATATGAGTTGCATTTCAATAGGAAACTTGACTTCCCAAAACATAATGACAAACTTCCCAACTCTGTATTATGTTCTTTGGTTTGTTTTATTGACACGAAATTATACTACCTGGTCCAGGGAAGGTATCACTTTGTAATTCCACTCCTGTCTTAGTCTGAGTGCTAGAATTCCATACTTGTATCACATTACCCTGCTATAGTTAGATGGTTTATTTAATCTAGAAACAGACTAGCAATTCTGAATTTCTCTGATGATCTTATCCACTAGACTGACTGCTCAGGATGTTTATGTACAATTTAAAAAGATGTTCTAACATTTAACACAGGATATTAATATTATCAGATGCACGTGCAGTTGTCTCTGATTCATTCCTCCATGGATGGATCTGATCCCTTATGATGACTTGATTTTCTTACTATCTCTGCGACCTATCTATGTAATATTTTCAACCTTTTTTGGGGAAAGTTCACTTAAGGACTTTTTTTATGTTTAGTTTTTTATATTGTGAAAATACCATACAGAGGGGTTACAATTACACGGGCAAGGTAATGAGTACATTATCAAGCATTGTTGCCTCCTACTTGACGACTTTCTAATATTAAAAATTAGCACATGTTGTAGTCTTCCTCAGGACAAATTTTCTATCATTTTCTAACATTTATATACATTCTGAGAGTTGTTGCATATATGTGTTTGCACATATAAGTGCTTCTGTTTGTATGTGCATGTTTGTATGTATGTATGCAAAAACCTCAAGCTCTTATTCAGCAATCTTGCTCATAACTAGTACTAAATCACTTGAGTAATTCTTCCAATGCAGCTTTTGGCTGGTTAATGATAGGTAGTGTCTCAAAGACTGTTCTGCCCAGACTGGATGCAAACTGAACTTCCCAGACCTCTTTAAATTCTTAGGTTTTATTTTTACAGGAGTATCAACTTTTTAACTAGAAACATTTTTGTAAGTGTAAAGTCTAATCTGTAGCACAGATTTTTAACACAATAATTCATATAAAGTTAGATGAACATACACATTACATATCCTGAATGTACATTGTTAGAAATGTGATCTTAAGCCTGGTGCCAGTGACTCAGGCCTAATCCTAGCTACTCAGGAGGCTGAGATCTGAGGATTGCAATTCAAAGTTTCCGAGGCACTTATCTCCAATTAACCACCAGAATACTGGAATTGGCGCTGTGGCTCAAGTGATAGAGAGCTAGCCTTGAGCTGAACAGTGGAGGAACATTGCCCAGGCCCAGACTTCAAGCCCCACAACCATCAAAAAAAATAGGAAAAGGAAAAATGAAATGTGATCTTAGCAACCAGTTCATTGCTAGTATAATTCCTGCTCTCTCAACATGATATTATTTCCAGTTAAGTCCATGCTCTTATATCCGACATTCGTTGGAACCAGAATTATTCTTCCATTCTTCTTTTTACAAATTTTCATGATTAGCTACCATGATTTAGCCCTGGTAGATGAAAGAGAGTGGCTTCATCCTTCATGTTTCACTTAGTAGTAATGTCTCTCTATATCATTCTCATTAATCAACATACTGGTCTTAGCATTATTGTTTCAAAGTTGTCTTATATGCAAATTCTTCTAAAGTGGATTGAACCATTATACTTAAACACAGAGCTTCTCTTTCTCCTATGACTCCTATTGTTTTTCCTACTGTTAACTTATGTACCCTTGGGAAATAATGCACAACACACACATTCATCCACAAAATATATTTCTGAGAACCTTCTTCCCACTTAAAATTGGTTTTAATTTACAGAGCATTTATGAAATTTGAACATAATGTGCTCCAGGAAATGGTTTTTCACTCTTTTAAAAAAATAGTGTGCAGAAGGGTTAGAGTTACATAAATAAGTTAATGATTACATTATCTATCAAGCATTGTTACCTCCTCTTTTGTTTTTCCCCTGCCACCCTTTTCTTCTCACAGTCCCAACTCCCCCCTCCCTTCCCCAAGTTGTAAATTTTCTACATAGTGTCTTGTTCATCTCATTGTTACAATGGGTCATACTGTATCCATGTTTCAGCATTTTGTTATTTACCTTCCCCTCTCTGTATTAGAAAAATGTATATGCAAGGTACAGGTCAATGACATCAAATACAGTGAAAACAGGGGTATACCGTGGAGGAAGAAAATAGAAGAGAAACAAAAAAATCACATAGTATATGTTAGATACATTAAAAACAATAGCAAGAAAGAAGAAAACAAGTTTTGTCCCTATCTTGGGGTCCATTTCACTTAACATCATCTTATATGACCATATGTACTTAGATAATGTTTTATAAGCCATTTAAATATCATATTTCTCCTTACGAATTTTTTTCTGAAACACGTGTTACCTCATGTCCAAAAATATTCTTGAGCTATTTCAGTGAGGCCAGAAAACATTCATTTTACCTGGAGAAGCACTATAGATTGTTAATGGAAGTAAGTGGAAAGAACTGTTACTGCAAGTGGAAACTGAATCCAAAAGAGGAATTGAACATAGAGAAATGAAAAATTCCAATTATTTTGTGCTGTCCTTTTACTGTACAAGAAAAGAATAGGCTTGAAGTAAATTCTATCCCTGACTTCTTGGAGTGTGGTTGCTCTTTACTCATATAAAACCTTTCTGTAAATTTCTAGTTGAAAGTATTACTAAAGAAAGGCCAGAATAGGAAAAATGGAAATAACAATGAGATGTACCAGAATTTATGTTGAAAACAAACTTTACAACTTTGGAGGGGGGGGGGGGGTGGCAGTGGGGATGGGGAGGAAAGGGGAAGAGATGGAAAGGGGAAACAAAGGAGGAGGAAACAATGCTTGATAAGAAATGTACCCATTATCTTGGTCATGTAATTGTAAGCCTTCTGTACGGTATTTTCACAATAACAAAAAAGAAAAAGGTGAAAAACAAAACACTCAAACAAAAAAAGTGTTCTACTGCAAAGAAAGAAAGAAATGGTGGTTTTAAAGTGTCTTGTGCATGGATATTTCCCTCCTGAGATGATTCTCTTGTTGCAGAAGTCAGTTGTCCATTCCTTTAGTATGTTCCTGAGTTCTCTATACTAATAAGGATTCCAAAAAGCAGGATCCAGTAAGTATGATCAACAAAATGACCCTCTTTTCAAACCAGTGCTTTAAGGAAGGTCCCAAAGAAATATGTGGGGTTTTTTTTGTTTGTTTGCTTAGTTTGTGCTGGTTGTGGGGCTTGAACTCAGAGGCTGGACCCTGTCCTTGAACAGTTGTCTTTCTTGCCCACTTGCCCCAATGCTTGTACTCCACTGCTTGAGACAAAAATCCACTTCTGGCTTTTTTGGTGTTTAATTACAGATAAGAGTTTGACAGACTCTCCTTCCTGGGTTGGCTTTGAACTAAGATTGTAAGAAAGCCAACTGACATCAACTCTAAAGACTTCTCTTTTGAAACAAGAAATATTAGATGAAGTTTATTATAAAGATAATATTTGACAATTTTTAAAAGAAGAGAATACATTCAGTAAAAAAGGCATATCTTAAATAACTCAGCAAAAGTAGGTGCACTGAATCATTTTAGAATTATATTTTTTTCTGCCTGGAAAGATTACTGTTGACCTTGTTGTTCCTTTTGGGGAAATTCAAAGTCATATTTGCACATTTTAGTTGGTTGTGGGACTTGAACGTTCATCCTGGGTGCTGTCCCTAAGCTATTCAGCTCAAATTGAATACTCTACAACTTTAGCTTCAGCACCACTTCCTGGTTTCTGGGGGTTAATTGAAGATAAGAGTCTCATGGGCTTTCCTGACCAGGCTGACATTGAACCACAATCTTATGGTCTCAACTTCCTGAGTAGCTAGTATTACAGGCGTGAGCCACTAGTGTCTGGCTCATATGTCCATTTAGTGCACTTAATGACACTATGAAGACAAAGAATGGAAATTTGAAGCAAAGGATGACATTGCAACTTTTCAGAAAAATTGAAGTAGTAACAAATAAGTCCTCCTTTTGCATGTTGTTTCATTAATGACTCATGAGCTATGAGACTCTTACATTACCATCCTCCACTGTCTGTGTATGTGAATATAGTATCAGATATTGTTCATATAAAAATAGAGAAAAACTGAGATTTTTAGAAAACAAAGTACATCAGTTATAAAAGAACAGCATAGAAGAATATATCATTTATCACACAGAGAAATAGCCTAAGAGATTTAGAATTCCAAAGGCAATGAGGAATAAGACTAGTTGATAACAAGTTCTTCAATAACCAAAAATGGTTCCCTAGAAGAGTTTCTGGTATGCGTTAGTTAATATTATTATTTATTCTTTCCATCTGGATTTATTCCTTCTCTTCTGTCAAAACTGTTTTTTACCCTCTGATTGACTTTCTTTTTTATATTCATAAGTTTATTTTTATTGTGAAAATACTGTACAGAGGGGTTACAATTTCATGAGCAAGGTAATGAGTACATTTATTATCAAGGATTGCTGCCTCATCCTTTGCTTCCCTTTACCATCCGTGCCCACAAATTTCCCCCCAATCCTCCCCCGCCTGCCCTGTGCCAAAGTTCTAAAGTTGCAATGGGAATTTTTAAGATGGCATTACTTTTTCATTCTTTTACTATATATTATAATTCAGACCAGGTGGTAGAAAAGGAAGTGGAAAACAATACTAAGTCCAGTAAGGCTGACATTCCTATCACATAACTAAGGAAATATAGTGTTACGAGCTGCAGGACTCATAGGACTGTTGTATGTGACATTATTATGGAAAACACTATTAACAGTCATCTCCAACATCCATAGCATTCTGCTTCCACTTTCAAAGTCAAGAGTCAAATATCGTAGCCTTTTTATAGATTGGGTGTGTCCTGGGAAGGAAGAAGGAGGATGTAGAAGGTGATGGTGGAAAAATATGTATATTGGTTCCCTATCCACATTTTTTTGCATTTTTAAAAAGTGCTACTGATGAACTCCCACTTACATCTAATTGCCTAAGCTCTCTGCACAAGATGCAGATAAATGAAGACATTTATTCTAGTGGATAGTCACATATATTAACAAAAACAAGTTCTGGAAAAAAAGATAATAGGTAAGAAAATATAAAGTGTTGTCTATAAAATGATTTCCTTTCCTAGCAGAACAAAATGTAGTATTAAAATGCTTACTCCAGCTTTCTAGAGATTTTTTGCTGCCTCAGTATGCAAATGTTCTCTAATTCCTGTACTAGCCGAGAATAAAAGGCAGGATTTGAAGATCTCAGTACTTTTAGAAACAAAAGTAAATAATATCTTCCTTCCGGAAGTGACATGTTATGGCAAGTATGATTGGTTGTATTATAGTTTCCTTCTTTTTCTTCCTTATGT
Organism: Dipodomys spectabilis; assembly: GCF_019054845.1. Classification (NCBI taxonomy): domain Eukaryota; kingdom Metazoa; phylum Chordata; class Mammalia; order Rodentia; family Heteromyidae; genus Dipodomys; species Dipodomys spectabilis. The sequence continues at coordinate 239,791 of NW_024871318.1, read as the reverse complement.
CAAGTGTTGCATAACTTGGCATGTTACTTTATGTCCTGCTTCAGCTTCCCGTAGGTGAGATTTATCTCTACTCTGAAGTGTCAAGATAGGTCATGTGACTTACTTCAGGTTACAAATATAAACCATAAATGGTGAAAGGGTATTTCTAGGGGAAGATTTCTATCTCATTGTCTGTGTCAAACAGCTGACTTGTTTTCAATTAGCTATAAAAATAGCATATTTCCAGAGGGAGTCTTCTTTCAACTTATATACTGGAAGAATATAGCATGTAAAATTGAGGCAAAACTCAAATACAGCCACATATATATAACAGGCAGCACTAAGCTAATATTACAATTTGATATTAAGAAGTTAGTTGCAGGGCTGGGAAGGTGACTCAGCGGTAGAGTGCTTGCATTGCAAGCATGAGGCCCTGGGTTCGATTCCTCAGCACCACATAAGCAAAAAAGAAAAGGAAAAAGCCAGAAGTGGTGATGTGGCTCAAGTGGTAGAGGGCTAGCCTTGAGCTGAAGAGCTGAGGGAGAGTTCAGGCCCAGAGTTCAGGCCCCACAACCAGACCCCCCCCCCCAAAAAAAGAAGTTAGTTGCTTACCATTCTTATATACCTTTATGATAGTTGACGATAGCACATCAGAATTTAACAAATACTAAACAAGAACTAAACAAATAGATAACATTTCCTGTTTGATGCTATTACATATTTTATAAATAAGCATTCTTCATGTGATCACTTGTGGGGTTATCTTTTTTCTTTTTTTAATTTTTATTTATTTTTTATTGTGAAAATACTGTACAGAGGGGTTACAATTAGATGGGCAAAATAATGAGTACATTTCTTATCAAGCATTGTAGCCTCCTCCTTTTTTTCCCCTTCCCATCCCTTCTCAGCATCCCCCACCCACCCTATCCTCCCCCCCACCAAAGTTGTAAAGTTCGTTTTCGACATGACAACTTGTACTTCTCATTGTTGCAACGGGTCCACCTGTATCCTTATTTAAATGACTTGTTTTTCCCCTTCCCCTCCACAAATTATACCGACATCAAATATAGTGAAAGCAGGGGTTGTACTGTGGGGGGGACATACAAAGCAACAAAGAAATAATCTTATACATGCGTTAGAAACAAATGCATGAAAGAAAAAAAAAACATTTGAATACAGATCTTAGGGTTTATTTTCCTAACATCACCTTATCTGACCTTTTCTGCTTGACTCATACATATACTAGATATTGTAAATAAGGGAAACCATGGAACCTATGTTTCTTTGGGCCTGGCTTATTTCACTTAATATAATTTTTTCCAAGTCTTTCCATTTCCTAACAATTGGCGCAATGTCATTCTTTCTGATGGAGGCATAGAATTCCATTATGTTTTTAATCACTCTAGAGTATGTATCTAAAATCCACAATCATTATCCAAACCTTGTGATTGAGATGAGGAAGAACAAAATATCTAGAATTCTCCTTCTCTTTTCCTCTTCTCCTTTTCCTAGTGTGAATTCTCATCCTTTCTCCAAATTCTCCTATTAATAAAGGAAGAATGACACATTGTGGATATCAAGCAAAAGGCTTCACATCAAGAATTTCATTCTTCCAGAAATAGATGAAGTAAATTAGAGTGGCTCAAGGAAGTATAAAAACATGATTTTTTTTCTCTTTCTGGCTTCCACCACAAAGTCTGAACATGACTCTAAATATCTAATAAACCATTTGCCTTGGCTAACTCTTTAAAGCATAGTTTATTTCTCACTGTTTGTTGTCAGTCGTGGGGCTTGAAATCTGGGCCTGGACACTGTCCCTCAGCTCTTCAGATCAAGACTACTGCTCTTCCACTTGGACCACTGCCAGTTTTCTGGTGGCTAATTGGAGATTAGAATCTCACAGACTTTCCTGCCTAGGCTGGTTTTGAACCATGATTTCAGCTCTCATACTCCTTAGTAGTTAGGGTTAGAAGCATGAGTCACAGGCACCTGGCTACATAATTATGTTTTAACATATTTACATTTTATATTTTACATATTTACATATTCATTCATATGTTCTGTAATGATCAATCTACATCCATTAATTTCTGCATGTAACTTCTACTTTTAGTGAGAATTCTCAAAAACATAGTTTCTGACTGTAATGAAATACCTATTCTTAACTAAAATCACTTTGCTTCTTGTGGTTTACAATTAATATATTTACTTTTATTCATGGATGTCTGCTAATCAAAATTATATAAAACATGAATTGTAACGTGAAAAAAAATCATGGTTCCAGTACTTGTATTAAGAAAATAATTATGTCTTTTGTTTTCAATTATATTTCTGTGGGAGTGTGTAAAATTAATTGATTTAGCTGTTAAAATTGATAACAGTTACATTATATCAAGATGATTCAAAGTTGTAGTTGAAAATTTCACACTTAACACAAATATACTTCAACTTTCTTCTAACACATACTTAAAATAACAGTAAAGCAAAGGTTGGTGTTAGCCGTTTATGTGTAGAATCCTAGAAACTCGGGAGGCTAAAACCTAAAGATTTTGGTTCAATGTCAGTCCAAACAGACAAAAATATGAAAACTTATCTCCAATTATCCAGCAAGAAGGAGAAGATGAGGATGTGGCTCAAGGAATAGAGTGTCATCAGCCATGAGCAAAAAATACAAGGGAGCCCATTAAACATTTAGCTCAAGCCCTAAAAATGGCATATACACACAAGATAACAACAAAAACATTCTATGGATATCAATAATGAAGACAAAATAGTAGGAAAAATCATGAGAAATGTATAATCAAATTTGAAGACAGAAATCATTTGACAGAATTTTGATTCATGAGAGGGAAAAGTCGCAGTCTCATTTGTACAATCTCTTCGTAATCATTTGCGTTGAAACCTGGCTATTGGGTAATGTGAAAGGGCAGATTGGATTACCTGACATAGCAGACATTCCTGTGACTATGCACCATCCCACTCTGCAATCATGTAAAATCATGCTTGTTAATTAAATAAAACCTCATGTTAGAGATCATTCCACACAGACTGGGGTCCTTAATTTGAGGCTTCAGACCAGTGCTTTTGTTTATAACCATTCCTGTTTTATTCCCCTTCCCTGGTGCAGATATACCTTACTTAGCTGGTACCAAGCCAAGACTTTGAACTAGACCCCCCTACCTTAATTCCTCCTTTCTCCAGTTACAATTCATTTCACATGCTACCTCTGTCTTAGCATTAGCTGTTTTCATTCTAATCCCAACCAGAAAACTCTTGTATTCATGTCAACCCACTATAAATAACCTAGATAGAAAAGGGAGTAAGGATTTAGTATTGGGTGAGGCTTTCATCTATAGCTTTGCATCCAAATAAATCTGTGCTACACTATCTCTTTTTTCTTCATTTCTTTTGAGTCTGACAAATGATTGATTTGGTTTGATGTAATCCCATTTATCCACAATTACATTGGAATTTTTGACCAGTGCCAAGGAGCCCTCCTGTTTCCCCTAACTCTTCCTGTAACAATCTCAAAGTATCTGGACTTACATTGAGGTCTTTGATCCATTTGGAATCAATTCTGGTGCAGACGGATATATAACGATCTAACTTCAGTTTTCTGTGTGCAGACAATTCTACCAGAACTCTTTTTTGAAGAGGCTGTTTTTCTTCCATCCTTCATTTCTGCTTCCTTATCAAAGATTATATGCCAATTTCTGGGTCTTCAATTCTGTTGTATTGTTGGAATTCTGTGCTTTCATTGGAAAGAATGGCATTACCCCATTCTTGAAGAAATGGAAAGCCTGGAAAAAAATGATATTAAGTGAAATAAGCCAGATCCAATTCAATATATGCTGCACGGTTTCCCTCATTTGTAATAACTAGACATGTCCATATATCTACAAGTTAATCCAATAGATAGTAAAAGACAAATAATTACAATTGGACATGCTTAACTAACAGCACTCTAAGCATTCACATGGCAAGAACAAGGGAAGCTATTCTTAGTAGAGGATCACAATGGCTCAGTAGCTCTGTGTATATGACCATATAAATGTTTCTTATTGAAATGAACTCTAAGAATCAATCATACATGTGAAATACATATATTGCTATATAATTTAAAAAGATGTCATAAAATAACCGACTTCTCTGTAAACTTAAAACCAAAATTCTAAGTTTAGAAGATAAAATTGAGGAAAAATTTCAACACATAAACTAAAATACATAGGGGGAAAGGTAGGAGAGAAAAGATAAGATGAAAAGTAGAATAGATAACTATTGAAGAATTCATAAACAATTTCTAAAACTATACAAGAGACCTGCAGGTACAGCTCAGTTGTAGAATATTAGTCTCCCTCTCTCTCTCTCTCTCTCTCTCTCTCTCTCTCTCTCTCTCTCTCTCTCTCTCTATATATATATATATATATATATATATATATATATATATATATATGTAGAAAGCCATGGGTTCAATCTCCATGAAGGCCTAATAATAAGCTAATAAATAGTAGTAATAAAATAATTACTTGAAATAAATACTTTCATATTAGAGAGGCCTGAATCTAAAAACAGTAAACAAAATACTCTCAATTCTTATACCCAATGACATGAAACTACAAGAATGAAGAGTAAATAGTTGCCTTTTTTATCCTTTCCTTTCCTTTTCTGTTGTCTTCTTTTCTTTTCCTTTGGCACTACTGGTGCTTGACGTTGCTAAGGCTTTAATCACTTTATATTATTTTTCAGGCCAAGCCTCCCTTAAGCAAAGATCTCTTTCCTATGGCTTCCACAAATGTGAGATAACAGGGAAATTACCCTATATCTAGCTTTCTTTGTTTTTAGTTTCTCATGAATTTTCTTTTGTCAGAACTGGCTCTGATATCAGTCTTCTAAATCTCTGCCTTCCAATTATCAAGGTATATTTCAAGCTTGGTCCCCATTTATAAATGTAACTTCTGTTTTCTATATTTCATTAAGTTTTATTGAGGTTAGTATGGATCTTTATGATCTTAGAAGAACACAGAGAAATCTTTTGAATACTTTTCCAATTTATTTTAATATTTCTAGTATGATATCACAAGTGGGACACTAATATTTCACAAGTACCTTATGAATACTTCAGTTATTTTAATTATTTTCTAAATATATTAAGTCCAATATAATTTTTATCAACTCTATATGAATATATCATATTTACAGATACGTTTCTTTACCAAAAATAAGTCTGTCTCATGCTTCCCTTTTTGTAATTAAACCCACTACTTCTCATTCTCCCATCCCAAACCTGTTTCATCTTGGCAAACAACACATTTTTTTCTTTCTGACTTCTTGATCATGTAATAACTAAGCTTTTAAGATTGAATTCAAATCTATGGTAGATTATTCCCAGTTATTTTATCCTTTAATATTATACTGTATTCTCTCAAGTTGCTTTTTGTTTCCGTTATTAGAGAATGTTGCACAATTCATTTCCCACTCACTTGAAGAAAGCTTGAATTGATTTCCATTTCTTCGACTAGAGTACATAATGCTGCTATAATCCTCTGTGTTTTGGCTTTTGGGTGAATGTTACATTTTATTTCTATGAGACAAATCCTGAAGAGCTCAATTCCTGTGCTATACTGTGGGTATTTGCATATTCTTCATTCTAGGAACCTGCCAAAACATTTTCAGGAGTGTCTTTCCCATTTGACATTCCTGCCAGGATCCAGTTTCTCTGTTTCTTGGTAGCGTTCAGTATGGTCATTATTGTATTATGTGAAGTAATACTCATACATGACTTATGATGTCATTTTAGTTTTAGTGTGCATTTATTTGATGACTGATGATGCTTCTCTTGTGTTTACTTTTCACAATATGTATTTTGGTGGTTTATACTTGGTGTTCTTTTTAACATTGTTTTGAGAGTCCTATACAGAGTCTAGATTTGAGACATTCTTTAGGTACAGGATTTGCAAATATTTTATCTTTGACTATGGATACCCTTCATCATAATCAACATCATCATCATCATCATCATCATCATCATCATCATCATCACTACTATTACTTTTGTACATGCATGTATGCTCCTGGGGCTTGAACTCATGGTCCCTGAGATTTCTTGCAATTTGTTAACAATTTACCATTTGAGTCATGCCGCACTTATAGCTTTTTTGCTGTTAATCAGAGGTAAGATTCTCAGGGAGTTTCTTTTGTGGGCTGCCTTCAAACAGCAATACGCAAATCACAGCCTCCCAAATAGCTAGGATGAGATACATGAGCCCCCAACTTCCAACTTCTATTCACTACTTGCATATGAGCTTTCAAAGACCAAATTATTTTACACTTGTATTGAGTTCTGCTATATCAAGTTTTCCTTTCCTGTAATTTTAATGCCAAATTTAAGAGTGCTTCATCTCCAAAATTGTCGACATCTTTCTTTGCTTTACATTTACATCACTCTTTTTGTTTTATATGCCACATTTTAATCCTGCTTGAAGTTAACATTTGAATAAATTATGTTTAAGTCAATGTTCACTTTTTAATTCCCCCCAATACGGTCTACCTTATCACCACTTATTAAAGAGAATTTAATTCCACCAATGTTTTCTTTTACCCTTTATTAAATATCCCTTGATAATATTTATATGGATCTAATCTGGTGCCCTACAGACCCATTGAGCTGTATAATCTTCCCTTACAAATATAACAATTTTACACTTTCAGTTTTAATATTGGATAGAGAAATATATTCCAGTTTATTTTCTTTGTCAGTGAGCCAAAAATAGCTGGTCAGGTGTTTTTAGAAATTGTCATAAACTTATAAATGAAACTGTGAATCTGGGCAATGTTGCCTAATGCTTATGATCCTAGCTCCATAGGAGGCTGAAATCTGAGGATTGTGGATCAAAGCCAGCTGAAACAGGAATGTCCGGGTGACTCTTATGTCAAATTAACCACCAGAAAACCAGTAGTGACACAGTTGCTCAATGAGTAGAAAACTCACTTTAAACTGAAGAGCTGAGTGAGAGTGCCCAGTACCAGATTTCAAGCCCAATGGATGACCAAAACAAAGGGGAGGGGACAATTTATATCTTTTTTCAATTGTATCATCCAATCCACAAGAATGATATATCTCTATTTGTTTAGATTTTTGCTTTTATGTTCAGCATTGTATAATTTTCAATGACAGAGGGTGAACAACACTATAATACATTTTGACATGTGTGAAGATAGCACAAAGAAGTTCACAGAAAACAGTTGAAAAATAAGGGGCAATGGGAATGGAGAAAGTCAGAAACAAGTTAATCAGGCCTTTGATCAATATGTGAGTGTGTAAAATATTTCAATAAGATTGCCTTTTACAAATAATATACTCCAATTAATAAATATCTTCTAAAGGCATTGATATTCATGCATGACATAAAGTATAAATACAGATTCTATGGTGAAATGAAAGATAGATGAGAAAATACATACTTATATTAATTGTGTAAATGAACTAAGAAATTTGGTCAACATCCTGAGGGCTCATGCCTCAAAGGAATAGAAAGTTATTGGTATCTAAGATAGTAGTAAAATGTGATACTTGAAACAATTTAATTTATAAAATCTGCTTTTTATCCCAAAATAAACAGCATGTAATTAACCGTTTAGTAAATGCAAGTTTGCAATTTTCACTTATCTGCATGTTCTCCATGCATGAATGAAACCAACAAATGAAGGGTCAGAAATAAGCAGGTGAATCTGTTTGCATATGTAGTAAATATGTACACAAATGTTTTTCTCATTTTTTATGCATCATCAAATATCTATTTGCAAACAATTTACATTTAATTCTAACTATTCAAAAAATTGATGTAACCAAAGGATGTCAATATATTTAAAAATGAATACTAGTATTTATAGTGCTATTAATATTACAGTTTTCATGTTATATTAATTATAATAAATTTTATTATGTATTTTATCAGAGAAATTATCATCCTCTGATTGTGATGTCTGTGGGAGTCCTAATAACAGACCGGAATTAAAATCAAGGACATCTAAATTTGTTGGCTCAAATGAATATTTCTGACAGCAAATAACTCATCGGAGATTATTCAAACACATCAGAAGGGCCTTAGAAAGGCTGTACCACATATAAATGATTACCTATGATGTGATTCAAGAACCACTAAGCAATCATACTTCACTTTGCCATCACTATAATTACTCCCATTGTAAGAAGAATCATTCACATAATTCACATGATATAAACTTGTCCTTAACTTATTATCTTCTATGAAATAATATCCAAATGACGCACCACACTGAGTTAAAGAAAAAGTTGCAAAGTGTATTGGACGATGTAACTCCTTCCAGATACACATGTTGAAAATCTATTCTCCTCTCTGGTGACATTAGAATCATCCTTTCAGAGATGACCCTGCAATAATGATCTTGATAAAAGAAGTCCAATATAATTACTCTGCCATGTGAATGTCCAGCAAATAAATTTTAATGAACCAGAAAGCAGGCCCCCATAAAGCAAGGAATTGCTTTGAATAACCATTTTTATAATCAATATTCAACCTTCTGGAGTATGGATAATATACTCCTGATTTTTTAAGTCACTTTGAAATATTCTCTTATAACAGCCCAATGGCTGACATGAAGCAAAGTAGTTTTGATTCTAATTTCACAAATTCTGGTAAAAAAGATTCATAATATTTAATTATTTGAATTTTTTCTCCAAACTACCAGGTTAAAAATAGTTTTAAATGTGAATTTAATTGAGGTTCAATTCTCTATTCAACTATCATAATTTTTGAATACTTTTATCTTTAATTATTTGTACAAAGGAGTTGCCATTCTCTGAAATAGTTTATGCATGCAGTGAATCTTGACCAATGTCACCCCTTTTAACAGTCTCATCCACATCTCCCAATCAACCTCAATCCTTATGTATCCCAATATTATGTTATGGAATTACTTGCCATTTAACAAAGCAGTTTATGTGTACAGTGCACTTAGAATTGTGTTACCATTTCAAAATCTTCACTCCATTTCACACTACCCTTTCCTTTGTGTATTCCAAATCTGGGCACTATACAAGGGATTCTTGTCTGTATTCTATCCTTTTTCCCTTCAATTTCCTACCCCTCTCACTTTTCCCCCCACTTTCCTCTCCTGTACACTTTTACTGGTATTTAATTTGTTGGGCTTTGACTTAGTCTTTTAAGAGAATTATTGTATTTTCACTCTCCATGGACTCTGACACTTCAGATAATTCATTTGTACATCCTTGCATACCATCCAGTGTGTTTGCTTTTACATTTATAGGCACTTTCTCTGTACCAAAAATGAGGAAAATCATGTAATCTAAGTTTCTCTGGGTCTAGTTTATTTCACTTAAGATTAATATTTTGTCTCACTTTCGTTAAGAATGGGGAAATATTATTCTTTCTGATGGATGAACAGAAGTACATTATGTATGTATAGCTGTATGTTTGTATGTAAATATATGTATATAAACACATACACACTTGTAAACAGGATTCAATAAAATAAAAAATATATAAATTTATATATATATATATATATATATATACATATATATATAAATTCTTGATCCCTTTTTACAATGAGAGGCATGTGGGTTGATTCCATATTTTGGCTACAGAAAATAATGCAACAATTATCATGATTGTGCTGGCAGCTTCAGTGTCCCTTTATTTCTACTCTATTGTATAAATGCCTGTAAATGGAATTGCTGGATCATAAGTAGCTCTCTATTCAGTTTTGTGAGCAACTTCCATGGTGTTTCCCAAACTGCTTGAAGAATATTACATTCCTACCAACAGTTTAATAGAGTTTCCTTTGGTCGACATCTCTATCAGTATCTGTGATTGTTCATTTTTTCAAAAGACATTGTAACAGGGGTGAGATGAATCTCAGTGTTGTTTGGATTTGCATTTCTTTTATGGAGAGAGATATGTCTATTTGTCAATTTTCTTCTGAGAAGTTTCTCTTTAAGTGTTTATCCCATATATTAACTGGGTTCTTGTTTATTTTAGGGTTTATTTTCGTTGGGTTTAAATTTTATCTTTAAATACGAGTTATGTTTGAAAACCCTTGTCTGATGCTTAGGTAGTAATAATCTTCTTCCAGGTGCCTCAGTGGTAGAGCACTTGCCTAGCATGCATGAGGCCCTGGGTTCGATTCCTCAGCACCACATAAGCAAAAAGAAAAAAAAATAATCTTCTTCCATTCTGTTGTATTAGAATGTGCCTCTAATTCTACAAGTAAACACACTTGGAAGGTAAAGGAGAAACCATTACACTTGGACATGATAAATTATATAGGATTCTAAACATTTACATACTAAGATCTAAGGAGGATGCCCTTTGGAGAGGATCACAAAGGCTCAATAGCTATATCAATATTATCATATAAAATAATGTTCATCCAAATGATCTCCAGGAAATGGATATGTAAGGTTTTATTTATTATTTTGCTTTTTCCCTTCTGCCTTCTGTTGATGTTTTCTGTTTCTACAACTTAGGTCGTATATGTCAGTTTGGAAAGGGCAATAGGGAACACAGACATAGTGGGACAAAGAGTCAACAAATGCAGCAGTGCAACTCAATAGACACTACATTGAAAATGAACTATACAACTTGTGGGGGAGGGAGGTTGGAAGGGAAAAACTGGGAGAACATTAGGGAAGACGTGCCACTGTTCAAAAAGAAATGTGCTCATTATCTGACTTATGTAACTGTAACAATTCTATACATCAACTTTACAAATGAAAAATCGACTTTGTAAACAGGCCTCAGTAGCTATACTAATATTGGATAAAATAGGTTTTAAATTCAAATGGTATGAAAGTAAAAAGAGACAAAGAAGGACATTAAATATTGATAAAGAGAACTATCTGGAGATATAACAATTCTAAATATTAATGCCCTGAATCCTAGAGATCCCAAATTCATCAAACAAATGCGAATTGACATAAAAACATGCATACATACAAACACATTGTTGGTTGCTTGAACACATCATTCTTACCTCTGGACAGGCCATCCAGGTCAAAACTTAGCAAAAAACTTCAGAACTAAATAACTGCATTGACAAGCTATACCTAACAGATATCTACAGAATATTTTACCTAGCAGAGTCACAATATATATTTCTCTCAGCAGCCCATGGAATGTTGTCCAAAATAGATCATATCGTAGATCACAAGGAAAATATGTGAAATTCAAAAATAAAAATGAAGTTATTCCTTGCATCCTGTCAGACCACGATGGGACCAAATTAGATCTCAACATCAAAAGGCATCACAGAAAATTGCGAAACTCACAGAGACTGAATAACACATTGCGAAATCATCAATGAGTCACTGAAGAAATATGGAGGGAAGTTCCAGCATTTATGCAATTCAGTGCAAGTTAACACACAAAATTCTACCTCCTCTGTGACACAACAGCACAGGTAATACTCAGAGGAAAATTTATAGATTTGAGTATGTGAATTTCCCGTTCTTTTTGATATTTCACATGGCTTGGAAGTAACATAAGAAATAATTCAAGTTGTTAAGAAAATTTAATTTAGAATAAGGAAACAAATAAGAGTCAACTCCATAGCATAACCTTTAGGAAAAATTAATTAAGAATATGGCATGTCCTTTGTAACTTAATATTAGACATTAGGGCAAATGTCAGAAACACTCTACAAGAAGCAAACAGAAGTCTTTGATAAGGTATATTAAAGACAAGTAATTTCACCTACAGTTTGTATTTTATGACAGCATATTTTTGTTTGCTAATCAGAGAAACAAAAATATTTTTAAATATGATATGAAAAATGCATCATCATGAATGAATGAAATCAGGGAATAGATAGCTCAGGAGCTGGGTGGTTCTGTTAAATATTCTCCTTTTTTAATGATCAGGTGTTTTTGCATGTTTGGAACTATAAATGTATTTTATGTCTGGGCAAGAAAGTTTGATTATTAGATCATTGTCTGAGACCCAATATCAGGAACCTAACTCGAGTTAGAGTGGTAAATATATGTGTGTGTATGTGTGTGTGTGTGTGTGTGTGTGTGCGTTTGTGTGTGCGTGTGTACATGCCTGCAAGCATGTATTTAGAAGGAAGAATCTTCTTTCCATCACGATATATACTTAATTGTATTAGTTATACTACATTAATGACAGCAGATAAAGGTAATTAACATTTTATGCCATATGTTTATGTCCTATGATTGCATGAACAAACTAAAAAGTTATGTTTGAAGTATGAGCTTTATGAAAGGTCAGCTGAAAGTACAAACATTTGCAATCTTGAGAAAGATATCAATGGGAATGATTTTATTGTAGACCAATTTTAGACAACACTTGAAAGGATATGTAATCCAATATGAAAATGCAATATTTATTTATCTTTCCTTAGCTACACTATTCTATAAATTTGTAGGAAAACCAGTTAAAGTTGTGGACTGATTCTAATGTAAATAATATACTGTGTTTATGTAGAGAATTTGAGTATCCAAAGTTTTAATATGCCTGTGGTCCTAAAACCAATACCTTATTGATATTGAGTGATAAATACAACTTCATATAAGTACAGAAGTTTTCCTTGTATCTTTTTAATATATATTTTTATTGTAAAGATACAGTACAGAGGGGTCACAGTTACATAACTAAGGTAATGAGTCCATTTCTTACTGAATATTTTTAAGCCCTCCTTTGTTTTTCCCCTCCCATCCCTTCCCTTTACACCTCCCCAACCCCTCCCCCACCATCCCTCTGATAGTGTGTCTTGTCGATATCATTGTTACAATGGGTCAATCTGTATCTTTTCCATTTATTTAAATAAAGAAATAATGGTTTGATTTAATCTGATTCTACTTGTGTAGACAGAAATAAAATCACTCGCCAAGTTCAAAAGCACATAAATGAAACGCACATCATTTTTTGTCAATTGCTTTAATTGTGTTCTACATATTTATTGACAGGTTACAAATTATTTTCAAATTTTAATACATTAAAAATACTTACTTTTTTTCTTATTTTCTTGGTCAGGAAATCAGCAAGACCTCAGTCAACATTTCTCACATAGGACTTTTCACATGCGTTGGTTAAATGTTGGCCTGAGCTCCAGTCTTCTGAGGACTCACTCATGTGCTTAGGAAATGATGCTTGCTGTTGGAAAAGAGGTCAAGGAAGGATGCCATTTAAAGCCTTATAACTTTATTCTATACCAGGATATTCTCCTGCTGCTTTGGTTGTTGAGTGTGTCTACAAGAGCAAGCATTCCATGCGAAGCAGGGAGTCAGCATATGACCTTTACATACTGATATTTCTGATTAACTTGCTATCACTTGTACTGAACTTTGCAAGTCAATTTGTCCAAACTTACCAGTTTTAAGAGATAAGAGGAGTGGTAAAAGAACTCTTAGAGACAAATACATCTTCAACATATTTTGTTCCAAGCATTCCATCTAAGGCATATTCAGCAAGTAGTGAAATTTGTGTTGGCTGTGACTATGTGTCTTTCTCCAGGTGTGCATGTATACATGTGTAAATGTATGTGTGTATTTGTGTATATAGTGGCATAAATGTGTACATATATAATGGCATATACACATATATATGCATATACAAATATATATATATATATATATATATATATAGTGCATATATATGAAATGTTCAGTGACTTAATCTCTAGTTCCCAGCACCTTGCCATTCTCACAAAGTGTTCATGATAAACTACTATGAGGATCTGTGCTCTATGATGGGCATCCTTTGTAGTTACTTCCCCCATTACCTTGTTCTTCATCCCTGTGAACAACTTCGGTCTAATTTCCATAGGATAGATTTGTTTTCATTACATGTATTTCCTTCCTGATAATAAAATAAAAATGATGTTTTTAAAAGAAAAAGGACATTTAGGTCACAGGTTAAAAGTATCTTATCTGTCCCAATGATTCCTATGAGATAAAATATATAATATTTTATATAAAATATATAAAATTTATAATAGTAGTAAAAGTGAAAGGGAATTCTTGTCATTTAGAATGGCAAAGAATAATATCACGTCACTGTTACAACTCTCGAAGAATGCAAGGATAACTGAGGGTCCCTATCATGTTCCCCCAAAACCAGTGGATCCTGAAGTATAATAGTAGACCAGCAGAAATTCTAAGTAGAAGACATGGAGCCAGAAAGAGAAAGAGAATGAATGAGAAAGAAAAAAAGACAGAAAAATATCATAATACTGAAAGTGCATAACAGATAAGCAAGAGTTGTATGAGAATATTCATACTGCTATCTTTAGACCCTAAATGTACATTTGTCGGTATCTGATGTATGATAACATATCAACATAAAATGTAAAGTGATTTTGATAAAAAATAAAAATGACTAAGAAGAAATTATAAATGCAAAAACAATCTGCACAGAAGCAAACTCTCAGAGATATTTCATGACTTTGAAAAGGATAAAGTGGCTGTAGTTAATATAAATTTCGAAGTATGACAATTCACAAAAATATAAAAAGAGCTGGGTGCCTGTGGCTCCTGCCTGAAATTCTAGCTACTCAGGAGGCTGAGATTTGAGGATCATGGTTCAAAGCCAGCCCAGGCAGGAAAGTCCATGAGATTCTCATCTCCAATAAACCACTAGAAAACTGGAAGTGGCTCTGTGGCTCAAGCGGTAGAGGGGTCGCCTTGAGCTGAAGATCATAAGGACAGTGCCCAAGCCAATAGTTCAAGCACCATATCAGACTATAGATAGATAGATAGATATAGATATATATTCATATTCATATATTTTATTTTATAACCCAAAGCAGAAAGCAAATAATTTTTAGATTATTTTTTAAAACACAGTCTCTCAGGATCTGGGAAGGTTGCTCAGTGGTAGATTACTTGTCTTGCATGCATGAGGTTCTGAGTTTAATTCCTCAGCACCACATAAGTAGAAAAAGATGAAAGTGGCGCTGTGGCTCAGATGATAGCAGTAGCCTTGAGCTGAGGAAGAGTACCCAGGCCCCGGAGTTCAACCCCAATGATCAACAAAATCAAAATATAAAACAAAACAAAACAGAGTCTCTCACATTTTTGGCTTCAACTCTGTAATACCGCTGCTTCAGCCTAGGGCTAAGATTTTAGGTGTGGACATTTATCAATACTCCTGATTCACACTTTACTTGAAGATTTTTTAATACATATTTTGTTCTTAATTTTCCTCTTTATAAATTCACATGCACCTATAAAAAATGGTTTTGCCAACCCAGTAACCTTCTCAAAGTATCTCCTGATGACGACTTACAAAAAGTGTTATTATGTTACAAGGGAAACAATGCTACAAATAAAGAAAGCCAATGATTAAATATTAATGATTAATAAAATAAAAAAACAAAACAATTACCAGTTTTTTCAGTATTTGATGGTGTACTACATATTAGGTTTTACTATTTTCTCATATTCCTGTATATTTAAAACTGGCTAAGATTATGATGTTCAACAAGAGTTTTATAGGCTATGTGTAGTCTTTAAAGTTACCCACTAAGATGACTATTTATGACTCATCTCATGATTTTTATATGGCTTATATCATCATTTGTTCCTCGCAAAAATATAAAGTAAGGAAGCCCTAAAGTTTTAACATAAACTGTGTAGTTAACAAAGTCTTAACTCTTCACTCGACTTCTTTACACAAAGACTTTGCAACTTCTCATTAGTAAAGTTTCTGAAAATGAACATACTTAGTAGTATGTCTGCTACCGTTAATCTTAAATACTTTATAGAAAAGTTTTATGACCTGCCAAACAGTCCTAATTATGGCATATATAAGCAAATTCCCAAAATTAAATATATTTAAAACTTTAAAAATTTTAACAAACCTTACCACTTGCTGCAGTGTCCATTAAGACAGGTGCTTGTATAGAATAATTGAATTTCTCCTCCTACACATCTCTTGAAAAATAAATATCTGGACTTATTTTGTTTTTGTCATGTCAATCTTGCCTTTATTCTTACATGGTTCTAAAATATCACGACTTACTTTTTGATGAATTGTCTAGTTTCAGAAAATCGTACTTTCTCTCAAATCTCACATATATCCAAAGGCATTAATTGTTCGGGACTTTATCACACTAGATAGATCAACTCGGCAAAAACTCAACAGAGAAACTGCAGACCTTAACAATTGCATAGATCAATTTGATTTAACAGAAATCTATCGAATATTTCATCCAGCTGCATCAGCATACACGTTCATCCCAAGAGCACATGGAACATTTTCCGAAATAGAACACATTTTAGGTCACAAACCAAACTTGTAAAGAAACATTGAAATATTGAAGTTATACCTTGCATTCTCCCAGATGACAAGGAAAAAATTGAACTCAACACCTTAAAGCCACCAAAGAAATTCCTGTAACAAGTGGAGCCTGAACAACACACTGTTGAGCCACCATTGGGTCATGGAAGAGGTTAGAAATGAAATTCAAGTGTTTATGATATTCAACAAAAATGAACACACAAACTCCCAGCTCCTCTGGGAGAGAGCAAAGGCAGTACTCAGAGACAAGTTTATCGATTTGAGTTCCTACATCAACTAACTGGAGAGATCTAAAACCAATAATTTAATGAGACATCAAGCATCCTTGAAAAAGAGCAGCATGATAAACCTCAATCCAGGAGATGGAAATAAATAATCAGAATTAAATGAATTAAAATCCAATAACAACATAGAACAAATAAAAAAAAAACAAAGAGTTGTTTCTTCGAAAAAATTAACAAAATTGAGAGATGGTTAGCAAATCTTCTTAGAAAAACAGGAGAACACACCCAAATAAACTCAGAGAAGAGAATGGAAACATCACCACAGAAACAAACATGATTCATAACATTATAAGGAAATACTTCTCAAAACTTTATGCTAATAAGTTTGAGAACTTGGCAGAAATAGGCCTTTTCCAAGCAAATATGGACATGCCCAAACTGAAACAAGATGAGTCATGCCATCTTAACAGGCCCATATCAAGCCTTGAAATAAAAACAGCCACAAGAGACCTCCCATCTAAGAAAAGCCCAGGACCAGATGGTTTTAGGGCAGAATTCTACAAGGCCTTCAAAGCAGAGCTCACACCAATACTCCTCCAACTCTTCAATGAAATAGAAAGAGAAAGTTCACTACCAAACTCATTCTTTGAAGCCATAATCACCCTCATCCCAAAACCAGGAAAGGACTAATTAAAGAAAGAGAACTATAGACCCATTTCTTTGGTGAATATTGATGCAAAACTTCTGAACAAAATGTTGGCAAATCGACTTCAGCAATTACTCCAATAAATTATACACCATGATCAAACAGGATTCAATTTCAGGGATGCAAAGCTGGTTCAATATTCACAAATCAATTAACATTATTCATCACATCAACAAGAACAAGGATAAGAACCATATGGTTATCTCATTAGATGCAGAAAAAGCATTTGACAAGATCCAACACCCCTTTATGATGAAGGTTCTGGAAAAATTAGGAATCCATGAAACATTCTTCAATACAATAAATGCTGTATATGACAAACCTACAGCCACCGTTATACTTAATGGTGAAAAACTAAAGCCAATTCCTTTAAAATCAGGAATAAGACAAGGATGTCCACTCTCTCAACTGCTCTTCAATCTAGTATTAGAATGCCTAGCTACAGCAATAATACAAGATGCTAACATAAAGGGGATCCAAATAGGGAAAGAAGAAATAAAACTCTCCCTCTTTGCAGATGACATGATTTGTATTTAAAGAATCCCATAGACTCCACTCCCAAATTACTCAAGCTGATTCAAAACTTTGGCAAAGTAGCAGGGTATAAAATTAACCTTCAAAAATCAATGGTTTTTATGTATGCCGATAATGAGAAAAGAGTGGCTTGAATAGCAAAGTAACTCCTTTCATAATAGTCTCACAAAAAATGAAATATCTAAGAATTAACTTTACCAAAGAATTGCAGGACCTCTATGATGAAAACTTAAAAAACCAGAAAAAGGAAATCAAAACAGAACTTAGAAAGTGGCAAAAAACACGCATGCTCTGTGATTGGAAAGATCAACATCTTGAAAATGGCAATACTTCCCAAGGCTATCTATAAATTCAATGTGATACCTATTAATATTCAAACTTCACTCTTCAAGGAAATAGAACAGGCAATCCAAAAATTCAAACGGAACAATAAAAAACATGGAGTAGAAAAAAACGATATTTAACAGAAAGAACAGTGCTGGAGTAATATCAATATCAAATTCCAAAATCTACTACAAAGCCATAGTAAACAAAACAGCTTGGAACTGGCACAAGAACAAGCCTCGAGACCAATGGAATAGAATTGAAAACCCAGAAATGTACCTACAGACCTGTAGCCATCTAATATTCGATAAGGAATCTAAAAAATAGAACAGAAGAAAGACAGCCTCTTCAGTAAATGGTGCTGGCACATTTGGTTAACTACTTGTAGAAAACTAAAGCTAGATCCTTATATATCACCCTGCACAAGAATCAACTCCAAACGGAACAAACACCTCAGAGTTAAAACAGACAGTCTGAAAACATTACAGGATGCAATAGGAGAAACTCTAAGTCTCCTTGCACATCCCAAAATTTTCTTAATAGAGACTCAGAAACACAACAAATCAAAAAAAGTTGGACTTACTGGATTGCATGAAATTGCAGAGCTTCTGCATGGCAAAGGACATAGCTAGCAAGATCAATAGAAAACCCACGGATTCGGAGATCTTCATTAGCCATACAATGGACAAGGGTCTCATATCTAAAATATGCCTAGAACTCAAAAAACTATGTTTTCATAGCATCATTTACCATAGCTAAGATATAGAACCAACCCAGATGCCCCTCAGTGTATGAATGGATCAAGGAAATGTGGTATATATACACAATGGAATGCTTTGCTTCCATCAGAACGAATGACATTGTCCCATTTGTTAGGAAATGACAAGACTTGGAAAAAAAATATGTTAAGTAAGCCAGGCCCAAAGAAACAGAGGTCCTATGGTTTCCCTTATTTGCAATAACTAGTATATGTCTGAGTCAAGCAGGATAGGTCAGATAAGCTGATGTTAGGGAAATATACCCAAAGATAAGTATTCAAATGATTTTTCTTTAATCCAATTGTTTCTAATATATTTATGAGATGATTTCTATGTTGCTTTGTATGTCCCTCCCCCAAGGTTTAACGCCTGCTTTCACTGTATTTTATGTTGGTATAATTTTTGGAGGGGAAGGGAAAAAATATCATTTAAATTGGGATACAGTTGGACCCATTGCAACAATGAGATATACAAGTCGTTATGTCGTAAAACGAACTTTACAACGTTGATGGGGGAGAGGATCAGGTGTCAAAGCTAGTGGGAGTTTGGGTAAGGGAGAGGAAGGGGAAACAAAAAGGAGGCAACAATGCTTGATAAGAAAGGTATTCGTTATTTTGCCCATGTTATTGTAACTCCTCTGTACAGTATTTTCACAATAAAAAGAAAGAAAATGAATTACACTTCATATATAAAAAATGTTCTGTGCTCAATTCAGCAGGAAATACACTAACATTGGAACAATACAGAGAAGATTAGAATGGCCCCTGTGCAAGGATGACATGCAAATTCTTGAAGTGTTCCATATTTTTACAACAGGTGCTGGAGGGTATGTTGACAGAAGGGAACCCTACCGAATCCTTGGTGGGAATGTAAACTTGTTCAACAACTTTGGAAAGCAGTATGGAGGTTCCTCAAAAGGCTCCACATAAAGCCCCCCATGACCCAGCAATCCCACTTTTGGGCATTCACCCAAATGATCACAAACAAGACCACAATAAAACTAACAGCACAACTATGTTTACTGCAACATTATTTACGATAGCTAAGGTATGGAACCAATTCCGATTCCCCTCAATTGATGAATGGAGCAAGATAATGTGATAGATAGATTAGATAGATAGATAGATAGATAGATAGATAGATAGATAGATAGATAGATAGATAGATAGATAGACAGACAGATTCATTCTATGCCTCCATCTGAAAGAATGACATCACTCAATTTGTTAAGAAATGGAAAGACTTGGAAAAAAACTTATTAAATGAAGTAAGACAAGTCCAAAGAAACATAGGACCCCTGCTTTCCCTTATTTTCAGTTACTAATATATGTCTGGGATAAATAAAAAAGGTCAAAAGCTATGTGCATATGACTAGATAAGGTGATGTTAAGGGAAATGTACTCCAAGATATTGACACAAGTGGTTTTTTTCTTTCGTGCTATTGTTTTTAATGGACTTACAATGTATGATGTGATTTTTTTTGTTTCTTTATATGTTCCTCCCCCACTTTATAACACCTGTTTTCACTGCATTTGAAGTTGGTGCACCAATATCTTATATATATGCTTCTCTAATTTGGGTAGGGGAAAGGTAAAAACACAATGTTTAAATAGGGATACAGGTTGACCAATTGTAACAATGAGATGCACAAGACATTATGATGAAAAATGAAGTTTATATTTAGGCAGGGTGGGGGAGACGGGGAGCAGAGGCTACTTGTGGAGGTTAGAGAGAAAGGATTGTGGGGGGAAATAAAGGAGGAGGTAACAATGCTTTTTAGGAAATGTACTCATTACCTTTCTCATGTAAATGTGACCCCTGTGTACAGTTATTTTTCCAATAAAAATGTATGAAAATGATCTGAGAAGGAAAAGTTTATTTTCCCCATTTTCCCTATATAATATCGTTAACAAAGAAATTAATGCAAAACACTTACATGAAAGTATTTTGCAAAAGTGTGTGTGTGTGTGTGTGTGTGTGTGTGTGTGTCTGTGCACACCCGTGCACATGTGAGTATTCTTGCATTTGTGTTGGCATGCTCAGAGTTTGAACTCAGGACTTCAAGGTCTTGCTAGGCATTTCCTCTCTAGATTGATGAGGTTCTATATAAGCTACATCACCATTCCTGGCTCTTTGGTAGTTCATTAAAAGTTTTGAAAAATAATCTTATGAATTTTTTTTTTTGCTCTGATTGTCTTCCAACTGTTATCCACAGATCTGGCGCTCCTGAGTAGATATCCCAAGTAGACAGGATTACAGGTGTGGCCATCCAGCACAAGGCTTTAAAAATAATTTTAAAAGTAGTAAAATATTTACTTCACGGGAGCCTGTTTTATTATCTACTAATTTTAAAGCATTTTGCACTGATTGTATGTGAATTCATTTCGCTTCTGGATTCTTAAAAACTGTAAGTGATGATATTTGAAAGTTTTATTACTTTTTAAAAAGGAAACGAACTATGGGACAGAAGAAATTTGCCCCTCCTTGGACCTCAATTTATGCGCTCAGTTCTGTGGATGATAAGCCAATGTCACCAAAACAATCTGGGTTGAAGACAAAATGTAACAGAAAAAAATAACCATGGGCATTGCTATGCTATTATTTCTTGGATAACATGAATATTGAATTGAGAGTGTAAGAGAATGGAGAGATTTTACTTATCATTTTGTATTGCTGAAAGACTGTTGGAAACTTTAACTCATTTCCTTCCTCACTGTGTGTCTTTGGGCCATACAATTCATGCCTTTAATTACAATTTTTCCCAACATTAAAATGGCAATAACATTAGCATTAAAGCAAATTTTATCTTAAGAATTAAAAAATAAAACTTGTGAAATACTTAACATAAAATTCTATGAATGAGCTTTGAGTTTAGCCAGCAGTTTTTTAAAATACTAAATAGAACGCAATAAGTATTACAGAAACCATTACATGTAGTGAATAACCAGATGTAATGTTATCTATTTACCATGCTCTGCTTCGAAGGAAGCCAGATGGATAACTTCCCATGCTGCACATCAAGTTGATTATCTTATGTCTTGGTAGTTTAAAAATATCAGGGACAGAATCATGAAGTAATGTTGTAGATTGAGGTTAAGTCCATATAAAAAAGTACAAACCTGATAAAACATAAACATATCTCAGCAGTATATTGTTTTTTACATCATTTAAGTTACATTGTAAAGATAGGGAAAATCTAGCAGAATGAATTCTCTTTTTGATATATTTTCATGGGTCCTAAGAAGGATGAACTCTTTCCTCACTCTTGTAGAGGAATCATCAGATGAGAGGAAATGTATTTTTTTATTTGCTTTCTTCCATTTATTCTTCAGTTTGAAATCTGAACTACATGAGACTGAAAGAAGCTAAGGGAAATTAGACTCGCAGGCTTTGGAAAGAGCAATCAACATAAAATAAATAAAATACGTATCGCCTTGTAAATGGTACAACTAAATTGAGTTATATAGTCTCAAGTGTAAACAGAAAACGATTTAAGCAATATCATGTTATTAAAAATTGAAAAATGTTAGGAATTTAATTTTTTTCCTTTCTACTATATTGAATTAAGTATTGATTTTGTATAGAGAGATTAAAGATGAGATTAACAAAAGTTCTGAATAGACCTGTTTTCCAAAAATCCCTGAAAATCACCAGTGGGTTTACAAAGTTGGGTTTAATACCACTTCCATGTTGGCTTAATGCTTTGTGAACAGAAGTCATTATAGAGAAATGCAATTCAAAATTACTATGATACTACTTCATAACTATTAAAACTAATCAAAACATCAAAGGAGTCAGGTGTGATGGTAAAGGCTAGTAAGTGCAAGCAGTTAGGAGGTTGGAGTAAGAGAATTTGAGTTTAAGGCCAGTCTGGGGTACTGCACATTGTAAAAACCTGCCTTTATAAAAACTCTAAAGGTAATAATGTTGGTGAGAGTGTAGAGAAATAAAATTTTCTTCACTCTTGTTCAAAATACAGGTTAGTATTCTCATTGTAGAAAGTAGTATGCAGTTTTCTAAAGAAATGCAAAGTTGAAATATCATCTGACCCACCAATCATATGATTATTTCTGTATGAGTAACTCTTAAGTATATCTGTATTTCATTGTTATTCACATTATTCACATCAACAGCCAAGATATAAATCGAAGTTAAGTTTTCAACTACAGACTAATAAAACAACTGTGGTACATGAACAAATATATTTTTCTGTTTCATCTTTTAAATAGCAAAATACTTCTCCCATTAGCCACAACTTACAATGACTTGAAAGATGTATTCTAAATGAAGAAAGACGTTGTCTTCTGATCTTTGTAAAACCATACACACACACACACACTCACACACACACTCACACACCCCAACCTCAAACATTAAGAGAGAAATTTTTTAAAAAGTAAAGCAAATGAGAATTGCTGAGGCATTTAGTTTACAATGTAGAAGGTAGTAGATAGACGGTCTTTTGGGGTAAGTGAAACCCTAAGTATGGGTAATTCTATATCACAAAAGAAGGAGGAGGAGGCAACATTAGGCCTAGAAAGAGTACAGGAAGACTTGGAAAGTAAAAAGGAAAAGGAAAAGGTCAAATTCGACCGGGAACGCACTATCTGTGCATGCAGGGGTGGAGGCAGCTACTCAGGTGCCCTGGACGGTCCTAGGCCCCCTCCCTATTCCCCTGATTGGAAGGGAGGTATAGCACCCTACGAGACCTGCGAGAGGGACTTGCAAAACCTAGACCCCTACCACATGGAGGGACCAAGGGCTGAGGAAGTAACCTACTCTGGAAAAGACCTCCTCTGGAAAGGAAGGGCCACCCAAGAGCCCAGACTCTCGGCCACAGGATTTGCTTCCCCAAGCGTATCCAGTCAATGTGGCATCAGGGGCTAACAGGCCCTTGGAATGGTATCCATGGGAAGCTAAGGATCTTAAAGAGCTCCGCAAGGCGGTGGTGGAGGATGGCCCAAACTCTCCCTGGGCCCAGGCCACTAGTTCTCAGTTTATTAAATGGTGTGCTTTCTTTAAGGAGGAATTCAGAGTGCGAGCGGAGGGAAACCGGCAGGCTCAACCAGCAATACCTATTACTTATGCCATGCTAGCAGGGACGGGGGAAGGGTACTCCACCGGCGTCCAACAGGCCGCAAAACCTGGCTCGTACCGTGACCAGGTGAGGCAGGCAGGACTTGCCGCGTGGTACAAACCAGATGATGGGCCTACTGAGTCCCCCATAGCAGAAATGAGACAAAAACTGGGTGAGCCTCTACCTGATTTCATAGACCGAGTCCAACAGAGCGTTCACTGCAAGCTGCTGACAGGGAACCTCCGAGATCAGTTTGTAAAGCTGCTGGTCTGGGAAGGGATGAATGCAGACCACTGCATGGCCTGCATGGGATTGAGAGAGAGTTCCCTGAGCAGATGGGTGGTGGCCTCACAGGATGTGGGAACACAACAGCATCAGTCCCAATCACTAGCTTTAGCTTTGCAGGCTCAGGCATCTACAATGACTGAGGTCATTACTCAGGCTCTGGCAGCCCAGGGCCAAGGAACCCCAAGGCCATTGGGGAGAGGGACTTGTTTTAAATGGGGGCAGGAGGGGCACTTTAAGAGGGATTGTTTACAACAATCCCCTGCCAACTGGCCCGTGGGCAAACTGCCCCCTATACCCTGCCCCAGGGGCAGGGGGGGATACAAGTTTGATTTAGATGGGAAGTCTTTAAACTTGGGGAGGGGCATCCTCTAGCCCCTTTAACTCAAGGAGGACCCCCCCCCCTGCTGTGAGGCCCAGGCAGCCTCATGGCAGGGCTACCCAGGTCCATTGGACCGTCCCCCTGGTGGACGGACTCCGCCTTAAAATGAGTATTCTCATAGGCAGAAAGAGGTTTCACTGCTTAATTGACCCTGGGGCAGACCGAACCATACTCAGGGAGGAGGAAGTGCACCTGGACTGGAAGTTTGCACCTGGGCCCCCGATATTGGGGGTAGGGGGCAACTCCCAGACCAAAGAGACGGTTGCCCTTATGACATGGACTAGCCCAGATGGAGAACAGGGAAAGATACGCCCTTTAGTGGCAAAGAACCTCACTGCCAATTTACTAGGGCAAGATATGCTAAGACAAATGGATGCCGTGGTCACTACAGACCATCGAGCATCCTATGATGATATCCTGGATGGGGAAGAAGCACAAAGGCTTAAACAGGATCTAGAGGGAGTTAAGGAAGGGGATTTTTTTAACTTTCATAATTACAGAGAAGAACATAGGGGACCCGCTCGGGTGCACCCCCAATCCTAAAGGCCACTGCCCCCCCCCAGTACCTCCCATTAGGTGGAAGCCAGGAAGCCCAATCTGGGTGGAGCAGTGGCCATTGACCAAACCTAAACTTGAAGCCCTCCACCTTCTGGTGGAGGAACAGATAAGCCTTGGGCATATCCGCCCTTCTATAAGTCCTTGGAACACACCCGTATTTGTTATTCAAAAAGCCTCTGGGGCTTGGCAAATGCTCCAAGACCTAAATGAAAGGATGGAGCTAGTAGGAACGCCCCTAAGAGGCATGCCCTAGACTCCTGCTATACCTTCAGAATATACTTTGGTTGTGATTGATATCAAAGATTGTTTTTTTTCTATTCCTCTGCATCCAGATGACTGCGAGAAGTTTGCTTTCTCTATATCTTCTCTTAATTTTTCCCAGCCTGATCGGAGATTTGAATGGACAGTGCTGCCATAGGGTATGGCCAATAGCCCAGCCTTCTGCCAACAATACTTGGCCACACTTTTAGGGCCTGTGCTGGGTTCAGATACCTCCCTTGTCTATGCCTACATGGATGATATGATTCTGGGGCACCGGGACCCAAGTTGCCTGGAGGGCCTTCTGGCCCAGGTTCTCACCATATTAAAAAAGGGGGGTTTTACCATAGCCCTTAATAAAATTCAAAAGGTAGCTCCTTTTAAGGTGCTCGGGACCCACCTTACCTTGACTCAGGCCAGCCCCCTTAAGCCTTTGCTGGATATTCCAGCCTCTCTAACCTTAACCCAACTTCAGAGTCTTTTAGGGGAAATCAATTGGCTGTTGCCATGGGTTTCTGTCCCTAAAGATAGTCTTGTGCCCTTATTTGCCCTGCTAAAAGACAAGACACCACAAGAAGTTATTACAATATAAGGAAATGCTGGCCGTAATTATGGCCCTTCAGGACATTCAAAAACCATTTAATTTGTATTCTGATAGCCTATAAAACAAAAAAGGGGGAGTTAGCCCCCATATACAGTTACAGATAGCTTTGTTTGCCATTAACATTTTAAATTTTTCAAAAGGGGCAACTGAATCCAGGTTTCAGAAGCACTGGGGACAACTAAACCCTAAGCCCCAAGTGAAAGTCAGGTGGAAGCACCCCCTGACACAACAATGGAGAGGACCTGACCCCCTAGTTACTATGGGCAGGGGATTTGGATGTGTTTTCCCCATAGGGGAGTCCACTCCCATTTGGATCCCTGCCAGGAACCTTAAATTTTTACCCATTTCCTCTATACAGGAGGATGCCCAAGAATAAGCTAACCAACAAGGAAAAAAAAAGGCCATGGCTGAGGCTTGTGTTTTAAAGACAAAAGCCAGAAAGACAATTAGTAACCATCCCCAAGGGCAACCAGCCCTTGAGAAGCTCTTGTGTTCTCTAACAATTGCAGATGGCGATACTCCAGCTGTTGGCTGTCCTGACTCTCTCAATCCTGTGAATGTCCCTATGGAACCTGCATCAACCTCAACAGGTGACCTGGGCAGTGATCAACACTGGCAATGCAGAAATCGTCAGGAGCACCACAAGAGAAGCTGTCCCTTTGACCTGGTGGCCTGACCTTCATTTTGATCACCACCCCATGGACTGTTTTAATATTTTTGTAGGAGTTAATTATTTTAATGTTACCCGCTTTAATTGTTCTTTTACTAATTGCTTGCATAGCAGCATTGAATCCATACTTATTGTTAAACAACCACCTTTTGTTATGCTTCCAGCTTAGATCTTGTCCAACCCCACAGGCAAATAGCTGGATTAGAACAATCCCCACCTCTGGACTCTGAAGTGGCAAAGACTCCTATGCCATCCTTCACTAAGGTTAAAGGACTAGTAGTGACATTTCCTGGCCTGGTAATGCTTTTGCTGATGGTTTTTTCTATGCCTTCCTTGCATTATATGTGCACTGCAAAACTCTTATGAGCTTAGCCAGCCAGTTACCAAGCTCCAAATGAATGAATTTCCCCCTCCCTCCACCGAGAGGAATCGCAGCCAGAGATGGGTAAGAGGGGGTGTCAGTCTGACCAACCTCTAAGACAGGGCCTTCAGCTTTGCTCTGAAGAAGTTCCCGATGACGGGTAAGGCAGACAAGGTGATCCACCCAACCTAAGACAGGCGGGTTCACTTCTTTAAACAAAGACGGGGGGGGGGGGGGGAAGATGATGTTGGGAGCCATTGGGAGCTGACAGTAAAGCTCAAAGGTCATCTTGACCCCTGTGCTAGCTTAAAGGCACGTACTAGGAACTGGCTTACTTAAAAGACACCAGGTGCCCAGGAATTAATTGAACTGCTTTGGACATTTCTAACTGTGGTGGGACTGATGTTTATTACTGTGCTAGGTGGGTCTGCCATTAAAACAAAAAAAAAGGGGGGAATCTGGAGCACATGGGCAGCCAAGATGGCGCTGGGAGAGAGTAGAGTGGGCAGAGCCCAATTGATCTGCCGATCAGTGCCTAACCAGCCCGTGAAAGCTCAGGTGAATGATAGGGTGTGACCTTGACAGTGATTGGTTCCTCTTCCTCCCTTACCATGCCACCCACCCTTTTTGCCTTTAAAAGGGGCTGCTCTCTGTTAATAAATGAGTTTTTCTACCTGCTGGAAAAAAAAAAAAGAAAAGAAGAAAGTGAAACTAATTTTAATAATATATTTCATGAATTGAAAAATTGAGAAGCATTAAAATTTAAACAAATAATATATCATTATTGTTTCATTTCTGTGAATTAATGTAATATTTCAAAGTGTATCCTACACTTAGCGCTCATCTTAACATCAAATAATAAATTATTGCACATGACTCTTTGTATTAGATGGGAGGGTTCAGCACTATGGTAAAATTCACACCACATAGTACACGAGGGTATGACTCCTCTCATATCACTTAAGTTATAGAAATTTGATTTCTACTTGCATGTTAAATTCCTGTCTAGGTGACATCGATAAAATTATATACAATTATATAAACGAGGAGTATTTCAGATGATAGTTAAAAGTCACATTAATTAATTAATTTTTTTATTATTTTGAACCAAATAAATATTTATAGGGAGACTGAATTTCTGAGTAGATGATGGTGTATGTGTGCCAGAGTATACATTGTTTCTACAATTTGTTTAATTTTTCATAAGGGGTTAAATGTATAATATTGGATATATAAAAGTAAACTGAATGTTTATTCCATTAGTATTTTGCCACTTGTCTAATCCCAATATAAATTATCCATGTGTTTGAAGTAATGAAATTAACAACAGATATAAGCCAGGTGAATCAGTCTGTAGTAGACAAGTATTTTCCCCTTTATTTTGATAGTTAGTCCTCTTTTACACGACGGAATATTCTTGGGAAAAGGTGCTCCAGGCTGACCACGACTGCAGAATATTATGGTTTGATCTATCAAAAGAGAAGGAAGAAAGGGGAACCTTCCTTCCAAAAGTATGCTCCAAGGGATATGATCTGTTCTATGGTGGTGACTTGGAAATGAACATCTTTCACAGTCAACCTTGAAAAGCCACCTTGATAGATCATTTCTGTAAGTGGTTACACAGGATCATTTATGTCTTTGCAAGGAAGCCAGATTGCCTCATTTTGTGACAATTAAAACAGCAATTTAGTCAGCTATTCTTTGTACCCTTAGGAGAAAAACCCCTTGACTCTAAGCCAGGGAATCACTGGGGCCAAGAGAAGCTATTACATTGAATAGTAATCCTAGATCTCTTAAAAACTAAAACTAAAACTAAAACCAAAAAAAACAACAACAAACCCACAAAACAAAACAAAACAACAACAACAACAAAATTCCAGTAAGCACAGCCAGGCAGTGCTTCCATCACAGCGTACATGAAGTCAAGCAAAAAACAGAAGCACAGAGTCATGTAGCAGATAACTAAATAATTTTATGAGGCAGACTGAAATGAGACTCGAGAGAGAGTCTGAAAGACTAATCAGAGAGACTAAAATTGGACACTCATTGATTAAAAATAGAATTCCTTGTAGAACAAGTAAATCATAAAAAGCGTGTGTATATGAGAACAAGACAACAGACCAAATTCCAGAAATGCACATTTTCTTAGAGGTCAGCTTAATGAATTATCAATGGAAATCTTTGAATTCTTAAATATTTGACCATTTGTGAGTAAAGGCCAATTGCTGAAGAGAAAGAAAATGTCATCACTCTGTTAGGAGGTCCAATATCAAATTAGGAATAATCAAGTACATATTTGTAATAAAAAGAGAAAAATATCTTTCCAAATGAGGGTTTCATTTGTTTTGATGTAACAGTTCTTGATTTATCTGATAGCCATTACCATACAATTGATCCAGTCTCATAGCTGAATTGATATTGACTGCAGTATTCTCACATGAAGGTAAAGAGAAAATTTACAAATGTCTGATGAAATAAGTTGAGAGTGAAGTGTTCTAATAGTGATATCTGAGGTTTAGACAAAGGTGAACAGGTGGATTTTATTTTCTAAAAATCCCCCATTTTTAGCCTGGTGCCAGTGGATCCCAGCTGTAATCATAGCTACTGAGGAAGCTGAAATCTGAGGATTGTGGTTCAAAGCCAGCATTGGCAGGAAAGTCCCTGAGACTCTTATCTCCATTTTACTACAAGAAAACCAGAAGTGGCACTGTGGCTCAAAAAGTAGAGCACTCACCTTGTGTTGAAGAGCTCAGGGACAGTGCCCAAGCCCAGACTTCAAGCTCCTCGACAAACAATAACAACAAAAAAATCTCCCTTTTCTTGGACTGCCTACAACTTTTCCTGATATTCAACAAAGAGGCCATTTTATCACCCACTACGTTTAAGTCCTATCCTAGCTCCTGTAATACAATGAATTGGTACCTTATATCAAAAGATTCATCTTTGCAAAAACAAATAATAGCAGTGGTAATTTTTTTCCAGTCCTTAACTTTGGGCCTGGGCCCTGAACATGGTTATGCTGGTAGCTTTAATGTGAGCTTGTTTGTTATTTATTGGATTACTGCCCATGAAGGGAATTACTGGGTCATACGTGAGATCTATATTTAGTCTTTTGAAGAAACTCCATACTGCATTCCAGAGTGGTTTAACAAGTTTAATTTCCCACCATCAACGTAATAGAGTTCCCATTTGGCTACATCCTCGCCAGCTTATGCTATTGTTAGTTTTCTTGATAATAGCCATTCTAACTGGGATGAGGTAGAATTATAGTTCTCTTTCTTTGGTGAGTTCCTCTCTGATTTGGGAATGAGTCTAATTCTAGCTTCATAGAATGTTTAATAATTCCATTTACCTTTCTATTCCATTGAAGACTTAGATCTGTGTATTGTAAGTTCTTTGCAGGCCTTAATTTCATGGTTCATTCATTGAGTCCTAGATTTTTCCGATATGGGAAGTAGTTTATTGACATTTCATTTTCATTACTTCTTGTGTGTTACTTCTTGGTTCAGATCGAGTACAGGAAAGCATTAATTTCTCTAGGATTCTCCAGGTGATTGGCATAAGGTTTGCAAATACGCTCTTATAACGTTCTCAATTTTGCTTATTTCTGTTGTGATATCTCATTTTTGTCTCTAATTTTCTCTATTTGGGTGAGTTCTCTTATTCTATTTTGGATTTTATATTATGAAGGTGATATACAGAGGGGTGGGTTACATTTACATAAGTAATGAGTACATTTTTAAGTGTTACCTTTCCTTATTTTCTCCTGCTTCCTCCAACCCCGACAACCCACTCCCCCAAAGTTGTAAAGTTCATTTCTAACATAGTGTCTAGTGTATAGCACTGTTGCTTTGGTTAAACTTTTTCCCGTCATTTCTGTGATTTTCCTTCCCTTCCCCAAATCATATTAACTTATGTATAAGAGAAAGGATACAGAAATCAAAAACAGTGAATACCAAAGGGTAAAACTATATATACATAACTAAAAACAGTTCACTATACAATCATCTTGTATCCATTTTTGGAACTCATTTCTATAAGCATTATTTTATATGGTGATATGCATATAGCTATTAGAGTTATTGTGATCTTTCCTAAGAATATCCTAAACACATTCTAGTTTTTCCAAATGAGTAAAAACATGTACTCTTATGTTTCTTTTGGGCTGGCTTGTTAAACTTAACATGATTTTAAGTCTTTCCATTAATTAACAAATTGGGCAATGTCATTCATTCTGATGAAAGCATAGAGTTTTGTCGTGAATATATACAAAATTTTCTTGATCCATCATTGCTGCGTCATAGGTGAGCACTATTGCGGAATCTCTGTACTTCTTCACAGATTATTTGAACAAGTTTAAATTTCCACCAATAGTGTACTAATGTTCCATTTTGGCCACATCCCCACAAGCCCAGCATCTGTTATTATTAGTTTTCTTCATAATGGTCATTCTAACTGGCGTGGGGTGGAATCTCAACGTTACCTTGATTTGCATTTTTATGGCCAGAAATGTTGCATATTCATTCATGTGTCTATTGGCCTTCATATTTCTTCTTCAATTAGTTTCCTCTTTAAATCTTTATCCTTCTTATTAACAGGGCTGTTGTTTCTGTGAAGATTTGTTTTTTTTTTTTGTGGGGGGGTTAACTTTTGGGGCTTTTAATGTATTTGAGTACCATTACCTGTTGCAGAGCAAGTAAAGATCTTTATCTGCTGGCTTTCTATTTATCTATATATATAATTTCTCTTCTTATATTTGGTAAGGGACTCTCAAGTCTGTTAAGTTATTGAAAGATACAATTCTGTTTTGTTGATTCTTTTTAAGTTTTATTTTGTCTCTAGTTATTTTTGCCTTAATTTTTTATTTGTTTCTGTCTACTGCTTTGGGTTTTGTATTGTTCCTGTTTTCAAGGAGCTTGTGGTACATAATAAAATATTCATTTGAGATATCCCTAATTGCTTGATGTAGGCACTCAGAGCTATAAATTTTCCTCTAAGTACTGCATTTACTGTATCCCAGAGGAGCTGGTATTTTGTGACTTCCTTTTTGTTAAATTCCCCAAAATTCCAGATTTCTATTCTAATCTCTTCAGTGTCCGACTGGTCATTCAGCAACGTGTGGTTGTCTTCATGGGTTTGAGAATTTTTTTGCTTAAGTTATGTAATTCTAAGTTTATTGTGTTGTGGTCTGACAAGATATGAGAATTCAAATAATTTTTCTTTCAATTTGGACAGAATTTATGTGTGAAATAAGATATGTTCTATTTTGGAGAATCTTCCATGAACTGCTATCAAAAATGTATATTCTGATATATATTCTGTAGATGTCTGTTAGGGCTAGGTTGTCAATGTAATTCTTTAGGTCTTCAGTTTGTTGGTTGAGTTTTTCCTGGATAGGCCATCCATGGATGACAATGATGTGTTGAGATTTGTTTTCAGGTTAAGTAGTATTTGTTTGATGAAGTGGGGTGCTCCAGGATTCAGGGCTAATGGAGTTGCATTTATTAATATGTAATGTCTATTCCTACTAATTTCAATTTGAATTTTATTTTATCTTATGTTAGCAATTCGACTGTGGTCTGTTTATGGTGTCCATTTGCTTGAAAATTTTACTTCCAATCTTTCAGTTTGAGTATGGGTTTGTTTATGTTAATAAAATGTGTCTCTTGTAGGAAGTAGATGGATGTGTCTTGCTTTTTAATGCTGCTATCTAATCTATGTCTTCTATTTGGAAATTGAAGTCCAGTGATATTGAGAGGTAAGACTGTGAAATATCTGATAAGTCCTGCTATGTTATACACCTGCTCTTAACAGCTATGCCTCATCTACTCTTAATATATTTACCTTATTCTTTGGTAGGGAGCATTGTATATAACCAGTTACTGTTCTTGATCTTCTCTATGTAAGATATATTTAATTAACTTCTATACTGCTGATTTGGTGAAGATACATTTTTTTCAAATTTTCTTCATCATGAAATATTTTTATATATCCTTTAAACATAAAGGAGAGTTTTGCTTGGTAGCAAGTTCACGTTTGGTAGTTGTTTGCCTTTATGTTTGACATGTATCATGCCAAGCTCTGTTTTTACCATATCAGCTAAGAAATCTATATTTATTATGACTGTATATCCTTTATAAATAATCAATCTTTTCACTATGGCAGGTTTAAAAACGCTTTTCTTGATCTTTAATGATCTTCTAATGGATTATGATGTGGTGGTGGGCTGTTCTGTTCTGGAATTCTCTGTTTGGTGTTCTAAAAGCTTCTCTTCTCTGAATGAGCTTCTTTGGATGTTTGGCCTGATCTCTGCTAGATTTCTGTAATATGTTTCCCATGCATTTAGTTTCCTGCTCTTCTCCTTCTTGAACCTGTCTCCCCCAAATTTGATCTTCTGAGTCTTCAAGTTCTGGCAAGATCACTTCTTATTTCTTGGATTTGTTCTAAGTGATTATTTCCTGTTTCCTATTAGACCTATTCTGCCTTTGACTCTGGAGATTATCTTCTATGTCATCTATTTGCTGTGGATAATTTCTACTTTGTTTTTGATTTCCCTGTCTTCTAATTGGTCATTTTTCAGAGCTTCTATCTCTTTATTAAAGCTTTGTTTTAGGTCTTGTATGGACTTTCTTTACATCTTTTCTTTGAGTGGAGGGGGTTGGGAGGGTTGATTTTTCATATGTGTCTTCTCATATCTTTTTTTTGGGGGGGGAGGGTCCGGTCATGGGGCCTGAGCTCTGGGCCTAGGCACTGTCCCTCAGCTCTTCAGGTCAAGGCTAGTACTCTACCACTTGAGCCTCAGCGCCACTTCTGGCTTTTTTCTTTTTTGCTTCTGTGGTGCTGAGGAATCGAACCCAGGGCCTCATGTATGCTAGGCAAGCGCTCTACCACTGAGCCACCTTCCTAGCCATTCTCTTATATCTTTTAAGTAGGATCCATTTTTTCCTTGGACTCCCTTGACTTCCAGAATTTATTAAACATTTTGTTTGTAGTCTCCATGAATTATTTTACTAATCTTTGGTTGGTCTCATCTTGTTCACCAATTTCCTTGTAGAGGTTTTGTATCTTTTCATTAATCACATTGTTTAGCAGTATTTGTAATGTATTTTGAAAACTATCTTCTATGTTCTTGATTGGGTATTGTAGTGCCTGGTTATTTACTGTGAATTATACTACCTTGACATCACTTTTCTTGTATTTTTGTGAATCGTTCTCATCCATTTGGAGGATTTATTTTAA
This sequence comes from Dipodomys spectabilis, assembly GCF_019054845.1. Taxonomy (NCBI): domain Eukaryota; kingdom Metazoa; phylum Chordata; class Mammalia; order Rodentia; family Heteromyidae; genus Dipodomys; species Dipodomys spectabilis. Next base: position 205,513 of record NW_024871318.1, on the reverse strand, counting down.
GGGATCTACGATATTAATAGGTGATTCTCTATGTTCTTGGTTGATTTGCAAGATGTTGATTTGATATTGTGTTGTGATTTGTTTTTCTGGAATTAGGTTTTTGTCTAGACCATTAAGTGTAGGAATAGAAATCAGTGTGGTGAGATGTTCTGATGTTAATACTTGTGGTTCCAGTGACAGTTCTGACTGTCAGTGCTATGGTGAATTGTATCTGTGTTTGGATGGGCTGTCACTGTTCCTACTTTTTTCCCATGTGGCATTTTTATTTCCACACTGCAGCTGTGCTTTTCAATATATTAGCCAACACAGTCACAGCAATCACCTGCCTGCCTGGTCAACTTTTCATAGATTTCTGTTTTCTTATGAAGACAATATAAAATCTTCTTTTGAATTGTGTATCTATATATAATTATAGCTGACTTGATGTGATCCTCTATAAGTGGAGTACCTGGTAGGACCCTAAATCTCTGTTTCACTAGAGAGAACTAGGGTAGTTTTTTTGTTATTATGCCATTGTTTTTCCTCTTCCTCAGATTTATTTCATATATTGTTGATTTTTTCAGGTAAATTAGGATTGTGATTGTTGTATCAGATTATTTTTGTTTTGCTCTTTGTGTTACTGTGAAATAGTGATTTCAGGCTTGTTTGAAGAGGCAGAAAGAATATGAAATGTATATTACTACATTGAAAGAAAGAGAGTAGGCATTTTAAACTATTTGCTTCAGGTAAGAATTGTGTTAAAAAATTTTTTTCACATCTTTCTGTCCTCAGAAATTTCAAGTATGTAGCACATGGTATGAGTATGCCTTAAAAGATACCTTATGAATAAAGTTGGTATATAATTGTTGGCTTTGATTTACATTAAATCTAGCATGTCATTCTCTATGTCCATCTAAATTCAAGTGTCTTCAAACGGTCTGTTTATAAATATGAAAGCAACTACCCAGGAGATTTGACAATTCATCTGAGGTATGCAGTCTAGCCCAGATCCTGCCTAGACCATCCTGCCTCCACTATGGAAACTGGACTCCTGTCTGACTCCATCACACACAGCTGATTTTTGATATAAGACTGCTTTACGTTTACAAATTTAAGACTCTTGTGGAACACTCTCTGTAAACCTTACACAGCCTGACCTGAAAAAGCCAGCTATGTTGTTTTGCTTTTGAAACATATGTAGGCCAGGAAAGCCTCTTGTAAACTTTGTTTTTCAGGTTTCACAGGCATCCAAGCTATGCTGAAACTCTCATCCCATCTATTGAGTTGTGTCATTGCAGTGTTCTGGCAAGTATTTGTTGATCAATTCTTGACAGGGTGCATGTAAGCTATGCTTGTTCCCATTGATCTCCTTGTTGCTTTAATTGGAAATATTAAAGGGTTTTGTGGCAAAGATTGCAGTTCAAACCAGCCCGGCAGAAAATTCCCTCAGATACTCTATCTCCCAGCTAACCAGCAAAGAGCAGTCTGGAAGCTGGCTCAAAAATTAACCATCAAAATACTAAATATGGCCCTCCAAGTCAAAGTTGTAGGACACTAGCCTCGAGCAGAAGTGCTCAGGGAAAATGCTCTGGCTTTGAGTTCAAAGCCCATATCCCAGCCACAAGCACCTAGACCACCGGACAAGGTGGAAAAAAGTAAGAGGAGATGATGTCACATCAGCCACTTTGTGCCTGCCCTTTCAGAATTAACCAGAGCCAGGAGGTCAATAGAAACAAGTTGAGAAGCTTGTCCATCTACTGTCCATATCTGTGTAACTTCTAACTGGACAGGAATTTATATTCTTGCCTTTGTTACCTGCTATTTATAGGAAATGATCAAACTCTCTCACCAGGCTCTTATCTACTCCAATTCAGGTCTGGCTTCTGACTGGTTTTCGACACATGATCCAAATGGAATTTTTCTGGCTTGTGTCCAGGGTGTGTTTTCCTGTATCACTCGTATCTAGTCCTGCCACCATGTCAGCCTTTTGGCTGATCTCAGCATTTTCAACTTTCTCTATAACAGGATAACAGCCCTCACTTAGACCTGGGACCAAGTCAAGGCCATCCTATTACTGCAGGCAACCAGAGGCTTTGGCTTAGACCCAGCACAGACCTGGACCTGAAGGCCCCGGCCCCAATGACTGCTCAACATTCCCATGCCAGCAGGACTTTGCCAGAAATGACCACAATGACCTCCACCTTTTATACTCCAGGGTTTAAAACCATTGGAATCTGCTTTGTTCTCATAACTTAATGATACTTCACTCTCAGCCCAATTCTTTTTATGTTTCCAAAGATCCTATATGAAGAATAGCCTCTCCCCTCTTTGCCCTATCATTTTATGTATCTAAAGATGGAATATGAGGGATTGACCCCCATCCTATTGTCCTAGGCCAATACAGATTCCAGGCAAAATTCCAGGTATGTTTGAATTCCTTTGAAGTGAAGGCAGGGCAATCCACATAGGCCTAGCTGTAAATATTCCATTGTGGGCCCAACTGAAAAGCCCCCACCTTTTTGACCTAGGGGTTTTTCAATAACCTCTCCTTGCTCAGACCTCCTATAAAAACAAAAATCCTGTCCCAGATCCCTCACACAACCTTCAAACCCTTTGGAATGGCTATGCCTCTCGCTGTTCCTTAATAAACAATCATCTCCCATTGATTATTGAGTCTGTCCTATACCTTTTCCATTTTCCTAATAAGGACAGTCTGTATTCTATGATCCTGCAGAGAGAAAATTAGGTAAACATTCTTTTATAGCCTTCTTAATAATTCTGATTCTGCCCACATAAGTTATCTATCCAGACCTGTGCCCGAGTGAGAGGATTTTAAAAGAATTAAGTGATTTAAAATTTAAACTTAAATGTAGAATAAAATTAGTTCCAATGCATTACATTAAAATATTTATAAACACCTGAGAAACCTAAAGGTGTATAAGATTTTTTTATTGAAAGTGAAGGGATAGTGGCTTTTGGTTCTCTATATTTTAAGCAATTTGCAAAAAGGATTGGCAAAATAAGATTTACATTTGCAACAGGCTTGACACATTAAATTTTGCATATTGAAAGGAGCACAAGCCTCAGTAATATGTCAAAGCTATCCTTTTATTTATTTCTAAAGATTTATGCTTCTGCTCTCTTAATATTAAAACTTAAAAAATTAATTTTTAGCTAGTTGTGCAAAGGAGTTTCGCTTCATCATGTCAGTGTTGAATAGAGTATATGTGCGTTTCAATACATCTGGATCATTGTCAAACTTTCTATTTTTCTTCCTTCCCTTACGCCAACCCCATCTATTCCTTCAGGTTTCCTACTTATATTCTTACATGTGTATGATTGTATTAGTCCACCATTTCCCTCTCCATTCTTATGCCCTACTCCCCTTAAGTCCAACTCTCCCTTTTAAGTCTTGTTTGAACTTCATGGTATTTTGTTAAATATCTCTGACTTTGGGATTTGGCTTTGGGATTGCCACATCCTCACTTCCATGTTTGGCCTACATAAATGAGGAATTTTCTCCACATTACTAATCTCTGAATGGCTGAAATAGGTCTCCTTTACTATTCACCTTCAGTCCTAAATTCAGAATTGGAGCTTTTATCCTTCCCTACGCACTGAAGATGGAAGGAAAATAATTTCCATGCTCTTTGCATTGTGCTATCCATCATGAAAATCCATTGCTTATCACTTCAGCAATCTAAATTTAAAGTCATGTTTTCTGCATCATATTCACACAGTTTAAGTGAATATCGAGGGTAATTAACCTAGTATTGAAAGTTTAGGAACGGTCTTCAATTTCTGATGATAGACGATTGAGTAAGTTTGATTATACAGATTCCACTATGCAGTGAGTCCTGTAGTCTTTTACATTTTCAAATAAACTTAGAGTTAGTTTTTATTAATAATTACAATGGTTTTATTTCAGTATTTGAAACGCTGTCCCAATTATTTTACAACTTTCACATTAAGCTAGACTGATCTTCCCTCCCCCCACTTTCCCCACTACTTCATGTTAAGTCTCCTTGGGCTTTATTATTTGAGAGGCCAAAGGAAGAAAAAACAGAGAGGTGATCATTACTCAGATATCTCCTTCCTCTTCTGTTTCTGCTATTCTTGCTGAGAGGAAGACTGGATCAGGGCACAAGAGTGATGCTTGACTTCACCATACAAAGGAGCATTCCTGGCATGTCAATTATTGTTTCTCAGAATCACTAAAACTGCTGACTCTTGCCTTTTCTGTAACAATCTAACTGTGGTGCCCTTGGTGCAGGAGGAAGCACACTACCAGGATATTACCTATAAACCGGTATTTTATATCTCAACTTACTACTATCATAAATATAAATCTTTGGCTACATACATGCAAAGGCACTGATTGTCCAACAGTACCTTAGTGAGGAATACACAATTCTACTCATCTCTCCACTCCTCTTGTCTCCTCCTTTTCCCTTTCCTCACTTACCCTTCCCTACCTTCTCTCTTTGTGTCTCACTCCTCCATATTCATCTTTACTTGCTCTCTTTTCTCTTCTAGTAGCAAGTAATATGGCTTATCCGACAACACATAAATGATTGAATTTTTTTCTCTTTTTTTGTGATTATTTACTCTTGAGAAGTTAGTTCTACAATAGAACCAGTGGCTTACACCTACCTACTGGGTAGCTTCAAATTTGACAATTGATATTCAAAGCTATTCCAAATAAATAAATCTAAGGGATTCTTTCTTTCACTTTTGGTAAAAGGAAGAAGTGAAGGTGTATAGGTGATATAGTCCAAACATTGAGAATTAAAGCCCAGAGCTCAAGGCCAGGAGTTCAAACCCCATTACCAGCTCAATAAAAAAAAAAATCATTCGTCTTTGAATGGGGATATTTGTCCAAAAATTCATACCCAGGACAATTTTCAATGTCAAAGACTCTTTCACAGGCTCTTTCACATCTTAAACGGATTCCTCTGCTTGATTCACCTTATAAAAAATAGGAGCCATACTTCACATTAAAAGAGTGAGTGACGTTTCAGAGGAAGAGGGTGGAGGAGAAGCTGGAGGCTAAACAAGCTCTCCCATAGAAAGCAGTTTTAGTGTTCCAGTGAACAGTCCTAGGCTAAAGAATCACATCAAGTGTGCCATCACAGTACAGAAAATTTGGCAAAAGAGGGAAAATCCAGGCAAGGGGACAGATCTGAGCACTTGCCAGTAGCCACAGCTGCAGCAGCAGTGGCAGCATTGGCAGCAGAGGGGGCCAAAGCTTCCAAACCTATGAAGAGAGTCCAGTACAAAGGCAGCAGATGTGGCGGGCGAGCGATTCTACACTACACCAGCAAGAACAGACAAGGAGTAGATATCTTCATCCTGCAGATCACAGACCAGAGACGGCCCAGGAACCAAGACTCTGGCATGATAGAACCCTGACATCCTCTGTCCTTCTCAGGGATCAGAGGAGGAAAGGCCACCCCTCACCCCCAACACTGGAGATCTCCATCTTTGATACTGACAAAGGCCTGGCTGAGCAAACTAGCTCCAACTAAGGCCTCAAGAGTCATTTAGCAGGTCATAAGAACCTGACCTGACCTGGCAGGCTCAGCTCCACCCAGGTGAAAGTCACCCTGCCCAGGCAGAAATAGCTCTGCCCACAGAGGAGTGACTTTCTACACTTAGAAGAGCCAGAGGCTAACACTCCCTACAGCAGCCTGGAAAAACTGTTGAAACTCAGTAAACATAAATCCTAAGAATGGCTCCAGACTGCGCTCTGTGAGAGTCTCAGGAGCTAGCCCCTCAGGGATAAGCCACTGTAAGCTGAAAGACCTCAACCCTACCCAGAACCTAGCCTCATTACAGCATCTCCAAACTAGAGGAAAGAGCCATCTCTCTCTTTTGTGACTCTAAATAGATATCCCTCCCACTGAACTAGCCTGGGAGGAGGATCCCAAAATTGTGGGTAATGTAGAGCATTTTTCTGCCTGCTCAAACAAATTCACTTAAGAAACCAATCAAGCCACAGGAAAACCAAACACCAAAAGCAGAACAGAGACTCCATCACGAGACTGGTTATGGATACAGGGGAGATACATAATCTTTCCATCCCCCCACCAAAAAAAGCCAAAATTCAAATAACTCTTTTTATAAGCTTTTTTAAATTTTTATATTTAAATAATTGTTTTCTATTAACTTTTTTTCCTCTCATAATTTTTATTTTAGCTGTATATGTGTGTGTGTGCTTTTAAAATAATCTCCTTGGAACTTTTGGTCCTATTTTGTAATTCTTTTCATTTTTTCCCTTTCTTTCTACTTTGTTGGTTGTTTTTCCAGCTGTGATGACTTCAACATATGTGTGCATTTTATTTCAAATTTTTGTGTCTATATTTTATTTCATATAACACAAAGTACAAAAAGACTCAGTGATTTAGAAATTTCCAAATAGAATTCTAAGATAGACACTCGAAATTTTGTTACAACTAGGAATGGGCAGGTCTTCTTAGTGGAGGGGATAACAGAATAACAGGGACATTGTTTGACATGATTTGAATTCTTCCTCCTTTTGCCTCACTATTTCCAATAGTATTACTTCAAAGACTTTATTGGAAAGAAAATAATTTTTTTCTGTATGAACTCAAAATTTTGGTTTAATTGGGACACACTACACTTTCATATTTCATGTTAACCCTAAAATCTTCTTTCCTTGATTTAAAATCACAGATATGAATTTATAATGCTAAAATAGCATCTATGAATTTATATGAAATAGTCCAAACTATTTTCACTTCATGCTATATGTAATTTAGAGTGTAATAATAATAGTGATTAATATAGTCTGTAATAATGGACTTTGGGGAAATCAATTACAGTGGATTTTTGTGAGATAATAAATAACAGTAAAATTATATTTGATTCTATTTAAAAAACTCACAGTTACATCTAAAAATAACTCATAGTTATAAACTAATGCTGAAAAAGTAAGATTGCTTATTGGAAAAAGCTAGAAATTTCAATAAGTATGTTTTCTTTAATGGACTTGGATCGGTGCTTTAGTGGCTCATGCCTATAATCCTAGCTATTCAGAAGACTGAGATCTGGGGATAGTGGTTCAAAGCCAGCCTGGGCAGAAAAGTCTGTGAGACTCTTATCTACAATAAACCAACTGAAAACTAGAAACCGCACTGTGGCTCAAGTGGTAGAGTGGTAGCCTTGAGCTAAATAGCTGAGGGACAGTGTGCAGGCCCAGAGATTCAACCCCACAACCGACAAAAAAGAAATCTGACATGGATTTTTATTATTTAATGATATTTTAATTGTGAAAATGTGTACAGAGGGGTTTCAATTACATGAGCAGTGTAATGAGTACATTTCTTATCAAGTATTATGCCTCCTCCTTTTTTTTCCTCTAATCATTCCTTCCCATCTCTCCCCCACTCGCACCTCCTGGTCCCCCCTCCGTCCCAAAGTTGTAAAGTTCGTTTTTGATATAAGCTCTTATATATCTCATTGTTGCAATGGGTCCACCAGTTTCTCTATTTGAACAATTTATTTTTCCCTTCCCCTCCCCAAATTGTAGCAACATCAAAAGAGTGCTTATACCATGGGGAAGGGACATTAAAAGCGACAAAGAAATCATAATGTAAGTATGCTAGAAAAAAATAGCAAGGAAGAAAAACCATTTGAGTCCTTATCTTGGGTTTCATTTCACCTAATATCAACTTATCTGACCCTTTCTACTTGCATCAGACATATACTAGCAATTGCAAATAAGGGAAACCATGGACCTCTGTTTCTTTGTGCCTGGCTTACTTCACTTAATATAATTTTTCCAAGTCTCTCCATTTCCTAACAAATGCTGCAATGTCATTCTTTCTGATGGAGGCATAGAATTCCATTGTGTATATATACCACATCTTTTTTGATCCATTCATAGACTGAGGGGCATCTGGGTTGGTTCCATATCTTATCTATGGTAAATAATACTGCAGTAAACATAGTTGTGCTGGTAGCTTTAGTATGGTCTTATTTTCGATCATTTGGGTAAATGTCAAAAAGTGGGATTGCTGGGTCATAGGGGAACTGTACATAGAGTCTTTTGAGGAACCTCATACTACTTTCCAAAGTGGTTGAATATTTTTACACTCCAACCAACAATGCAATACGGTTCCCTTGTGGCCACATTGCCTCCAGCATCTGTTGATATTAGAGTTGTTGATTATACGCATTCTAACTAGGGGGAGGTGGTATCTCAATGTTGTTTTGATTTGCATTTCTTTTATGTCTAGGGAGGATGAGCATTTCTTCATGTGTCTATTGGCCATCCTTTCCTCTTCAGAGAAGTTTCTCTTTAAGTCTTTAGTACACTTATTTATTGGGCCATTGTTTCTTTGAGGATTTGTTGTTGAGGGGTTAATTTTTTGAGTTCCAGGTATATTTTAGATATGAGATCCTTGTCTGTTGTATGGCTAGTGAAGATCTTCTCCCAATCCGTGGGCTTTCTATTGATCTTGCTAGCTATGTCCTTTGCCATGCAGGTCTGCAATTTCTTGCAATCCCATTTGTGCTACCTTTCTTTATTTGTTGTGTTTCTGGGTCTCTATTAAGAAAATTTCAGCCTCTGCCAAGGAGACCTATGGTATGTGCAATTCTGTCCTGTAATGTTTTTAGGGTGTCTGCTTTGATTACTAGGTCTTTGGTCCATTTGGAGTTGATTCTGGTGCAGGGTGATATATAAGGATCGAGCTTTAGTTTTCTACAAGTGATTAACCAATTTTGCCAGCACCATTTACTGAAGAGGCTGTCTTCCATTCTATTTTTTTTAACCCCCTTATCAAAGATTAGATGGCTATAGGTCTGTGGGTTCATTTCTGTGTTTTCACTTTCATTCCATTGGTCCGGAGGCCTGTTCTTGTGCCAGTACCAAGCTGTTTTAATTACTATAGCTTTGTAATACTGTTTGAAATTTGGTATTGATATTCCTCCAGCACTGCTCTTTCTGTTAAGGATCATTTTGATATTCAGGTTCTTTTATTGTTCCATATGATTTTTTGGATTGCCTCTTCTATTTCCTTGACGAATGAGGTTGGAATTTTGATGGATATCACATTGAATTTGTAGATAGCCTTGGGAAGTATTGCCATTTTCACGATCTTGATATTTCTGATCCAGGAGCATGGGAGTTTTTGCCACTTTCTAAGTTCTGTTTTGATTTCCTTTTTCAGGTTTTTATAGTTTTCATGATAGAGATCCTTCATTTCTTTGGTTAATTCCTAGGTATTTCATTTTTTGTGAGGCTATTATGGAGTTCCTTTCCTGATTTCAGCCACACTTTTATGATTGTTGGTGTACAGAAAAGCCATTGATTTGTCAGGGTTAATTTTATACCCTGTTATTTTGCCAAAGTTTTGAATCAGCATGAATAATTTGAGAGTGGAATCCATGGGCTTCTTTAAATACAAGATCATATCATCTGCAAGAGGGAGAGTTTTACGTCATCTTCCCTATTCCTGTACCTTTTAGGTTTGCATCTTGTCTTATTGCTGTAGCTAGGCATTCTAATACTGAATTGAAGAGAAGTGCAGAGAGTGGACATCCTTGTCTCATTTCTTAGTTAAGAGAAAATGGCTTTAGTTTTTCACCATTTAGTATAATGCTGGCTGTATGTTTGTCATATACAGCCTTTATTGCATTGAAGAATGTTCCCTAGATTCCTAGTTTTTCCAGAGCTTTCATCATGAAGGAATGTTGGATCTTGTCAAATGTTTTTTCTGCATCTATTGAGATAACCATGTTGTTCTTATCCTTGTTCTTTTTGATATGATGAATTATATTAATTGATTTGTGTATATTGAACCAGCTCTGCATCCCTGAACTGAGTCCTATTTGATTGTGGTCTATAATTTTTTGGAGTAATTGTTGAAGTTGATTGGCCAAAATTTTGTTGAAAAGTTTTGCATCAATGTTCATCAAAGAAATGAGTCTCTTTGTTTCCTGAGTCCCTGCCTGTTTATGGGATTACGTTTATGATGGCTTCATAAAATGAGTTCGGTCTTGAACTTTCTTTTAAAATTTCTTTGAAGATTTGGAGGAGTATTGGTGTGTGCTTTGCTTTGAAGGCCTTTTATAATTCCGTTGTAAAATCATCTTGTCTTGGGCTTCTCTTAGATGGGAGTTCTCTTATTGCTGTTTCTATTTCAATGTTTGATATGGGGCTGTTAAGATGGTTTAACTCATCTTAGTCTAGTTTTGGCGTGTCTATATTTGCTAGGAGAAGTTCCATTTCTGCAAGATTCTCAAACTTATTAGCAAGAGGTTTGAGAAGTATTCCCTTATAATGCTCTGAATCTTGTTTGTTTCTGTGGTACCGTTTCCATTCTGATCTCTGAGTTTGTTTATTTGGTTGTGTTCTCTTGTTTTTTCTGGTAAGATTTGCTCAGGATCTGTCAATTTTGGTAAGTTTTTCGAAAAACCAACGATTTGTTGATTCTAGGGGTTTTTTTGGATTTTAATTCATTTAATTCTGATTTAATTTTAATGGTATTTTTCCATCTACTGTATTGAGGTTTATCTTGCTAATCTATTTCAAGGATAATCAAATGTCTCCTTGAACTGTTGGTTTCATATCTCCTTATTTATTGACTGCCTTTACTGGGTCCCAGAGAAGCTGGTAATTTGTATGTTCATTTTTGTTGAATATCATGGACTTTTGAATTTCTTTACTAATCTCTTCCACAACCCACTGGTGATTCAACAATGTGTTGTTCAGATGGCAAAGGACATAGCTAACAAGATCAATAGAAAGCCCACGGATTGGGAGAAGATTGTCACTAGCCATACAACGGATAAGGGTCTCATATCTAAAATATACTTGGAACCCAAAAAATTAAATCCCCCAACAACAAATCCTCAAAGAAACAACTGCCCAATAAATAAGTGGGCTATAGACTTAAAGAGAAACTTCTCTGAAGAAGAAAGAAGGATGGCCAATAGACACATGAAGAAATGCTCAACCTCCCTAGCCATAAAAGAAATGCAAATCAAAACAACGTTGAGATACCACCTCACTCCAGTTAGAATGACAAAAATCAAGAACTCTAACAACAACAGATGCTGGAGGGGATGTGGACAGAAGGGAATCTTACTTCATTGTTGGTGTGAATGTAAACTTGTTCAACCACATTGGAAAGCAGTATGGAGGTTCCTCAGAAGACTTCACATAGAGCTCCCCTATGACCCAGCAATCCCACTTTTGGGCATTTACCCAAATGTTTACAAACAAGACCATACTAAAGCTACCAGCACAACTATGTTTATTGCAGCATTATTTACCATAGCTAAGATATGGAACCAAACCAGATGTCCTTCAGTAGATGAATGGATCAAGAAAATGTAGTATATATACATAATGGAATTCTATGCCTCCATCTGAAAGAATGACATTGCCCCATTTGTTAGGAAATGGAAAAACTTGGAAAAAAATACATTAAGTGAAGTAAGCCAGGCCCAAAGAAACACAGGTCCCATGGTTTCCCTTATTTGCAATATCTAGTATATGTATGAGTCAAGAGGAAAAGGTCAGATAATGTGATGTTAGGAAAATGAGCCCTTAGATATGTATTTTAAAGTTTTTTTTCTTTCTTTTCTTTTTTCTTTTTTCTTTTTTCTTTTTTTTGGGGGGTCCGGTCGTGGGGCCTGAACTCTGGGCCTGGGCACTGTCCCTCAGCTCTTCAGCTCAAAGCTAGCGTTCTACCACTTGAGCCACAGCACCACTTCCAGCTTTTTTCTTTTTGCTTATGTGGTGCTGAGGAATCGAACCCAGGGCCTGGAGCATGCAAGGCAAGTGCTCTACCACTAAGCCTCCTTCCCAGCCCTGTTTTCTTACTTTCATGCATGTGATTCTAACGTATTTATAAGATGATTTCTTTGTTGCTTTGTATGTCCCTCTCCCACAGTATAACCCCCGCTTTCACTATATTTGATGTCAGTATAACTTGTGGAGGAGATGGGGAAAAACAAGTCGTTTAAGGATACAGGTGGACCTGTTGCAACAATGAGAAGTACAAGTTGTAATGTAGAAAACGAGTTTTACAGCGTCGGTGCAGGGAGGGGGGGAAGGATTGGGTGGGGGGGCGGGGGGAGGCTGGGAAGGGATGTGAAGGGTAAACAAAGGAGGAGGCTGCAATGCTTCCTAAGAAATGTATGCATTATCCTGCCCATGTAATTTTTACCCCTCTGTACAGTATTTTCACAAATAAAATAAAATTAAATTAAAAACAAAAAAACAATGTGTTGTTCAGACTCCATGTGTTACAGTACTTTCTTTGGTGGCTTTTTCTGTTGAGTTCAAATTGTATTCCCTTGTGTTCTGAGAGAATGCATGGTATAACTTCAATGTTTCTGAATTTGCACTTCTGCCTTGTGACCTAAAATGTGGTATACTTTGGAAAATGTTTCGTGTGCTGCTGAGAAATACGTGTATTCTGACGCTGCTAGTTGAAATATTCAGTAGATTGTCTGTTAAATCTAGTTGATCTATGCAGTTGTTTAGATCTGTTGAGTTTTTTTTCTTCTTTTATAAAATTTTTTATTTTAAAAATACCGTACAGAGAGGTTACAATTACATGGGCAGATAATGAGTACATTTCCTATCAAGTATTGTTGCCTCCTCCTTTGTTTCCCCTTCCCATCCCTTCGCATCCCCACCCTCCCCCTAACAAAGTTGCAAAGTTCGTTTTTTGACATAACGACATGTACATCTCATTAACATCTTAACAGATCAGCATTCAAATGCTTTTCAAATGAAACTTTTTCATAGTTGATGAAGTTAGTTTCCAAAAGTTAAATATAATTTAGCTTGCTGTATTACAGGTGACTGATTTGATGAAGAAAGTTGAGAGCACCTACATTAACTGATAGTTTAAATGACCTTTGAGCTTTTTTGTTTTTTGTTTTATTTTTATTTATTGAGTTTTTGCTGAGTTGATCGATCTAGTGGGGATAGTGGTGTCCCAGACTATTAATGGCTTTGGATCTATGTGAAACTTGAGGGAAAGTAATGTCTCTTGGTAAAAATTTGGGTGCTCCATTGTTTGGCGAATAGATATTTAGAATTGTAATATCCTCTTAGAGGAGAGATCCCTTAATTAGTATGTAGTGTTTTTCTTTATATTATCTCACTAATTTTAATTTGAAGTCTATTTTATCTGTTATTAGGATTGCAACTTCCACCTGTTTATGTGGGCCATTTGCTGGGTAGATTTTGTCCCAGTCTTTCACTTTCAAAATATGTTTTTTGTTGTTGTTGTTGTTTTCTTTTTTTTTTAAATTTTATTGTGAGAATATCTTACAGAGGAGTTACAATTACATGGGCAAGATAATGAGTGCATTTCTTATCAAGCATTGTTGCCTCCTCTGTATTTACCCTCTCTATTCCTTCCCACACTCCTCCTCTCCCTCCACCTGCTCCTCCCCCCACCCCCCACCAAATTTGTAATGTTCGTTTTTGGACATAATGACTTGTACATCTCATTGTTGCAATGGGTCCACCTTAATGAACCCCTAGATAAGTATTGAAATGTTTTTTTTTGTTTTGTTTTTCTTTTCCTTTCATGCAAAATGTGTTTGTTTTATGGGCAAGGTGTGACTCCTGAAGGCAGCAGATAGAAGGATCTTGCTTTTTAATCCAACTAGACAGTCTTTGTTAAGTCCGTTAATATTGGAAGTTAGGAATGAGAGGTATTCGGGAGTTCTTGCCATGTTATCCACCTTCTTGGGGGTTGCGGCAACTGGGTTCTTCCTAAGGTTCTTGATTCTCAGTTTGGGTGCAGTTTCTTGGCCTTTATTGTGGTCTTTTTGATTTTCTATATGACGAAATCTTTTGTGGGGATGGTTTGGTGGAGACATATTGTTTAAGATTTTCTTTGCTATGGAAGGTTTTTATTTGACCTCTGGTTATGAAGGAGAGTATAGCTTGGTACAGTATTCTTGGATGATAGTTGTTTGTCTTTAGGGCATGATATACATCATTCCATTCTTGTTTTAATTGTCTCTGCTGACAAATCTGAGGTTATTCTAATTTGTTTCCTTTTATAATGTTTGATCTTATCTCCTTGACAGCTCTAAGGATCTTATTTTCCTTGGTCTGAATTGATCCTGTGGGGATTATAATGTCATGGTGGGATATAATTTTCCGGTAGGGTCTATTTGGGGTTCTTGTATCAAAATAGGCCTATCTTTTTGCGTGTTTAGGAAGTTCTATGCTAGGATTCTTTTAAAGAAATTTCCTAGACCATTAATTTCTGTCTGCAGCTGCTCCTCTAAAGCCATTATCCTCAGATTAGGCCTTCAGATGGTGTATTCCAAATGTTGAATAGATCTGTCATATTTCGTGGATTTGTCTTGGATAGTTGTGTGTTCTTTCTCTACAATATCTAGGCTGTCTTCAATCCCCAATATTCGATCTTCTGCATGGTCTAACCTATGTCAAAACTTTCTACTTTGTTTTTTATTTGTTTTCCTTCTAATTGGTCAGCTTTGATGGTTTCAAATTCTTTGTTGGAGCTTTGTTTTAGATCTTGTATGAATTTTTTACCTTCTTAATTTGATGGTCAGTATTTATTCTCAAATTTGATTGGTTATGGATTCCTTGGACTCCAATTCCTTCTGTTGGGCTCCATTCACCATTGCATTTGGGGTCTCCCAGAATTCCTTCAGCTGTCTATTTATGAATTCCATGAAAGCCTCGATTGATCTTTTCTAGTCTCATCCCGCTCTCGCAATTCCTGTATTACTCTTTGATTAGCTTCCTCACGTCTTTTAAGGAGCTAGGGGCTGTTTATTTCTCATTATTGTTGATGTGACTTAAATAAATTTATCAGATTTTTCAAATAAAATAAAGAGATATTAAAAAAGACATATTTAATCACAAAATAAAGCTAAAATTTTGAGTGAATTTTTATTCTACTCCTGTTCTCAGTTATCTTCATATAACATTGAGATAAGCCAAGCATATGTGTAAATTGACACGTATCAAGCACACAGAATTCTGGAATCTTTGGGTTTTGATTCCTATATCAACTTCACCTAGCAAAGAAAATTATCACTTGTTTCATATCTTAAGTAATCTACTTAAAACAAGTTTTATTAATTTTATCAATAAATCTCAAAATCTATGGAATTGATGCATTCTATAAGTATTTGATGTCTTTTTTTATTTCCACTGAATTAATATTACATTTATTTTAGTTTCTTCAAATAAAATAATGACACACTTCAGGATAAAACATACCTGTTTTTGATTTTGGTTGTCAAAATGGAACTATTAGACATTTTGAAAATTTAATTTTCAATCCGAACCTTCAAATTTCACTAGGACTTTAATTGTGTTACTTACAACTTTAAAGTTAAAATAAAAGGCATTTTTAAATACAAAGCAAAATTATGTTATCACCTTATTCCCAGAATTGACTTTATGAGAAAATATAATTATATATATATTATATATATATATACATATATATATATAATATATATATATAATGATATACATACTGAAACAAAGTATGAGATATGGAAACAGAATACTCCTTTTTTGGTTTTGTGTTTGTTATTGTTGTTTATATTTTGTGGTGATTCTGTCTCCTTACTTTATGCATGTTATATCCATTGTATGTCTTCAAGATGTGAGGTGGGCACAGAGCTTTAGGGAAAAAGGTGAAAAAATGCAGCAGTGGAGTTCATTGAACATTAATGAAAGTGAACTACTTAACATATGGGTGGGGACAGGAGGGAGGGACTCAGAACAAGTGAGGGAACTGAAGACATTTCATAAAAGGAAATGTACTCATTACCTGACTCATGTAATTGCAATCCCTGTATAAATCACCTTAATGATAACAACAGAATAAATTTATTTTAGAAAAGCAATTAAAGCATTGTTTCTTAGAATGCTAGAAGTTTGTTTTGTTCACTGGTTTGAGCTGGTTGAGTCTATCACTGGAAGTAGCTACATTGATATTTATTGGGCGAATTTGTGAGCTACTAGTAGATAAAAGTCAATTATGATTGTTTGTATGTTTTTTGAGACTCTAATTTATTTCTTTGATCGAATTTATATTATTTCTGTCTACTGGTTTTTGGATTGGCTTGTTCCTGTTTTTCAAGGACCTAGTGGTGCATCATTAGTGCTGATTCTAATTTGTTGATGTACATACTCAAAGCTATAAATTTTCCTCTGACTATTGCCTGTGCTGTTGTGTCCCAGAGGATATAGAATTTTGTGTGTTCACTTCCACTGAATTCCATAAACGTTGGAACTGACCTCCATGTCTCTTAATGTAAGTTTGTTCCAAGTCTTTCCATTTCCTTATGAATAATGGTGTGATATAATTCTTTTCTAATCCATAGAATTGCATGAAACTGAAGAGTTTCTTCATGGCAAAGGAAAATATTAGCAAGATATATAGAAATAGAAAAGAATGGAAGAATATTTTTACTAGCTAAGCACCAGACAAGGATTTTCATAACTAACCCATACTGAGAAATCAAAAATTTTAAACCCAACAAAAATAAGCTCTCAAATAAACAACAATCTAATTAATATATTGGATAAAGGCTTAAAGAGAATTTCTTAGAAAAAGAAGTTAAATGACAAATAGATACCTCTTCATAAAAGAAAGGCAAATCCAAACAACGCTGTGATTCATCTCAACCCTGTTACAATGTCTTTTGTAAAAACGAACAATCACAGATACTGATAAGGATGTGGCCCAAAGGAAACTGTATTACACTGTTAGTGGAAATTAATCTTCTTCATGCACTTTGGAAAACACTATGGAGGTGGCTCACAAAACTGAATCGAGACCTCCCTATGATACAGCAATTCAACTTTTGGGCGTTTATCCAATAGAGCAGAAAGAAGGCCTCACTGGAGCTGCCAGCACAATCATGTTCATTGTTGCATTATTTTCTGAAGCCAACTATGGAATCTGCCCAGATGCTTCTCATTCTAAAAAAGGATCAATAATTGTATGTGTGTGTATGAATTATATATACATAATTTTTGATCCCTATTTACAAGTATGTATATATGTATGTATGTGTATATATATGTATCTGTATAAATATATATACATACACAATCAAATTCTATTCATCCATCAAAAAGAATAATATTGCACCATTCTTAAGGAAAATGGAAAACTTAGAAATAATCATGTCAAGTGAAATTAACTGGACCCAGAGAAACTTAGGTGGCATGATTTTCCTCATTTCTGGTAGATAGAAAATGCCTATAATCATAAAAGTTAACACACTGCATGGTATGCAAGGAGGTACAAATGAAATATTTGAAGTGTCAGAGTCCATGGAGAGTGAAAATACTCTAATTCCCTTAATATATTAAGTCAAAGTCTAATAAAATATATACCAGTAAATGTGCACTACAAGAGAGGAAAGTGGGGGGGGGGCAATGTGAGAAGGGTAAAAATTTGAAGTGGAAAAGGATAGAACACAGGCAAGAATCCATTGCATACTTCCCAGAATTGAAATATACAAAGCAAGGGGTAGTGTGAAATGGGGGTGAAGATGTTGAAGTGGTAACGGAATTCCAGGGGCATTGTACACATAAACTGCTTTGTTAAATGGCAAGTAATTCCATACATAACATAATATTTAGATACCTAAAGACTGAGGTTAATTGGGAGGAGTGGATGAGAGTATTGAAAAGGGTGACATTGATCAAGATGCAATGTATGCATAAACTGTTTGAGCGAATGGCAAATCCTTTGTACAACAACTTAAAGATAATAAAAATGTTCAAAAAATAAATTATGATAGTTGAATACAGAGTTGAACCACAATTCAATTCACATTTAAAAATATTTTTAACCTGGAGGTTTGGAGAATAAGATTCAAATAATAAAACATTATATGGTATATTCACATAGAGTTGATAAAACTATATTGGACTTAATATGTGCACAAAATAATTAAAATAACTGAAGTATTCATAAGTTACTTGTGAAATATTACTGTCCTACTTGTGATGTCATACTAGAAATATTTAAATAAATTGGAAAAATATTCAAGGGATTTCTCTGTGTTCTTCTTATACCATGATAAAGACTCATACTAACCTCAATTAAATTTAATGATATCTAGGGAAAAAAAGTCAATTTTAAATGTTTACACTCAAAAATAGTCTGGGTCCAAGCTTGAGATGAAATGTACCTTGCTAATTAGAAGGCAGAGGTTTAAAAGACTGATATCCAGGGCCAGATCTGATAAAAAAAAAATTCATGAGAGACTACAAAAACAAAGAGAGCTAGATATGGTGTAATTTCCCTGTTATCTCACGTTTGTGGAAGCCATAGGTAAGAAATTATTGTTCCAGGGAGGGAGGATTGACCAAAAAGTAGGACCTCAGCTGAAAAAAAAGTCTAATGTGGTCAGAGCCTTAGCAACTTCATGGACTAGTAGTGCCAAAGGAAAAAAGAAAAGAAGAAAACAGAAAAGGAAAGGAAAAGATAGAAAAGGGAAACTATTTCCTCTTCATTCTTGTAGTTTCATGTCATTGGATACAAGAATTGACAGTATTGTGTTTACTGTCAGGATTCAGGCCTCTCTAATATGAAAGCATTTATTTCAAGGAATTATTTTATTATTACTATTTATTAACTTATTATTAGGCCTTCGTGGAGATTGAACCCATGGCTTTGTATATATTAATCTAGTACTAAAACTACCCCAGCTCTCTTGTACATTTTTGGAAATTGTTTATGAATTCTTAAATTGATAGCACTCTACTTTTCATCTTATCTTTTCTCTCCCACCTTTTCCCTTATGTATTTTAGTTTATGAGATGAAAACTTTCCTCAATTTTATCTTCTAAACTTAAAACTTTGCTTTTGAGATTACAGGGAAGTAAGTTAATTTTGTGACATCAATGAAAATTATATACAGATATATGTATTTCTCATGTTAGATTGATTCTTAGAGTTGATTGCAACAAGCAACACTTTATGTGGTCATATGCAAATAGCTATTGAGCCATTTTGATCCTCTCCTAAAAATAGCTTCCCTTGTTCTTGCTATGTAAATGCTTAGAGTGTTGTTAATCATGTCCAATTGTAATTATTTGTCCTTTACTATCTATTGGATTAATTTGTAGATTTATGGACATATCTAGTTATTACAAATGAAGAAAACCATGCAGCATATATTTAATTGGATCTGGCTAATTTCCAGTCTTTCCATTTCCTCAGGAATGATGTAATGCCATTCTTTCCAATGAAAGCACAGAATTCCATCAATGCAACAGAATTGAAGGCCCGAAAGGAAGCCACTCCTATAGGCACATAATCTTTGATAAGGAAGCCAGAATCACAGGATGGTAGGAAAACAGCCTCTTCACAAAAGTGTGCTGATAGAATTGGCTGTACACAGAAAACTGTAGTTAGATTCTTATATATCCCCCTGCACCAGTATCGATTACAAATTGATCAAAGACCTCAATGTAAGTCCAGATACCTTTAGAATACTAAAGGAATAGTTAGGGGAAACAAGAGGGCTCCTTGGTACAGGTCAAAACTTCCAAAATAAGTCTGGATAAATGGAATTACATCAAACCAAATCAATCATTTGTCTGACTGAAAAACCACGGAAAAAAAAGAGATAGTGTAGCACAGATTTATTAGGGAGCAAATATACAAATGGGAGCCTCAGCCAATTCTAAAGCTTTACTCCCTATTCTAACTAGGTTATTTATAGTGTGTTGACATGAATATAAGAGTTTTTTGGTGGAGATTAGAATGAAAGCAACTAAATCTAAGACAGAGATACCATGTGAAATGAGTTGAAGCAGGAGAAAAACGAGATTAAGGCAAGGGGCTGTAGTTCAAAGCCTTGGGTTGGTGCAGCTTAGTAAGGTTTAGATGCACATGGGGATGGGGGTAAAGCAGGAGTGGTTATAATCAAAAGCACTGGTCTGAAACCTCAAAATAAGGATCCTTGTGTATGTGAACCAAACTGTTTCTATCATGAGGTTTTATTTAAATTAATAGGTACAATTTTAGATTTTTGCAGAGTGAGATGGTGCATAGTTACAGGAAATTTCTGCTATTTCAGGTAATCCAATCTACTCTTTCACAAGTTATCCAGAAGCCAGGTTTCAACACAAAAAGTACAATGAGATTATACAAATGAGACAGTGACTTTTCCCTCTCATGAATCAAAATCTTGTCAAATGACTTCTGTCTTCCATATGTTCACAAAATATTTCTCAGGATCTTTTCTACTATTTTGTCTTCATTACTGATTTTCATAGTACTTTTTTGTTGTTGTCATGTGTATGGGTCATTTTTAGGGCTTGAAATCAATGTTTAATGGGCTCCCTTGAATGTTTTGCTCATGGCTGATGACACTCTATTCCTTGAGCCACTTCTTCACCTTCTCTTTCTTGCTGGACAATTGGAGATATGTTTTCACATTTTTGTCTATTTAGGCTGCCATTGAACCAAAATCTTCAGGCCTTAGACTCTGAGTTTCTAGGATTCTACAAATGAACGGCTAACACCAAGCTTTACTTTACTGTTATTTTAATTATGAGGAAGAAGAAAGTGGAAGTGTATTTGAGGTAAGTGTGCAATTTTCAAATATAAGTTTGAATCTACTTGATATAATATAACTTATCAAGTTTAACAGTGAAATAAATGAATTTTACACATTCCCACAGAAATATAATTATAAACAAAAGGCATAATTGTTTTCCTAAGTCAAGTAATGGAACCATAAATTTCTTTCACGTTACAACTCATGTTTTACATGAGTTTAGAAGACTTCCAAGACTAAAACTAAATATATCAATTGTATGCAACAAAAAGCAAAGTGATTATAGTTAAGAATAGATATTTTATCACAGCCAAAAGATAAGACTTTTAGAAGTCTCACAAAAACGAAATGTTACATAAAGAAATTAGTCGATGTGATATAGCTTGATCATTACACAACATATAAAAGAATGTGATTACCAATCCCCATTTCATAAATGATTAAAAATAATTTTTAGGTAGACAGGTGCCAATGTTTCATGCTTGTAACCATAGTTACTAAGGAGTCTGAGAGCTGAGAATCATGGTTCAAAACCAGCCTAGGCAGGAAAGTCCACGAGTCTCTTATCTCCAATGAGCCACCAGAAAACTGTCAGTGGCCCATGTGGTAGAGCACTAGTGTTGATCTGAAGAGCTGAGGGACAGTGTCCAGGCCCAGATTTCAAGCCCCACGACTGACAACAATTAAAAATAAATAGTTAGAAATAAACAAATAATTTGACATAAATATTAAAACATATTCTAAAATTTTTAAAGTCATCAATAGATATACTAGTTTATATAAATGTAGAGAAGTGTTTTCTGGTTTTAGTTGTCATTGAATCAACTGTATAAATCAGACATTTCTCACTCAATTCATATTTGTATGTTTATGTACTAATATGCCACAAGTATAATGAACTGATTCGTGATAGGCAGTGCTGTTTTAATAATCTCCCTTGGATTTCTAACGTTAACCCTTCTACCATAAAATCGATATGCCCTCTAACCTTGTCAGAGATTTCATCTCATTGGAGCAGAAAAGTATATGATATATTCATTGTTTGCAACAACTGTAACATTTTATTGCATTTCACTTAGCTGAGGAACCAACACATTCAAGTCATCTTAACCATGCCAGTAATAGCAAGATGTCTTCTGAGTTTCTCGGTCTCTTAAGATATGAATTATACATCTATTTTTTTCCTGCCTAACATCCTATATCATAAGAAGATCTTTTTGTGTAACACTGTGTTCCTGATTAGAAGATGAGAATAAAGGCAATAATGAAGATATCCAAGGAAAATATATGAAAACAATTAAAAAAGCCATCGCAGACTTCCTGTTTTCACCGGTTTCAATGAGAATATATGTTAAAGTATCACGTTTTGTTATCATTTAAAGAGCAACAATTAAACCTTAATTAGCAGTGAAGAAGGGAACAGAAAACTTTGAAGACAGCTTGACCTTGAACAATCCAACAAAAGCTTAATGGATTTATGTTTTTCTATGTAGTTGCCAAAATAATAGAGAGCAACGTTGAAAGGCAGGAAAATACCTAAGTCAAAGGACTAAACTTTTTTCTATAAAATAATTGTGAGGGTCTGACTCTTTCAAAGTCAGGCTTGCAAAGAAAAAGTGTATTTGCTTTAGTGTGCATAATAAAAAAATATAAAAAATCCTTTGTTAATATTTTACATATCTTGCCTAGGACTTGTCATGTTGGAGAAAAGGAAAGGTATGAAAATGCTGAAGATTGACTATTCCCCAATATCATTCTTATTTATCAGCGATAGCAATGGGAGTAGACTTGATTACTCTTAGTATCATGATTGTTTACATTTAGAAGCATTATTTGTTGCTGGGTTTTAAGCTGCAAACCCTTGTGTCATTTCCTGACAGGAAATGACTTAGAAGAGTAGAAACTATTTTCTACCTATATCACAATCTACAGGTGTAGATTTTGTTTCCTTTGTATCAGGAGATGCATTTTTGTTAACTTTTTTGCACTATCTAGTGATCCTATAACATCCTATACCAACCTAGGATTGCTGTATCTTTACTGGATTCTCAAATTTCTGTTGGAATGATAAGAAGGATAGAAAATTGAGTTTCTGTTTCTGTTTTACTTTTTGTTATTATTTTAGAAAGTGTAACTCAAAATGATGTAATTTATCTTTATAATATTAGGAGACAGATTTCATTTCCATATACTTACCCTAGCCTTTTACATAACTTTGGTACTTAGTGATCCCCAAATGTGAAAATAAAGATAAGGAGCTTCTTATTTAGATATTATTTAGAATTTCAAGACTTCATTAATGCAAGGCCGTTAGTATGTACATCATACATGTGTACAAGGCCGGTGGCAACTTTTTCTTATTCTCAGAAACAAGGACATGTGGTGTACCTGTAGTTGCATCAGGAAAAGGCTGTAGTTGAGTTGGTTTACTAAACCAAATGTACTGTAACAAATTTTTTTACTTTTAATTACATTTTTATTATCTTTTTTTATTTTTTATTTTTTTATGGTGAAAATACTGTACAGAGGGGTTACATTTACTTGGGTAAGATAATGAGTAAATTTCTTATCAAGCATTGTAGCCTCCTCTTTTATTTCCCCTTCCCATCCCTTCCCAGCCTTCCCCCCACCCCCCACCCAATCTCCCCCCCCCATCAAAGTTGTAAAGTTCATTTTCGACATGTCAACTTGTACTTCTCATTGTTGCAACAGATCCACCTGTATCCTTATTCAAACGAGTTGTTTTTCCCCTTCCACTCCACTAATTATACCGACATCAAATAAAGTGAAAGCAGGGGTTATACTGTGGGGGAGGGACATACGAAGCAACAAAGTCCTGGGTTCGATCCCCAGTACCAAAAAAGAAAAGACAAAAAAAAAATGTGTTAGAAACAAATGCATGAAAGAAAAAAACATTTAAATACATATCTTAGGGTTCATTTTCCTAACATCACCTTATCTGACCTTTTCTGCTTGACTCATACATATACTTGATATTTCAAATAAGGGAAACCATGGGGCCTATGTTTCTTTGGGCTTGGCTTATTTCACTTAATATATATTTTTTCCAAGTCTTTCCATTTCCTAACAAATGGGGCAATGTCATTCTTCCTGATGGAGGCATAGAATTCCATTGTGTATATATACCACATTTTATTGATCCATTCATCTACTGAAGGGCATCTGGGTTGGTTCCATATCTTAGCTATAGTAAATAATGCTGCAATAAACATAGTTGTTCTGGTAGCTTTAGTATGGTCTTGTTTGTAAACATTTGGATAAATGCCCAAAAGTGGGATTGCTGAGTCATAGGGGAGCTCTATGTGGAGTCTTTTGAGGAACCTCCATACGACTTTCCAAAGTGGTTGAACAAGTTTACACTCCCACCAACAATGAAGGGTATAAAATTAACTCCCAAAAATCAATGACTTTTCTCCATGCCAAAAACGAGAAAAGTGTGGCTGAAAGCAGCATAAAATTTTTAGAGGAAGTTTGTCTTCAGAAGTATATATAGATAAAGAGATAGATTGATAGATATAGATATAGATATAGATATAGATATAAAGGTTATGTGTAGAAAGTCATACATTTTTAGAGGGAATTTTCATCAGCAATATTTTCATATATCTAAATGTATGTGTAGAATGATGTACATTATACTGAAACAAACATCTTAAACCATTATTAAAATTTAACAAAATACATCAAACTAAGTTCTGGTAACTCACACATATAATTCTAACTATTCTGGAGGTTGAGATCTTAGAATTGTTTTCAAAACTAGTCCAGACAGAAAATTAATTGTTACATTCTTATCTCCAATTAACCACTAAAAAACAGGAATTAGCTCTGTGCTTCAAGTAGTAGAGTGTTTTTCTTGGGCAGAAAAAGGCTTAGGGACAATGCCAAGGCTTTGCAAACAACAACCACAACAAATAATATATCACATTAATTTCGCAAAGCATCTTTTAAGTGCTGTGAACATTTCTTAGAAAAATGAATACCTTCCCTTGGAAAATGTATTCTAAAAAGTATAGAATATTTATGTCTATGTTAAAGACATGACTAGTTTGTTTAAGATATTTACATAATGATTACAAATTAAGAATAATGATAGGTAGGTAATACATTGGGACTGGTCTTTTATTCTTTTTTATGATAGTAATAAAATGATATTTGTAATAACTATATAAAATTACTCTTGTTTGGCATTTGTATTATAATAAGTGATAAACATTTTTAAATGATTTCCATAGAAAGGATAATTTTCTTAATGGTATTAATACTTTTGTAATTTAAAAACAATTAAGAAAATTTTTCTGAGGCTGGTTTGCTATAAGACTATATTTGTTTCCTTGTTCTAGTTTTCATATGTTCGTAAAAATTAAAATTCCAAAAAGTCAATGGATGTTGCCATTTAGGAACATGTTCATAGACAAGAACATTGGAGTCCCTTAAGTGGAATTGTTTTATCTGATTTATTATTTTCACAAATAAATCAAGATGATTGTGTATTTTGTTTCATTTCACTACTATTGGTTCTTATCTCGAGAACACATTTTTCCTAGCAAAGTAGAATAAAGCAATTGGATAGAGCAAGTAACATATGTCTTTCATAAAATGCAGATGCATAGATTTGTGGCTTCTGTCATTAGATAAAAGTTTCTTCCAGAAAATATCAATTACTTATAAGTGATACATAATTCCTAGGTAATCCAGTCATCACAAACACTTGTTGACTGAGTAATCGTTGTATACATTCAAAGTAAACAGAATCACATCTTTGTTTCAAAAACTGTAGTTGACACATTTTTAGCCAACATAGAAAACATCTTTCTAGGTATTATGATTTTATGTGGAGTATTTTTAACAAGAGTTTTTTTTGGTTGACATGTAATTCACATAAAATATATTATCTCGTTTTATTATATACATTTTAGAACTTTGGAATTGAAATGTAAAATTATAGGTTTTCTAAGCCTGTTTTTCACAAATAGGCATTTCTTCACATAGAAATGCTGTAAACTTTAGGACAGACATTAAAATAGATATAATTCTTTTAGTTCCAAGTATATTTTAGATATGAGACCCTTGTCCATTGTATGGCTCGTGAAGATCTCCCAATCCATGGGCTTTCTATTGATCTTGCTACCTATGTCGTTTGCCGTGCACAAGCTCTGCAATTTCATGCAATACCATTTGTCCAACCTTTCTTTGATTTGTTGTGTTTCTGGTCTCTATTAAGAAAATTTCAGCCTGTCCAACAAGACCTAGGGTTTCTCCTATTGCATCCTGTAATGTTTTCAGAATGTCTGCTTTGTCTCTGAGGTCTTTGATCCATTTAAAGATGATTCTGGTGCAGAGTGATATCTAAGGATCTAGCCTTAGTTTTCTACAAGTGAGTAACCAATTTTGCCAGCACCATTTACTGTAGAGGCTGTCTTTCTTCCATTTTAATTTTTTAACTCCCTTATCAAAGATTAGATTGCTAAGAGTTCCAGGAAGATGGTGGAGGAGAAGCTGGAGGCTAATCAAGCTCTCGCATAGAAAGCAGTTTTAGAGTACCAGTGACCAGTCCTAAGCCAGAGAATCACAACAAGTGTGCTATCACAGGACAGAGAGTTAGGCCAGAGAAGGAAAAGCCAGGCAAGGAGACAGATCTGAGCTCTTGCCAGCAGCCGCCACTGCCACGATGGCAACGGTGGTGGCGATGGCCGAACCCGCCATACCTGAATCACAGAGAGTCCAGGAAGAAGGAGCCAGACCCAGCGGGGCAGCGGATTCTAATCAACACCAGCAAGAACCGACAAGGAGTGGACACCTTCATCCTGCAGTTCACAGACCAGAGACGACCCAGGAACCAAGACGGAGTGAGTAGAAGCCTGACGTCCTCATTCTTTCTCAGGGAGCAGAGGAGGGAAGGCCACCCTTCCGCCTCCCCCAGTACCAGAGATCTCCATCTTGGATACCGACAAAGCTCAGTGGAGCTGCTAGCACCAACTCAGGCCTTGGAAGAAATCTAGAGTCACTTAGCAGGTCACAAAAACCTAAAATGACCTGCCAGACTCAGCTCCACCCAGGGAAAAGTCACCAAGCTCAGGCACCAGCCCCAGAAGTGGCTTTCTGCACTGGGTAATCAGAACCATAGGCTGCGCCTCCCTTTAGCAGCCTTGAAAATCAATTGAAATTCAGTAAACATAAATCCTGAGTGTGGCTCCAGTGCTCTGTGAGTTTCTCACAAACTAGCCTCTGGGAAAAGCTACTGTTTTCTGAAAGGCCTCAACACTACCCAGAACCTGGCCTCATCACTTCATCTCCAAACTTGAGGAAAGAGCCATCTCCCTCTTTTGTGATACTCAAAGCAGATCTCCCACCCATTGAACTAACCTGGGAGGAGGATCGCAAAATCCTGGGTAAAGCAGAGCATTTTTCTGCCTGTCCAAACAAACGGACTTAAGAAACCAACCAAGCCACAGGACCACAAGCAGACCAGTGACTCCAACAAGAGGCTGATTATGGACACAAGGGAGATACAGGATTTTTCCCACCTTCCCAAAAAAATCAAAAAACTTTTTTTTTTCTGCTTTTTCTTCTTCTTATTTTTCCTTTTATAAATTTTCTTTTCTTTCGTAAAACTTTTTTTAATTTTTAACTTTTACCTTTTTTGAAAAAAAATTGTTTTCTACTCTTTTTTTCCTCTTATAATTTTTATTTTAGGGATACATGGGTGTGTGCCTTTTTCTTTCTTTTTTTTCTCTTGCTTTTTTTTTAAATTTCTTTTTGTTTTTTGTTTAGCTCTACTGAACTTCTGATCATTTTTTCTTTCTTTCTAATCCTTTTCACCTTTTCTTCTCTTTCGTTCTTCTTTATGTGACCTAATTGTTCTGCACATCCTCAGATAAACCTGTAGTTGACTATTAGATCCTATCTCCCATTGTGTACACACATAATCCACAAATTTATTACTCAATTCAAAACTTCTGAGACTTAAATCCCTTAATAGCAGCTTTATACCTCTATACCTTTAATACCTCTTTATACCTATATAATATTTTAGGTATTTTTATTTTTAAATTTTTCACATCTCCTTTATATCCTTCCCTTTCTCTCATTATATTCACGTTCTTTGAATAGTTTGTTCTCGTGTCTGCATAATATTTGTAATTTTTACTTTTCTATTTTTTTCTGCTCTCTTTTTTTCCCTTTCTATTTCTTCTTTTTTCTCTCTCTCTACTTTCATCCTATCCAAACTATTTCCTGCTCTGAGATTAGGACTTAGTTAAGTTTACTTTCCCTGTACCTTCCCACATCACTCTATTCCTACTTTTTACCCACATTACTCCCTAAACTTAATAATTTCTGGTTTTCCAAATTCTTCTCTGCGGTTCCTAGCCCATTAATATATATCTGTTGAACTAGATTGTATCTGCAGACTATTGACTGTGGAAATTCTGACTTTGGTTGATGCTTGCCTTAAGATAGAGTTCTAGCACAAAACTGGTGTTATTTAAATCCCAAATGGGCAGAGTAAGCCGGAAAAACACAAGAAAAATGGCAAGTCCGGGGATCTCCACTCCCACTCATGATAATCACGGACAGAACAGATAATGAATAATCCAGAGGAGAGTTCCCAAATAGCTCTACAAACACTGCTGGGAAATATGATAAACGAAAAGATTGAAAACCTACAAAGGACTCTGTATGAGTGTGATACGGAGAGAGAGGAGGCAATCCAAAGGTTTATACAGGAATATCATGAGCTTGAGGAAGCTACTCAAAAACGGATACAGGATTTGTGTGAGCAGCTTGAGAACACTCAAAGAGAACTACAGGAATGGCATGAATGGGAGGAAGCTAAGCAAAGAGTAATACAGGAATTGAGAGAGCAGGATGAAAATACACAAAGATCACTAAAGGCATTCATGGGTTCCACTAACAAAGAGCTGAAGGAAGTCAGGGAGACCACAAAGGGAATGCTGAATGGAACCCTACAGAAGGAATGGGAGTCCAAGGAAACCATAACCAATCAACAAGTTGATTTGAGAATAAACCCTGACCACCAAATTAAGAAAGAAAAGAAGTAAATACAAGATCTAAAACAAAGCTTCAACAAAGAACTTGAAGCTATCAAATCTGACCAATTAGAAGGAAAGAAATAAAAAACAAAGTAGAATGTCTTGACACAGGTTAGACCATGAAGAATATCGAATCTCGGGGATTGAAGTCAGCCTAGATATTATAGAGAAAGAACATACAATCATCCAAGACAAGTCCAAGAAATATGATAGCTCTATCCAACACTTGGAAGACAGCCTCAGAAGAGCTAATCTAAGGATAATTGGTGTAGAAGAGCACCTAGAAACAGAAGTGAATTGTCTACGAAATTTGTTTCACAGGATCCTAGCAGAGAACTTCCCAAACATGCAAAAAGGTAGGCGTACTCAGATACAAGAAGCTTTTAGAACTCCAAATAGACCAAAACAAAATAGGACATCCCACCATCACATTATAATCCACACAGGATCAACTCAGACCAAGGAAAAGATCCTTAAAGCTGTCAAGGAGAAAAGATTAATCACCTATATAAGGAAACCAATTAGAATCACCTCAGATTTCTCAGCAGAGACAATCAAAGCAAGAAGAGCCTGGAAGGATGTATGACATGCCCTAAAAACAAACAACTATCAACCAAGAATACTGTACCCAGCTAAACTCTCCTTCATAAATGAAGGCCAAATAGAAACCATCCATAGCAAAGAAAAATTGAAACAACACATCTCCACCGAATCAGCCCTACAAAAGATTCTTATAGATGTCCTACTCATAGACAACTAACAAGACCACAATAAAGGCCAAGAAACTGCACCCAAACTGAGAATCCAAGAACCATAGGAAAACCCCAGTTTTTGCAGCCCCCCAAGAAGGTGGATAACATGGCAGGAACTCCCAAATACCTCTCAGTCCTATCTATCAACATTAACGGACTTAACTGTCCTATTAAGCGTCTTGGACTGTCTAGTTGGTTTAAAAAACAAGATCTTTCTATCTGCTGCCTTCAGGAGTCACATCTTGCCCATAAAAACAAACACATTTTCAATGTTAAATGCTGGAACAAAATCTACCAAGCAAACAGCCCCATAAACAGGCAGGAGTTGCAATCATAATATCAGATAAAATAGACTTCAAATTACAATTCTTGAGAAGAGATAAAGAAGGTCCCTACATACTAATTAAGGGATATCTACTTCAGGAGGATATTACAATTCTAAATATCTATTCGCTAAACAATGGAGCACCCAAATTTATCCAAGAAACATTACTTT
Source organism: Dipodomys spectabilis (assembly GCF_019054845.1). Lineage (NCBI taxonomy): Eukaryota > Metazoa > Chordata > Mammalia > Rodentia > Heteromyidae > Dipodomys > Dipodomys spectabilis. Next base: position 175,628 of record NW_024871318.1, on the reverse strand, counting down.
CCCTCAAATCCCACATAGATCCAAAGACATTAATTGTTGGGTATTTTAACACACCACTCTCCCCAATAGATAGATCAACTCGGAAAAAACTCAACAGAGAAACCACAGATATAAACAGCTGCATAGATCAACTAGTTTTAACATACATCTACCGAATATTTCACCCAGGAGCAACAGAACACATGTTTTTCTCAGCAGCACATGGAACATTGTCTAAAATAGACCACATTTTAGGCCACAAAGCAAACTTGTCCAAATTAAGAAACTTTAAAGTTATACCTTGCATTCTCTCTGACCACAAGGGAATAAAATTAGAACTCAACAACCAAAGCCACCAAAGAAAGTCCGGTAATAATGGAAGCTGAACAACACACTGCAGAATCACGAGTGGGTTATGGAAGAAATTAGAAAGGAAATTCAAATGTTAATGCTATTCAACAAAATTGAGCACACAAATTACCAGCTCCTCTAGGACACAGCAAAGGCAGTACTCAGAGGCAAGTTTATAGCTCTGAGCTCCTACATCAACAAATTGGAGAGATCTGAAACCAACAATTTAATGAGACATCTAAACCTCCTTGAAAAAGAGCAGTAAGATAAAACCCAATCCAGTAGACGGAAAAAAAATAATTAAAATTAAATCAATTAAAAGAATTAGAAACCAAAAAAACTATAGAAAGAATCAACAAAACAAAAAGTTGGGTCTTCGAAAAAATTAACAAAATTGACAGACCCTTAGCAAATCTTATCAGAAAAAGAAGAGAACACTCCTAAATAAGTAAACTCAGAGATGAGAATGGAAACATCACCATGGAAACAACCAAGATTCAGAACATTATAAGGGAATACTTCTCAAAACTTTATGCTAATAAGTTTGAGAACTTGGCAGAAATGGACCTTTTCGTAGCAAATGTTGACATGCCAAAACTAAACCAAGATTAGTTAAACCATCTTAACAGGCCCATATCAAGCATTGAAATAGAAACGGCAATAAGAGACCTCCCAGCTAAGATAAGTCCAGGACTATATGGTTTTACAGCAGAATTTTACAAGGCTTTCAAAGCAGAGCTCACACCAATACTCCTCCAACTATTCAATGAAATTGAAAGAGAAAGTTCATTACCGAACACATTCTATGAAGCAATCATAACACTCATCGCAAAACCAGGCAGGGACTCATCAAAGAAAGAGAATTATAGACCAATTTCTTTGATGAACATTGATGCAAAACTTCTCAACAAAATTTTGGCCAATCGACTTCAACAATTCATCCAAAAAATCATAAAACACGATCAAACAGGGATTCAAAGCTGGTTCAATATATGCAAATCAATTAATATTATTCATCACATCAACAGTAGCAAGGATAAGAACCACATGGTTAACTCAATAGATGCAGAAAAAGCATTCGACAAGATCCAACACCCGTTTATGATGAAGGTTTTGGAAAAATTAGGAATCCATGAAACATTCCTCAATACAATAAAGGCTCTATATGACAAACCTACAGCCAGCATTATAATTAATGGTGAAAAACTAAAGCCATTTCCTCTTAACTCAGGAACAAGACAAGGATGTCCACTCTTTCCACTTCTCTTCAATGTAGTATTAGAATGCCTAGCTACAGCAATAAGAGAAGATGCAAACATAAATAGTATACAAATTGGAAAAGAAGAAATAAAACTCTCCCTTTTTGCAGATGACATGATCTTGTATTTAAAGAATCCCATAAATTCCACTCCCAAATTCCTCAAGCTGATTCAAAACTTTGGCAAAATAGCAGGGTATAAAATTAACCCCACAAAATCAATGGTTTTGCTGTATGCCAACAATGAGAAAAGTGTGGCTAAAATTAGGAAAGCAACTCCATTTGTAATAGCTCCACAAAAAATAAAATACCTCGGAATTAACTTAACCAAAGAAGTGAAGGACCTCTAAGATGAAAAATTTTAAAAATTGAAAAAGGAAATCAAAACAGAACTTAGAAAATGCAAAACCTCCCATGCTCCTGGACTGGAAAGACTAACACCGTGAAAATGGCAATACTTCCCAAGGCTATCTACAAATTCAATGCGATACCTATCAAAATTCCAACTTCATTCTTCAAGGAAATAGAAGAGGCAATCCAAAAATTCATATGGAACAATAAAAGACCCCGAATAGCAAAAATGCTCCTCAACAGAAAGAACACTGCTGGAGGAATATCAATATCAAATTTCAAACTCTAGTATAAAGCCATAGTAATCAAAACAGCTTGGTACTGGCACAAGAACAGACCTTAGGACCAATGGAATAGAATTGAAAACCCAGAAATGAACCTACAGACCTATAGCCATCTAATCTTCGATAAGGGAGCTAAAAAAATAGAATGGAAGAAAGACAGCCTCTTCAGTAAATAGTGCTGGCAAAATTGGTTAACTACTTGTAGAAAATTCAAACTAGAACTTTATATATCACCCTGCACCAGAATCAACTCCAATTGAATCAAAGACCTCGGAGTCAAAGCAGACACTCTGAAAACATTACAGATGGAATAGGAGAAACCCTAGGTCTCCTTTGCTCAGGAGGAAATTTTCTTAATAGAGACCCGGAAACACAACAAATCAAAGAATTGTTTGACAAATGGGATTGCATGAAGTTGCAGAGCTTCTGCATGGCAAAGGACATAGCTAGCAAGATCAATAGAAAGCCCACGGATTGGGAGAAGATCTTCACTAGCCATACAACGGAGAAGGGTCTCATATCTAAAATATACTTGGAACTCATAAAATTAAATCCCCCAACAACAAATCCTCAAAGAAACAACTGCCCAATAAATAAGTGGGAGAAACTTCTTTGAAGAAGAAAGGATAGCCTAGAGACACATGAAGAAATGCTCAACCTCCCCAGCTATAAAGGAAATGCAAATCAACATTGTGATACCACCTCACCCCAGTTAGAATGGCAAAAATCAAGAACTCTAATAACAACAGATGCTGGAGGGGATGTGGACAGAAGGGAACCTTACTTCATTGTTGGTGTGAGTGTAAACTTGTTCAACCATTTTGGAAAGCAGTACGGAAGTTTCTCAAAAGACTTTACATAGAGCTCCCCTATGACCCAGCAATCCCACTTTTGGGCATTTACCCAAATGTTTACCAACAAGACCACACTAAAACTACCAGCTCAACTGTGTTTACTGCAGCATTATTTACCATAGCTAAGATATGGAGTCAACCCAGATTCCCCTCAGTAGATGAATGGATCAACAAAATGTGGTATATGTACACAATGGAATTCTATGCCTCCATCAGAAAGAATGACATTGCCCCATTTGTTAGGAAATGGAAAGACTTGGAAAAATTATATTAAGTGAAGTAAGCCAAGCCCAAAGAAACATAGGTCCCATGGTTTCCCTTATTTGCAATATCTAATATATGTATGAGTCAAGCAGTTAAGGTCAGATAATGTGATGTTAGGAAAATGAACCCTTAGATATGTATTTAAATGTTTTTTTCTTTCATCTATTTGCTTCTAACGCATTTATAAGATTATTTCTTTGTTGCTTTGTATGTCCTTTCCCCACAGTATAACCCTTGCTTTCACTATATTTGATGTCGGTACAATTTGTGGAGGAGAAGAGAAAAAACAAGTCGTTTAAGGATAACTGTGGACCCGTTACAACAATGAGAAGTACAAGTTGTCATGTTGAAAACGAACTTTACAACTTTGGTGGGGGGAGAGATTGAAAGGGGGGGCGGGGGGGAGGCTGGAAAGGGACGTGAAGGGTAAACAAAGGAGGAGGCTGCAATGCTTGATAAGAAATGTACTCGTTATCTTGCCCATGTAATTGTAACCCCTCTGTACAGTATGTTCACAATAAAAAATAAAAATAAAAAAAAACACAAACAGTGTAATAAAAAACTTCTTGTTTCCATTTCCTGAAAAAAATATTATATTGCTATATGTCTGTAGGTTCATTTCTGGGTTTTCAATTCTATTCCTTTTGTCCTGAGGTCTGTTCTTGTGCAAGTACCAAGCTGTTTTAATTACTATGGCTTTGTAGTAGAGTTCCAAATTTGGTATTGATATTCTTCCAGCCCTTTTCTTTCTGGGAAGGATAGTTCTTTGATATTTGGGGTCTTTTATTGTTCCATATGACTTTTTGGATTGCCTCTTCTATTTCCTTGAAGAATGAGGTAGGAATATTGATAGGTATCGCATTGAACATGTAGATAGCCTTTGGAAGTATTGCCATTTTCATGATGCTGATTCTTCCATTCCAGGAGCATGGAAGGATTTGCCACTTTGTGCCCAATAAATAAGTGGGCTATAAACAAATGAGTGGCTATAACCAAAAACTCTAATAACAACAGATGCTGAAGGGGACGTGGACAGAAGGGAACCTTTCTACATTGTTGGTGTGAGGGTAAACTTGTTCACCTACTTTGGAAAGCAGTATGGAGGTTCCTCAAAAGACTCCACATAGAGCTCCCCTGTGATGCAGCAATCTCTCTTTTTAGCATTTACCCACATGATCCCAATCAAGACCATACTAAAGCTACCAGCACATCTATGTTTATTGCTGCATTATTTACCATCCTAAGATATGGACCCAGACCAGATACCCCTCAGTTGATGAATGGATCAAGAAAATGTGGTATATATATATATATATATATATATATATATATATATATATACACACACACACACAATGGAATTTTATGCCTCCATCAGAACGGATGACATTGCCCCATTTGTTAGGAAATGGAAAGACTTGGAAAAAAGTATATTAAGTCAAGTAAGCCAGGCCCAAAGAAACATAGGTCTCAAGGTTTCTCTTATTTGCAATAACTATTATATGTCTGAGACACACAGTAACTGTCAGACAAGTTGATGTTAGGTGACATGAACCCCAAGATAAGGATTCAAATGTTTTTTTCTTTATTTCGATTGTTTCTTTTATATTTATAGCATGATTTCTTTGTTGCTTTGTATGTCCCTCCCCCACGGTATAACCCCTGCTTTCACTGTATTTGATGTTGGTATAATTTGTGGAGAGGAAGGGAAAAACATTGTTTAAATAGGGATACATGTGGACCCATTACAACAATGAGACATACAAGTCGTTATGTCAAAAAACAAACTTTACTACTTTGGCAGGGTGGTGGTGGTGGTGGTTTTGCTGGTGGTGGTGGGGTGGGAGGGTAGGGGGTAGAGATAGGGAGAGGGGAAGGGATTGGAAATGGAAACAAAAGAGGAAACAACAATACTTCACCAGAAATGTAATCATTATCTTGTACATGAAATTGTCCAGCATATATCATCTATAGTGTGTCTTTTCAAAATTTGTTTTGGGGGATTATTTCCAGGATCGCACATGTACTGTTCCAGTGCACTGTCAATGAAGTACATTACCAGTCCAAAAAAGTTTTTTACTTCTCCTTAATACATACATAGAAATGTAATGGCATGATCGTATACAATTCTCTTTGACCTTTCAAAGACTTGAAAACTTGCTTGCTAAAATGATTGCAGTATTATACAACTTGATACGCTATGTGGAGTATATCAATTTCTCCACAAATGCATTACTATATTTTGTGTCGTCTTTTTATATAATGGTCACATTAGTGAATTTTCTTTTAATTTTTGTTAGATACTAAAGAGGAGCTTATTTCATATGCTCCTCCTTTTGACTATTAATTTACATATGTTCTTTAAAGAAATATCCTATTCACAAAAAATGTATATAGAATTAGAAGATATATAAATACTTAAGATTCAGGATAATTGTAGTATTAACATTGTAGTATTAACAAATATGTGTCCTCTATCTGTTAGATATGTTTTCACTTCTGTGATAGTGTCCTTTGAATTATGAAAGGTTATCACTTGATGTTTTCCAGGTTATTCTTGCTTTTCTTTAGCCATTAATGAGCCTCCTGACCATCTAGGATTACAGGTATGACCTATTGGTGCATGTTTGTCTTTCAATATTTTAAATGATTTCTTTTTGTTTTGAATTCAAGTATTGTCCTTTCAGTAATTCTGCACATTCTCAGACAGTTGTTTTCCACCTGTCAAGATGATAAGCATCTGTTTGATTGATAATTGTCCTTTTTATTGTTTGACATATTTTTCATTGTTTCTAATGCATACAATGATTCGAATATTTAATCTATAGACTTCAGCTTTGCCTCGAAGGAGATGGTAAAAGTCATGTCAGAAGAATGTTTTAAAAGATTCTTATAGAATCGTTCACAGCATTGTGAACTTTATACATAAAATTGACCAAAATTTTTAGTTGGTCTTTGCTCCTATGAAGAAATTTTAAAAATAGGATTTAAATTATATGTTAACATATTTTTAATTGTCAACTGAACAAAAATACTAAAATATGATAATCAGAAAAGTTTTCCCTAGATGACTGTCCCATTTTTCCCCCACCACTTTTCCCTGTATTGGAGACTAGAAAGGAAAAGAAAAATTTATGTTGATTATTAAACATTGAGAAACTATCAAACTAGCTTTTTAGATGCTGTAGAGGGTTGGGATGTAGAACTCTGGTAAAGACCAAGCCTAGCATGTGAGAGGACCTGGGTTGGATCTTCAGCACTGAGAAAAGTAGAAGAGGAAAAAGAAGAAACAGAAGAAGAAGAGGAAGAAGAAGAAGAAAGAAGAAGAAGAAGAAGAAGAAGAAGAAGAAGAAGAAGAAGAAGAAGAAGAAGAAGAAGAAGAAGAAGAAGAAGAAGAAGAAGAAGAAGAAGAAGAAGAAGAAGAAAGAAGGAAGAAGGAAGAAGAAGAAGGAAGAAGAAGAAGAGCAAGAAGAAGAAGAGCAAGAAGAGGAAGAGCAAGAAGAGGAAGAGCAAGAAGAAGAAGAGCAAGAAGAAGAAGATCAATAAGAAAAAGAGCAAGAAGAAGAAGAGCAAGAAGAAGAAGAAGTAAAAGAGCAAGGAGGAGGAGGAGGAAGAGGAGGAGGTACAGAATCCAATTTATCTATGTTGTATTTAGTGAATAATTATGGCAAAACAAGAGGTTCAAGTTTCTTGTTGATCTTTACAGTAATTCCTGCTTAGCCTCTGGATATACATTCCAAGTGGATACCTGAAACCAATGAAGTACTTTATAGAGTTAACCTTCAGTAACCAGAATTCCCACATCTAGGTGTTTAACCAACCAGAAATTTAAAATATTCAGGAAAAAATTTGTTTCCCCAATATGCAATAAAACTACTATTTACATACTGTTACATGTATGATGGTAATAGATATAACCTTGATGTGATTTAAAGTGTATCTGATCTTTTTTCTTTCTTTCTTTCTTATCCTTTTCACCTTTTCTTCTCTTTCGTTCTTCTTTATGTGACTTAATTGTTGTTCTGCACATCCTCAGATTAAAATTAAAATGACATCATAAAACATGTATGAGAATTACTCCTCATAATACAATAATGACCATACTAAATGCTATCAGGAAACAGAGAAACTGGATGCAGGAAGGAATGTCAAATGGGAAAGCCACTTCTAAAAACATTGTGACAGGTTCCTAGAATATGAAATATGCAAGCACGCACAGTATAGCACAGGAATTGAGCTCTTTAGGATTTGTCTCATAGAAATAAAATGTAACATTTACCCAAAGGCCAAAACACAGAGGTTTATAGCAGCATTACTTCCTCTAGTCAAAGAAATGGAAATCAATTCAGTCTTTCTTCAGGTGAATGGGAAACAAATTGTACTACATTCTCTATTGACAGAACCAAAAGCAACTCGAGTGAATACAATACAATATTAAAGCATACAATAACTGGGAATAATCTATCATATATTTGAAGGCAATCTTAAAAGCTTATTTATTGCATGATCTATAATTCAGAGAAAAAAATTGCCATGTTTGCCAGGATGAAATAGGTTTGGGATGGGACAAAGAGAAGTAGTGGGTTTAATTATAAAAGGGAAGCATGAGACAGACTCATTTGTGGTAAAGAAACGTATCTGTAAATATGGTATATTCATATAGAATTGATAAAATTATATTGGACTTAATATGTGTGCAAAATAAAACTACTGAAATCTGCATAAAGTACTTGTGAAATATTAATGTCCTACTTGTGATGTCATACTATAAATATTTAAAGAAATCAGGAAAATTTTTCCAAGGATATCTCTGTGTTCTTCTTATAACTTCATAAAGATCCATACTAACCTCAATAGAATTTATTGATATCTAGAAAACAGAAGTCAATATTGAATGTTTACATTGAAAAATAGTCTGGGTCCAAGCTTCAGATGAAATATACCCTGCTAATTAGAAGGCAGAGATTTAGAAGACTGATATCAGGGCCAGTTTTGACAAAAATATAGTGAGAAATTACAAAACCAAAGTAAGCTAGATATAGTGTAATTTCCCTGTTATCTCACGTTTGTGGAAATCACAGGTAAAAGATGATTGCTCAAGAAAGGCTTGGCCAGAAAAATAATCTAAAGTGGTTAGAGGCTGAGCAAATTCAAGCACCAGTAGTGCCAAAGGAAAAAAGAAAAGAAGAAAACAGAAAAGGAAAAGAAAGTATAGAAAAGGAAACTATTTCCTTTTCATTCTTGTAGTTTTATGTCAATGGGTACAAGAATTGAAAATATTTTGTTTACTTTTTGAGGACTCAGGCCTCTCTAATATGAAAGTATATATTTCAAGTAACTATTGTATTACTACTATTTATTAACTTATTATTAGGCCTTCTTGGAGATTGAACCCATGGCTTTGTATATATTAGTCTGTTTCTACAACTGAACTGTACCCCAGCTCTCTTGTATAGTTTGGAAATTGTTTATGAATTCTTCAATAGTTAGCTATTCTACTTTTCATCTTCTCTTTTCTCTCCCACCTTTTCCACTGTGCATTTTAGTTTGTGTTGAAAACTTTCCTCAATTTTATCTTCTAAACTTAGAATCTTGCTGTTGAGTTTACAGAGAAGTAGGTTGTTTCTATGACATCTTTTAAAATTATATACAGATATATGCACTTCACATGTATGATTGATTCTTAGAGTTTATGGCAACAGCAACATTTATCTGGTCATATGCACATACATTTTGAGCCATTGTTATCCTCTCCTAAGAATAGCTTCCCTTCTTCTTGCCATGTGAATATTTAGAGTGCTGTTAGTTAATCATGTCCAAGAGGAATTATTTGTCTTTTACTATCTATTGGATTAACTTGTAGATTTATGGACATAGTGCAGCTATTTCAAATGAGGAAAACCTTGCAGCATATATTTAATTGGATCTGGCTTATTTCACTTAATATCATTTTTTTTCCATTCTTTCCATTTCCTCAGGAATGGGTAATGCCATTCTTTCCAAAGGAAGCCCAGAATTTAATCAATACAACAGAAGTGAAGGTCCATAAATAAAGCTACTCCTATAGGCACATAATTTTTGATAAGTAAGTCAGAAACCCAGGATGGAAGAAAGACAGCCTCTTTCAAAAATTGTGCTGAAAGAATTGTCTGTACACAGAAAACTTTAGTTATATCCTTATATATACCCCTGCACCAGAATTGATCCCAAGTGGATCGAAGACCTCAATGTAAGTCGGGATAACTTGAGAATGTTACAGGAAGAGTTAGGGGAAACACAAGGTCTCCTTGGCACAGGTCAAAACTTCCAAAGTAAATTTGGATAAATGGGATTACATGAAACCAAATCAATCATTTGTCAGACTCAAAAGCCATGAAGAAAAAAGAGATAGTATAGCACAGATTTATTAGGGAGCAAACCAACAGATGAGAGCCTCAGCCAATGCTAAACCCTTACTCCCTTATCTACCTAGATTATGTGTAGTGGGTTTACATGAGTATAAGAGTTTTCTTGTGGAGAATAGGAAGACAATGTTAAAACATAGATAGCATGTGAAATGAGTTGTAGCTGAAAAAAGGGAGGGATTTAGGCAGGGGTCTAGTTCAAAGCCTTGGGTTGGTGCCAGCTAAGTAAGGTATAGCTGCACAAAGGAAGAGACATAAAATATGACTGTTTATCAACAAAAGCACTGGTCTGAAGCCTCAAAATAAGGACCCTAGTCTGTGTGGACCAGTCTCTAATGTGGTTTTTTTTTTTTTACAAAAAATTTACAAGCACTATTTTAGATTTTTGCAGAATGGGATGGTGCATAGTCACAGGCAATGTCTGCACTGTCAGGTAGTCTAGTCTGTTCTTTCACAAGTTACCCATAGCCAAGTTTCAACACAAATGACTACAATAAGATTGTACAAATGAGTCTGTGACTTTTCCCTCTCATGAATCAAAATTCTGTCAAATGATTTCTGTCTGCAAGATGTTTACACATTTCTCATGATCTTTCCTATTTTGTCTTCATTATTGATGCTCATCCTACTTTTTTGTTGTTGTCTTATGTGTATGTGCCATATTTAGGGCTTGAACTCAATGTTTAATGGTCTCCCTTATATTTTTTGCTGATGGCTGATGACACTCTATTCCTTGAGCCACATCCTCACCTTGCTGGATAATTGGAGGTAATTTTTCACATTTTTGTCTGTTTGCACTGACATTTAACTAAAATATTCAGGTCTTAGCCTCCTGAGTTTCTAGGATTCTACAAATGAACGGCTAACACCAAGTTTTGCTATACTGTTATTTTTATTATGTGTTAAAGAAAGTGGGAGTATATTTGTGTTAAGTGTGCAATTTTCAAATACAAGTTTGAATCAACTTGATATAATATAATTGTTATCAATTTTAAGAGTGAAATCTATGAATGTTACACATTCTCAAAGAAATATAATTGAAAACAAAAGGCATAATTGTTTTCTTAGAGCAAGTAATGGAACCATGAATTTCATTCACATTATAATTCATGTTTTATGTAACTTTAACTAGCACCCTTCCATGATTAGGTTCAATTCCTCAGTGCCACAGAAAAAGAAAAAGCCAAAATTGGCACTGTGACTTAAGTGATAGAGTACTAGCCTTGAGCAAAAGAAGCTCAAGAACATGCCCAGACCTTGAGTTTAAGCCCCAAGACTGGCAAAAACCGGACCCTGGTGAGACATATTCTTCTAGGACTCAGAGGAGGGCCGAGGTTAGAAGTAAGAGGTAGAGGTCAGGTGTCCTGTAATCTTAGCTACTCAGGAGGCTGAGATCTGAGGGTCAAAATTACAAGTAGGAAAGACTATATGAGACACTTTTCTCCAATTAAACACCCAAAAAGGCAGAAGTATAACTGTGGTTCAAGTACTAGAGTGCTATCCTTGAGCACAAATCTCAGGGATACTGTCAAGGCCATGAATTCAAACCCCCAGACTGACACAAACACACACCAAGATAGACCATTTGCCAGTCAGTCTTCACAAGTTCCATCAGTAGCAATTCAATATTAAAAAAAAGAGGGAAAAGGGAAGGAAAGACTTGCTCCAGGAGGTGATATAACCAGTGCCAAAATTCCACAGGAGTTCTAAGATGTGGAACAGGACAGAGATCCTCAGACAGAAGGTACAGCATGGGTAAAGTTCCTGAGGTGTGGTTTAGAGCAGGTGGTGTGGGTGGAATGAAGGTTCTGTGGCTTCAGACAAGTCTGGCAGGACATTCAAGACTGGGTCAAGTTTGTACTTGAGTCACAGGTAGGGCAGAGGGTGGGGTCCCAGAATGGGGCCCAGGGGAAATATTAGCCTGGCTTTTCACCACGGACCCCAGCCATTTCCAGTGGCTGGAAGCTTATTTTTAACAGCTCCTGACCCTTAGAGGCCTCCTTTGCATGGAGGAGTCAGGGCAAATGCAGGGAAGAACTCTTCTTTAACAAAAGATGTCACCAGTGGCTTAACCCCTGTAAATCCTAGCTACTCAGGAGACTGAGATCAGATATCGTGGGTCAAAGTCAGCTCAGGGGAAGAAAGGTAGTGGGACTCTTTTCTTGCCAATGAACTACCAAAAGCCAGAAATGGAAATGTGGCTCAAGTGGTAAAGTGCCAGACTTGAGAAAAAATTAAGAGACCAGGGCCCAGACTCTGAGTTCAAGCCCCAGTACTGGCAGAGAAAAAAATAAAGAAAAGCTTTCAGAAGCTCCTAGCCCACTGTGGTGAAAGGCCAGATCAGCTAAGCGCATGTGGCTCACACATGTCCTCCTAGGTCCTCAGGAGGCTGAGATCTGAGGATCGTGGTTCAAAGCCAGCCCAGGCAAGTAAATCCAGGAGACTCTGATCTCCAAGGTACCACCAGAAAACCAGAAGAAGCTCTGTGGCTCAAGTGGTAAGCTGAAGAGCTGAGGGACAGTCTCCAGGCCCAGAGTTTGAGCCCCGTGACCCACACCTGCTTGGACCTCACTCTGTGGTTCTAGGCAGACTACTTTCCAATGGGCCCCTGAGGGTCGGGTCACCCAATGTCTAGGTGTCTTCAGAGCAGCCTCTTTGGCGGCCTTTGTGTATGGAATAGGCCAGAGTATCAGAGAAGGGTCCAGCCTTGGGGCATGGAGGTCATCAACCGGGTCATCAGAATGGCATCAGTCATGGGTGCAGTGTGCATCTGAGCAGTAAACTGACATCTCAGATCATAGTTCTGGGCCAGGAGGGGCAGGAGCTACAAGATGGCATAGCAGGTAATGCCCACTCACGTGGGTATCACAAGAGTGTGAATCTATAGGCACACTTTGGGCAGGTGTTTAGTTGGGCTCGTGACAGACTTGTAGGCTCAGGAATCCACAGCCGGCTGGCTGATGCTTGTAGCAGTCGCTATGCCAGGAGTCCCAGGGCTTGGAGCCCTGCTTTCCTCTCCAGTGCTTGGGGATAGATAAAAGTTTGCAATTGTGGACTGACTACAAAGGAGCACCCATAGTGTCCTTTCCTCCGTCCTATGGCACCATGCACGGATGGAGGGGCAGATTCCATGGAACTTACTGCCATGGCCCAGACCCACTCAGCCCAAGAAGGACTTAGGGAGAAACCACTTGATCTGCCTTGAGAGTTTACTGTGACTATGCCTCAGGACTGCCCCCAGTTCTAGCTCAGCTCATCATTACCACCTTCCTCTTTGTGTGTGTGTGGGGGGGGGATGTGTGTGTGTGTGTTTGTGTGTGAGCATGTGTGTGCATGCACGGGCACCCACGCATCTTCTTGCTAGGGCTTAAACTCAGGGCCTGGGCTCTGTCCCTCAGTTTTATCATTCAAGGCTACCACTCTACCACTTGAGCCAGAGCTTTTCTTACAGCTTTTGGTTGGTTATTTGCAGAAGAGAGTCTCACAGACTCTTTTAGCTAGACTGGCTCTGCATGGTAATCCTCACATCTCAGCCTCTCCAGGAGCTAGGAATAGGACAGCTTCAGCTATTGGCATCTGGCCACACCTCCCTTCTTGGCTAAAACAGAGTACCTCTCTCCCAGCCCAGAACCCATCTGCAGCTACCCCTTCTACCCCAGGCTTCAGAGGAAACATTCCCTCCCGTGAGGACAAAGAAATAGGATCAAGTTTGAGCTTTATGTTCTCCACACAGTCAGCGGCTTCTGGGAGCTGATGTGAAGGTCAGAGGATCTAGGCCAGGGCAAGTAGACAATGTGTTAGAACAGAAGAGAGTATGAGAAGACATCCTTGTACCTGGATGCCAGTGGCTTATGCCTTTAATCCTAGCTACTCAAGAGTGACACCTGAGTATCAATCAAGATTCAAAGCTAGCCTGGGCACTCTTCTCTCCAATGAATCACCAAAAAGCTGGGAAGCGGAGTTACCATATTTCAAGTGGTACAGCACCAACCTTGTGCGAAAAAGCTAAAGGATACCACCTAGGCTCTGAGTTCAAGATTCGTAAACACACACACACACACGTGCACAAACATGCACGTACACACGGTAACATCCTTAGCAGTTGCCAATGGCTCATACCATCAATCCCAGCTACTCAAGAGAATGAGCTCTTACGATGGCAGCTTGAAGCCAGCCCTGGCAGGAAAGTCCATGAGACTCTTCTCTCCACTAAACTACTATAAAAGATGGAAGGTGAGCTGGGGCTCAAGTGGTAGAGTGTTAGCTGAGTGACAGTGGCTAGGCCCTGAGTTCCAGCTCTGAGATGTTTTTTCTTAATGGACACCCTTTCCATCCCCATTCCCACAGACCATAAATCCAGATTTTGGTCATCCTATATCTCACTTCCGCTCCTGCCACTTCCACAGCACTTCCACAAGTGGCCAGTGTGTGGCCAGCACTGGATTAAGAAGTGAACATACACAAGAGGGGCATCGCAACATCAAGGCCAATGCCCCAGAACATTGAGGTATTGGCCATACCAGTCTCTCATCCCCCAGTTCCCTGGCCCAGGAATCAAAAGTCTGTGCCTCTGTATTCTGGACATCTGGCATCTGGAATTGTCTAAAGGACCTACAGAGGCCCAGCTGGGGCCAAAAGACAGACTTTCCTGTGGTAAAGTACATTGACATTTCCTAGACACCGACGGTTAACTTCCAAGCCACCTTGGCCTCACCTCACATGTAGCCCTGGATCCTCCTTGCTTGGCTAGCTTTCAGTCAGCTATCAGGTTCGAGTTGGCCAGAGCCACTGGCAACCACCTTTCCCCCACTCCACTGCTTGCCTCCAGGGAGGGACATGAAGCCAGAGGCCCAGCAGAGGAAAAGGACAGGACATTGCATGACTGAGCCCCCGCCCCCCCTACCCTGTGGCAGGGGAGAACCTGTGCCAGCCAGCCCTGCTAACCCAGAATCCCCTGGAGGTTGCCAAAGATATGGACAACTGGACTTGGGTCCCAAAGAAAAGCTGGAATATGCAAGTCTCTGGCAATTTATGACATATTGTAGACCCTGATAGGGGGCTAAAGGCAAGGTTGCTGCAGAGTAGGGGCACCATCTGAGGTCAGAGAGAGGCAGACAGGAACCCAGGAAGGGGACAGAGAAAGATGAAGGAAAAATACACACACACACACACACACACCACATGAGTAGCCCAAGGCCTCAGCAGTTCCTGAGCACCTGAACATCCCAACCCTTGAGAAGATGGCACTGCCATCCTCAGACCAACTGTAGACAAAACTGAGAGCCTCTCACATGTCTGGAATTGCTCATGACACAGCATGCCATTTCCTGCTCTACACACCAATATGTAGTAAACGCACCTACCTTATTTTTGGTTGTTGGTCATGGGGTTTGAACTTTGGACTTTTGCACAGTTCTTCAGCTCTTCAGTTGAAGGTGCATGCTCTACCACTGAAGCCACAGCGCCACTTCCAGTTTTCTGGTGGTTCACTGGAGATAAAGTCTCACAGATTTTCCTGCCCAAGCTGGCTTTGAAACGCAATCCTCAGATCTCAGTCTCCTGAATACCTGGGATGACAGTTGTGAGCCACTGGCAGCACCTGGTTTCAGCGAACTTCTTACACCCAGGGGAAACCCAACTTGTCAGGCCACAAACCACATGCAACCCTTCACTTCAAACTTTGACACCAGCATGCAAAAACTTTCTTCCATGGATGGAGAGAATATAATTGACACTACCCTCCCCCTCCTGTTCCCATTCAATCACTCCCTGCCTAAGAAAGGCCACGACTTCTGGAGTTCTTGGTAAGGCAACGCCCACCATGGTGTAACTTTACACGGGCAAAACTGGGGAATTCTTAGAAATGTCTGTACACTAAGTCCAGAAGCTGGTGTCCCAATCACAGCAACCCCACTCCTTCACCATCTCTTGCAGGCAAGGGGTGTCTTTCTTTCTTGTTATTTTTTTTTTTTTGGTTGAGGAGCTTGAACTCAGGACTTGGGTACTGTCCCTGATGATGAATTTTGCTCAAGGCCAGTGCTCTACCATTTGAGCCATGGTGTCACTCCTGGTTGCAGATTGGAGATGAGACGGTCATGGGACTTTCCTGCCTGTGCTGGGGAAACAAGATCCTCTGGATCTCAGCCTCCCTATTAGCCAGAATGAGAGGCATGAGCTATTGGCACATGGTTTATGGTGTTTCGTTCTGTAGAATTTCCAACTAGTCCCCCTCTAGACACTACCAACTGGTCACTCCTCTAGATCCTTCAGGGACAGCAAAGGAGAGGCTCAGAATCTGGGTAGGGCCATAGGCATTAAAGGGTCCCTTCCACATCAATACCTCTCTCTAAGCTCCCCTCTGCCTCCTCTGGATGGCCTGGTCATCTGAGGCAGATCAGACCAACTAGGAATTCTAGGGCCTGCCCTTTATCTCCCCCTCCCCACCCAACTGGTATTTGAGGATTTCTGGGGCCAGCTGCTCAATTTCCTGGTGGAAGATGATGAGAGGGTTGTTGATAACTGGGTCCAAGGGGTACCAGGGCAGAAGGTGTGTCCAGCTCCCCTCTGTCAAAGAAGGAGACACAAAAAAAATGAATGGATCTACTAAGAGCTACAGGGCATAGCCATCCAGCTGTCTCCAAGGTCCCTCAGAGTGCTGTTTTATGTTGATAGTCCTGGGGCTTTACTTTGGTGCCCGGCACTGTACCCAGGCTTCTTTTGCTCAATGCGAGGGCTCTTCTACCTGAGACACGGTGCTACTTCTAGCTTTTTCTGTGTATGCAGGACCTAGGAATCGAACCCAGGTTTTCCTGTGTGCTAGGCAAGCCCAGCACTGCTAAGACACAATTCCAACCCTGGATAGCTGTTCTTCTGTAACCCCTCGGGCCTGTCTCAGGACAGTCTTGCACATCTGTACCGAGTTTCTCAGCAGCAGCTCTGGCTGGAAATGAACATACTCCTCTATCTTGTCCTTTATGTATAGCATCTTAACTCTCTGTGCTTCCTGTCAGATCCTCCTTGTTAAGCAAGACCCCTTTTTAAGTGCTGCTTTTAAGAAGCCTGCTCCAATCACCCTGGCAGAGTGGGGGTCTTCTCTGCTCTGCAGGCTGTTGGCCTTGTCATGCTCTGCCTTCCTGCTGGTGTGGGTTGAGAGCACACGAAGGGGAAGGCCTGGCTTCCACCACCCAATTTCTGAAGGCTCTGATACACTACCCAGGGACTGGTGCTGTATCACACTCCATGAGAGGCCACTCGAGGCCGAGGCAGTCTGGGGCAACAAGATGGGTCCATTTCTTTGTGTGGGCTTGAACTGAGGATCTGGGAGCTGTCTCTCTGAGTTTTTGTGCTCAAGGCTGGTGCTCTACCACTTGAGCCAAAGCTCCACTTCTGACTTTTTGGTGGCTCCATGGAGATAGTCTCACCAGCTTTCCAGCTTATGGCTGGCTTCAATCTTTGATCCTCAGATGTCTGCCTCCCAAGTAGCCAGGATTTCAGGTGTGAGCCTGAGCCAGAGGTGATAGGCACCAGAGCCTTTCTTTTGAGCTTCTGTTTATTTCATGTCAACTAGCAAGCCCTAGTTTAAATACTCAGTTACAGGAAATCAAGTTCCTCTCTTAGTTCAGTTAATAATCCAAAGGGATAAAATGTCTTTGGAAAAGGCTAGTCTGAGTTTGCCTGGGTGAATGTGTGTGAGTGTGTTTGTGTGTGTGTGCGTGTGTGTGTGTGTGTGTTTGTGTATGTGTAAGTTTCGGGATACCTACCCTATCTCTCCGGTGCCTCATCCTCCCAAAGGTGAGTATATCCAGGATCTCCACCCCAAGGAAGGCGGGTAGGGGAGGGTACATAAGGTTATATCGAGTGGAATGATCTGAATTCTATCCTGCAACTGAAGCCTGGAAAGAAAATGGAGAGAAGGAGAGGTTTAGAGGAACATCAAGAGAAGCCCATTACCTTTGGCTATAAGAACCAGAGAGAAGATTGAATCCATCCTTTTTGGTAGTAAGATAACAGGTGCCACAATTCATTTATTTCATTACTTTTTTTTGTGAGTCCTAGCGCTTGGATTCAGGGCCTGGTTGTCATCTCTGAGCTTCTTTTACTCAAGGCTGAGGCTCTATCCACTTGAGCCACAGCACCACATCTGGCCTTTTTTTTGTGGGAGGGAGGGTTGTTCGTTTATGGAAGAATTTCACAGACTCTCCTGCCTGGACTGGCTTTGAGTCATGTCCATCAGACCTCAGCTTCCCCAATAGCCAGGAGGATGTGCGGGAACCACCGGCACCTGACCACCACCATCCATTTATAATCACCTAGGGTCAGTGCTGGACCACCTGCGCTGCACTCCCCCCTTGTTGTGTGTGGGAAGCAGACATGGGTGGGTTTGATATTTCAACAGCCTACGTACCTTTGAGCATTGTTCCAGGTTAGTCTGATGGCAGCTTCTTCGTCATACACAGTAATAACTTGGCTCTGTCACAAGAACAAAGGTCCCCCAGGAGGTGTCAATTCTGGGGTCTTTCCTCTTCACACCACCTCCACTCGCTGAAATGAAACACCCCAGCAAAGCGAAATAGACATGGAGTGAAATCACTTTCTTATAAACAGGGTCTGGCCAGAAAGGTAGCAGTGGGGAATCCTGATCCAGACCAGGCTGAGCATATATTCTCTATCTTGGAAATGCCCAAGACAGAAAGTCTTTGCTCAAACGGTAGAAGACCTTAAGCCTTGAATTCAAACTCTAATATACCAAAAAGAATCAGAGGCTGGGTGCCAGAGGCTCATGCCTATAATCCTAGCTACTCAGGAGGCTGACATCTGAAGATCACGGGTCAATATTAAAAATAGGGTTGGCCTCGCCCATCAGATATCATGATGAGAAGACCCAAAGACTGACCCATAACAGTGCGCTCCATAGTAACAGGGCTCTCATCCTTACTAAGTGCTGGCCATGCTCTCTGTCCCACTGGGGAGCCACCCCCTGTGGGCATAACCCCCACGTCCTTCAAGCTCCCTCTGCCACCAACCAGGCCCAAGGGAGTAGATAGCTCCAGGGCACACAGATACCTTGGTCTTATAATTTAACGGTACTGAGTCCCCATCAAGCATCTCACCCTTCCAGGTCCCCAGACCTCAGCCACAAAGCCCATGTACCTCCCCCAAAAAAGCAGTCAGAAGTTACCAAAGGGTCCAGCAGTCCTTGTTACAGCCCACTCTACACACACATACACACATACAAACACACACACACACACACAAACACACCCGATAGGGGTGGTTCATGTTTGTCTTCCTTGCTACTCAGGAGGCTGAGGTTTGAGGACCACGGTTGAAAGCCAGCCCATGCCAGAAAATCTGTGAGGCTCTTATCTACAGTGAACCACCAAAAAGCCAGAGGTGGAGCTGTGGGTCAAGTGTCAGAGCAATAGCTTTGAGCACAGAAGCTCAGGAACAGCACCTAGGCCATGAGTTCAAGCTCCAGGTCTTCTACCTCCAAACACACACAAACACAGATACAGACACAGACAGACAGACACACCTACACACCCACACACCCACACACATACACACACACACACACACACACACACACACACACACACACACACACACATGGACAGCCCAGCCCAAGGCTTCAGCAGTTCCTGAGAACAGAACCATGAACTCTCTCCATTAGGATCACATCCCACCCTCAAGAAGTTGGCACTACCCTCATCAGACCTACTATAGACAAACCAGTAAGCCTCTTACATATCTGGAATGTCTCATAGTCCAGCATGGCAGTTCCAACTGTACACACCGCTGTGCAGAAAACTTAGCCCCTTCTTTTCTTGTAGCTGGTCATGGCGTTTGAACTCTGGGCCAGGGCACTGTCCCTTAGATCTTCAGGTGTTCACTCTCCCACTTGAGCCACAGCATCAATTCCTGTTCTCTGGTGTTCCATTGGCCTTCAAGTCTCACAGACTTTTCTGTACAAGCTGGCTTGGAACCATGGTCTTCATATCTCAGCCTTCTGAGTAGCTAGGATGACAGTTGTGAGCCACCAGCGGCTTTAGGCTTCAGCCACCTTCGCATACCCAGAGGAAACCCAACTTCATCAGGCTACAAACTTCTTGCAACCCTTCATATCAGACTTTGTCACCCAGCATCCAAATCCATCCTTCAATGGAGAGAATACAGACACAACAATCCCACCACTGCACCCATTCGCCCACTCCCTGCCTGTCACAGGCCATGTCCTCTTGAAGCTTTGGCTTCAAACTGGGGAAAAATTGGGGAGGAAATGTCTGTACAGTGAAGCCTGGTCTCCCAACCACAGCACCCCCACACCCTCCACCCCACACACCTCTACCATCCTTTGCAGGCATAGATTTTTTTCTTTTTTTTCTTTTTTTCCATTGTGGGGCTTGAACTCTGGGCCTGGGTGCTGTCCCTGAGCTCTTCAGCTCAAGGCAAGCACTCTACTACTTGAGCCACAGCACCACTTTCAGTTTTCTGGTGGCTCGTTGGAGATAAGAGTCTCAAGGTCTTTTTTGACAGCTTTGAACTGTGATCCTCAGATCTCAGCTCCTGAGTACCTAGGATGACAGCCATGAGATACTGGCACCCGGCCAAAGATACTTTTCCATCCCTTTCATTCTATCCCCTCAGAAAACTGAGATCTGAGGACTGCAGTTGGATGCCACCCTTGGCAGCAAAGTCCATGAGAACTCTTTATCTCCAATTAAACACCCAAAAAATTTGGAAGTGGAGCTTTTGTTCAAATGGTAGAGTACTATCTTTGAGCATCAAAGACAAGGGACAAGACCCAATCCTTGGTTTCAAGTTTTTTCTCACAAAGACCCACCCAAGAAAGGAAAGCAGGTGGGCACACGGGAGCTCAAAGCTCACACAAAATACTCAAGCCTCCCAGAACAGACCCCATCCTGCTCTGATTCTCTATATTCTATGTCCTACATCATGGCAGTCTTAGATGGGACTGACCATGCACCAAGTTAGGACGTTCAAGTACAATCTCACACTGAGGATCCCCTGATCTTATCAACGACTCAGGATCTCTCACTGTCCTGCCTTGACACTGAGCAGCAAGATGAGTTCTAGTTATCCAACCACAGGATGTGAATATGAAAGGATTTCTCAGCCAAGGGACTCAGACTGGAGGGCTCTAGGTCCCTCTCTCTCAGGAAGGAGAAAAGGGCTGATCCATCGCAGCAATGTTCTTTGGTTGTGAATTTCCTCAAAGAAACAACCCTGCTCAGACCCCATTGCCTTTTGTTTTCCCACCAGCCTCTACCCAACCCTGCCCCACCTTCAGTCAGCCCTCTATGAATCCCAGATCTGCCATGTAGACTAAAGTCTGAGCCAGCAAAGAGACCCACCTCTGCCTCTGAGAGTGGCAGACACGTGGTCCTTACGCCCCCTAGAGGAAGCCTCGAAGTAACTCAGGTCCCGACTTCTGTCCTCATTCCCTGGCTGTCCTGTGCCAGTGGTCCACTTACCTGTTTCTGGTGTAGGAATGAACACCGGAGGTGTCATCTTCAGATTGAGCCATCGAAAGTCCCAGTCCCCAAGGATGTACTCCACAGGCACCCTGAAGTGGACGACAGCCAGGCAGTCAATGGTGAATCCAAGGTGCTAGGACTCTTAATAGAAGTGTGGCTGGGTCAAAGACTGTATAACTGGTGGTCTATGTTGTCTTGCAAGGTCATAGCCCCAATGTCCTGACACACCTGACCTGGGATTGTCCTCCCTTTTCATCTTCCTGCTTATCCTTTGCCCTGCCCTTGACACTCCCTCACCCCAACACCCAACACCTCCCTAGCCCTTAGACACTTTCTTTTTATCTGACCAGAAAACAAACTTGCTGGGGCCCAGATGACTGAAACCTGGTGACCCACCCTGAGCCCTCGTGTCTACCCGAGGCTGCTTCAACCCTGCTGTTGGTTTCCACAGAGCTCCTAGATGTCATGAAGTTGCTGAAGGCTCAGTGGCTTAGTCCTACATACTGGCTTTAGGCTCTGAAATGTTACTCACAGAGATTGTGAATGGTTGGCTCCTTTGATATAGGGACTCCAAACCAAGGCTCGCATGCTCTCTTCTTCCTTCCTTTCCTTTTTTCCCCTTCATCCTTCCCTCCTCTCTCTGTTTCCTTTCTTTGTCTCACTCCTGGCCTTGAACTCAGAGCCTGGGTGTTGTCCCTGAGCCTTTTTACTCAAGGCCACCAGTCTATGGCTTGAGGTACACATCCATTTCTGGCATTTTCTTTTTGGCTGTTAGTTGTATTAGTGGAAATTGCCAGCTTCAAGAAAAAAACCTGGAAAAGGTGGCATTTCACTTGTCCCAATCAATCTTAAAGGGTTCCAAAGTCAGTGGTCCCCTTTTCCTTCCAGGCAGTCTGGAGCAGGTTACAGAAATTGGCGTTCAGAGAGCCCTAGCTAACTGTCACAGCCTGATATTGAGCAAGCTCCAGGAAGGGAAACACACTTACCTACCACTGCCCAGCTGGAAATGGCCAGGAGGGACACAGATTGGAGACTGCAGGACTCCAGGGAGGAATGCACATGGATGCACTGGCCCAGGAGGGAATCCATGCCACCAGTGAGGGTCCAGATCCCCCTTCTCAGATGCCCACAGACACCATCAATGCCCTGGGTAAGGTTCTCCTCTCATCCTCGGTTGTGGTGAACCTTTTGCCATGTCACAGTGTTCACCACTCCCCAAGCTACACAGCCCCTGCCCTACTCCCACCTATCTTGTTCCTTAATTATGTTTGGCAGACACATTCTCAACCCTTGAATTAGCTCCAACTATACACATGAGAGCAGAATGTCTGGCTGGATGAGTGAGCTGTGGTCCCACTAGCCTCACAAGCCTTCTGGCTGAAGACAGAATGATAAGTGTCCACTCAGTTCACACAGGCCTCCTAGGAGAGACCCACGCAGGTCCAGCAGCTACTGTGGGCTACAGGAAAGGGGAAGAGGGAGGTGGAAAGAGGTGGAAATGAATATATACTGAAACCTTCCCCAAAGGAGCCATGAAACAGTGAAGGAGAAAACAAAAATTGTGGCTGGGCTCATACTGGGCATTATGAAAAAGAACAACAAATACACACATACACACAAATAAAATGCTTTTGCTCTTTTTAAATATGGTGACTTAAATATATTTTCATTTCTATCATCTCCCTGCTCTCCCAACACACACACACACACACACACACACACACACACACACACAAATCCAAACTGGTCACAGAACACTCACCATGCAGCACCCGCAATATGCCAACTGATCACTCACCTAAGCACAGTCAGGCTGTACAAGGAGAAAGATGATCTCTGTCTGTCTGTCTGTCTCTCTCTCACACAGACACACACACACAAGCACACAGACTTAGAGCAGTGCCTCTCCTGAGTTTGTTGGTTCCTCATCTGGGCAATGTACAAGGTCAAGCATGGGGGTTCCCTTTTAAGAACCAGGGGCTCCCACCCAAGGGGAACACCATTCTAACAACACAGAACCACCCTGCCTCTCCCTTTCCCCAGGGCCAAACCCTTCCCATTGGGAACAACCACCCTTGACTCCCCATTCACCAAAACCCTACGCCAGGACACTGTGTGAAGGAATGCCGAGACAGGTGACTCCTCAGAGCCGGGACAGAAAACAAAGCAGGTGGTCATGGTGCATCCAGAGGGCTGTCTGACCTTGGGTGGGAGCGTTGTTGGGGAATTTGATGGGATCCTAAAGGCTACATACATGGATGCACTCCCTACTTGTTGGGAGCTGACAGTAAAGCTCCAAGGTCATCTTGACCCTTGTGCTCACTTGAAGGCACGTACAAGGAATTGGCTTTCAAGAAAAACACCAGGTGTCCCGGTTTACCTTGCTATGTCTGTAGAATTTGCTTTACTTTCTAGCAGTTGACCTTCTCTTGTTTCTTTCTGCACCCTTGTTTTTCTTAAAGACTTTTCTTGCTTTTCTGCACTATGGTGACCTTAGGTTACCTCTTGACTTCTAATAGTATAAATAAGGAGAGTTAAAAATAAACGGGGCTGCAGTCTTGAGCTGCAGACCTCCCGACCCCATCCTTTGTCTTATGTCTTTATTTTTCCATCCTCGCCCCCTAAATCAGGACTTCCTTTCGTTGCCGGCTGGTTCCGGCACCTACTTCCAGCCTAGATGCTACTGGGTGACTGGGGAGGACTAGGAGACCAGATGGACCAGGAGCACCAGCAGAGGCTGGCAGAGCTGGGAAATTTGATCACCCTGTGAGTGCTGTTCACAGCTGGGGTGGGGGAAGGACAGGACAGGTGTATGTGTTTCAGAGGGGGTGTGTTCCTCCCAGATAGTTACCTTCTATCTGACCCCCAGTGCCCTCACCTCCCTAGTGGGCTTGTCTGCGACCCTCCTCAGGTAAAAGCGTAACCTAACACAGAAGACAAGGGTTCACACAGCAAGGGAGGCCTATCTTCTGCATCCAACACCCATCACCTCCAGCAAAAAGGAAAAAACCCGAGAAGGCAGGTGTGGAGGTGCTGCTTCCCACCTCTGACTAAAGCCACAAGGTTTCCACCATGGAGAGGAAGGGTGCAGATGTGGCTGTGTGCTTCCACTGCTCTAGGCCAAGGGTTCTCTGGTGCCCCCTCCGCACCCATCCCTGCATCTGCCCTTTTCCTGGATACTGGCCACTAGGGATGGGGGTGGGATCCCCGGGTCGACACCCATCCCCCACTCCTGGGGCATATTTGTGGCAGAGCCAGGGTGGACTGTTGGGCACAGGAGAGGCCTGGGCAGAATTGGAGAGAGGAGGCAGGAGGCGCTCTGGGTCTGCGAGGAAGGGAGGAGGGAGAGGGTTCGCAGTGTGTGGGAGTCCCCAAATGCGGGCCCATGTAGAGCCACTCAAGCCTGCTGGTGGGAGAAGCTGTAGGCAATGGCTCTGGGTGCACCCAGGCCCGGAGTGCAAGGACCAGGGGCCGGGACCGGGTCGGGGTTGCAAGTCAGCCAGGGACCTGACATCTCCGCTGGGACAATGCGAGAGGGCACTGATCTGAGCCCACAGAGCCATGTTTGAAATGCTGCGCTGCTGGGAGGGGTAGAGGCAGCTGCAGGCAGGCTGCACCAGCGGCCACCCCACCATCACCGCTGCCACCGCCTCCTCAGCTGCTTGCTTCAGCTGCCTCCACAACCGAAGCCGCCACCATGCTTCCCATGCCAGATTCAGGGCAGCCATGGCCGCTGGGCCCCCGTGGGGCTCCCCAAGGTGATGTGCCTGCCTTGCTGGCTCTGAGTGCTCTACGCTCCTGTCCAGGACTGTGCTTTGATTGCAGCGGCCACCAGCCACTGAAAAGGCTTCCCCTCCTGCTTGTGCTTGCTCTTTTCTCTGTTCTCTCTCTCTTTGCTGCCCCACTCCACTCCTGGGCCACCATGCAGGTGCAGCTGCTCCCCCCATCGCTGCAACCACAGCGCACCCCAGGGCCACGACTCCTCCTCCATTAGGCCCCCCTCCCCCCTAGGGCACACATCCTACCCCTGGCCGCAATCACAGCCCTGACTGGGCTCTAAGGCTTCCAGGCCATGGCAATTGCAGCCTTACCTCAACTTAGCACTCCCCCCCCCCCCAATCCCAGTACCTGGCCCAGGGATCGAATCTCTCCTCAGCCCCACCGCTGGAGGAGACTTTCCTCCATCTCCTTCACTCCACATACTAAGCAGGTGCATGGTGACCCTCGTGTGTGTTTGTGTGTGTGTTTGTGTGTGTGTGATTGTTGAGGATGACCTCTCAAGGACTCAGAACATAGCACCCTTTGGGATGACTCAACACACAGCACACTTCCAAAAACAGCACAAAGTACCCGTGCAAAGGACTCAGCACACAGCTCCTTTTGAATGACACAGCATATAGTACCCTGTGTAGAGTAATTAGCATACAGCACCCTTTGAAGGAGGGAGTCCATAGCTTGCAGTGTAAAGGACTCAGCACATTGCATGTTTTGAAAAATTCAGCACATAGCACTCTTTCCCATGGGCTCATTACATAGCACCCTGTTTTAAGACTCCACACACAGCCCTTTGGAGGGCTGAGTACAAAGTACCCCGTGTAAAACACTCAATGCACAGCACCCTTCAAAAACTCAGCACATAGAACAATTTTGAAGGTTTCAGCACATACCACACTGTGAAAGCACTCAGCACACAGCAATATATGAAAGACAGTGCAGAGCACCCTGTGTAAAGGACTCAGCACACAGCACTAAAAAAACTCACCTCATCCCTCTCTTCTCAAGGGCTCAGCACATAACAGGACCCTTTGGGATGAATTAGCACACCACACCTTTTGAAGGACTTGGCATACAGTACATCATGTAACAGACTCAGCACACAGCACCCTTTGAAAAACCGAGCACGGCCCACTCTTCTCAGGGACTCAGCACATAGCACCCTTTGGGATCACTCAGTAAACAGCACATTTTTGAGGACTCAGCACAAAACCCCCATGTGGGAAGGACCCAGCAAATAGTGCTCTTTGAAGGACTCAGCACATAGCTGTATGTCACAGGTTCTGCTTTCATTAGAATTAGGGTGCTTTCTTCAGTATACCCATTCTTCAGAAACACTTCACAAATCGTAGTAGTTCACATTTAGCCAACCTGTGTTTTATGGGGGAGGGTCAGCTGGGGGCTTGAACTCAAAGTTTAGGGGCCCTGTCCCTGAGCTCTTTGGTTCAATGCTAGAGCTCTACCATTTGGAGGCACAGCTCCAATTTTGGTTTTTTGGGGGCTGTTCTTTGACAGGTCTTATGGTGATAAGGAAGGCCAAGTTGGGTTGTATGTGGGCAAAGGCTCTTAGCTCAGCCTGGAGCTGACCTCTCTCTTCCTTGTGCCCCTGGGAAGCTGGGCCTCTTGGAGCTCTCTTGGGCTAGGGTGGAACAGACCTGCTCTGGCATCAGCACCCAGGGTGAGCAAAAATCAGCTCGGCCCTGGTCACTTCTCAAAATTGAACTCTAGAGGACAATGGCACAGGACCTCATATCCTGCATCTGGCCACCAGGGTGCAGGAGTCGCCCACCATAGGGGTTGTACCTGTGAGTTGTGTTTACTATTGCTTCCCTGGGGTCTCCATCATGCTTCCAAGTCACCCTGGACAGGAAAATCCTTGAGACACTTACCTACAATTAACAATCGAAAAGCAAGTGGGGCTGTGGCTCAAGTGGCAGAGCAGTAGCCTTGAGCAAGAAAACTCATGAATAGAGCCTAGGCCCTGAGTTCACACACACACACACACACACACCCCACATGCATGCAAATAGAGATTTCTACACTGCAATCTTTGGGTATTCTCTACTTTTTCCCCACTAAGCCTGGTGGCTGCTGGCCTAGGTGTTTGATGCATACACCACTACCTGGCATCTTCAATTTTGGGGAACAGAATGGGGAGAAGGTCATCCTTATCCGATCCCAGCTCCTTGATTTGGTTATGGTCTATCCAGGCCCTTTGGAGCTCCTTTACAAAACCGCCAAGATGCCTTTAAAAGTCATCGCATACTGGGCACTGGTGGCTCATGCCTGGCATCCTAGCTAATCATGAAGCTGAGATTTGGAGGATCATGGTGCCAAGCAAGACTCTTGTCCTTGATGAACCGTCAGAAAACAAAACTCGTCCTGTGACTCAAGTGGTAGAGTACCAGCCTTGAGAATAAGA
This sequence comes from Dipodomys spectabilis, assembly GCF_019054845.1. Taxonomy (NCBI): domain Eukaryota; kingdom Metazoa; phylum Chordata; class Mammalia; order Rodentia; family Heteromyidae; genus Dipodomys; species Dipodomys spectabilis. Next base: position 148,189 of record NW_024871318.1, on the reverse strand, counting down.
GCTCAGGGAGGGTGTTCATGGCCAACAACAACAAGGAGAAGCTTTGCACGTTGGCTTTGGGATTGGCATTGGCCAAATATATTTGGAATTTTCAAGTGCTCCACAACAAAGCAGTGCCTCCTTTAGTCCCATGCTGGTCCATCTTGTCTCAACCCCTGGCCATGTCCATGCTTTGGGTCAGCATGGCTCTGGATGGAAGGGAGGGCTCCAAGGAGGAAGATCCCAGAGCAATCACCCCACCTCCTTCTGCCATGCTCACCTTGCTGCTTCTGCTCTTTGCCATAGACCTTCTTCCTGCAATCCATCCATGAGGTCATCACCGCCAACATAGTGGTGAGGGGTGGATCTGGCCTAACTCCAGGCAGTAAGCGGTGGAAGTAGGTCTGGGATTAGGAGCTTCCACCCTGGGTGTGGGCTGAGCCCAGGGTTGACTTTTATTTCATCCTGAGCCTTGCAGTGGTGAGAAGACAGTGTAGACTCCACATTGAGTCAGGTAAGATTGGAATCTGGAGGACCCCTTGTGTGGGGGAGGATGTGGGGCTCAGGGAGCCACTGTTGTTGATACTCCTCTCTCGGGACTCCACACTCCCGCCCTCGTTCCTCAATGGTAGAAGAGAAACTTCAACTAAGGATGTGGGAATAGGGGGCGGGGAAGTATTTTGGTGTGAAGCAGAGGTGCTTCATATTCATCCTAGCCTCTACTTCCCATTTATCTGAGGAATGGCCATATGGGTTTGGGAGTGGTGAATCATCCTAGCTGCGAATGTGACTCAGTGTTAGAATGGTTGCCTAGCATGACTGAAGCCCTGTGCTTGATTCCCCGCAGAAAAAGCTGGAAGGGGAAGTGGGGACCAACTGGTCGAGCACCAACCTTGATCTAAAAGAGCTCAGGGACAGTGGTCAGGCCCTTAGTTCAAGCCCCAGGACTGGAAGAATAAATCCTTGTTGGAGGCTTTTTCCCCTTTGAAAACAATGTATTCTTTGTGATAAGCATAACATGGGCCTCTTCCCTGGCCAACAATGAGCCATTAGATGTCCCTTGAGCTTGGGCCACCTCCTGGCAGCCTCTGCCTTACCCAACCCCCAGTTTAACTTTCCCATCACCCAGCAGATGGAGGCCTGAGAGAAGGCCACCTGACCACCTACTTCTGGTCGCTGCCAAGGCTTTTGAGAGTCAGTATGTCACATGGAGAGTCATTATCTGCATCAGTCTACAGAAGAAAGGGAGGGAGCACTCCTCACCTGAGCTGTGGGCAGATCTGTTCCTGGGGCATCTTCAGCAGGACATGCTCCTTGGGGGAGGCCTCTATGTGACGAGAACCCTGACCTATCCTCTGGCAGTTTCCACACTGTCTTCAAGTTGCAATTCTTCAAAACCTTTCTGCTCCTCCCTCATTTCATCCACCACAGGCCCTGATGCATTTGAAGCAGCATTGGTGGGGGGGGGGGCTCAGCTTGTGCTGGCATCTGGAGCCTGCTGTCCATGCCTTCCCCTGTGAGGATTGACAGCAGCTCCTGCAGCACTCTCCTCTTCTCCATCTTCTTCTGGGACAACCAGCACACAAACTCGTCTTTCTCCCAAAACAGCTCATTCAGGACTAACATCTGCTCTTTACACGCCACTAGGGACTCCTCAATAGTTTGGATGTGTGCTGACAGCTGGCTGCATCGATGGTGGAGCTCACCTGGTGGATTCTGGAAGTCCACCTCATCAGGCAGGTTGTGGACGAAGCAGATTTTCTTCTTGGACGCCCACGTGTCCCACTTCCCATCATCATGAATGCTGTGGTGGCAGCTCATGGGGCTGGGTGCTGTAGCTCCAGCTCAGTCTGGCACTGAGCTGCCAGGTGGGCCAGGTGCCTGAAGCTCCTGTGGTATGATTTCCCCCATGTAGATATCAACCTCAGTGTATCCATCTACCAGGCAACATGGAATGTGGGCGTGGCCACAATTCTTGTATTCCATTGGTCAGAAAGAATCATGAAATAATGGGGGGTGTGGCCAGCATCCTGTGATGCAGGCAGAATGGGCAGAGTTAAGATGACAGTGGTTCCCCCAGCCCCTTTCCCAGGGAACTCTGTCCAATTCAGTTGGAGACAAGCAGGTGACCTGCTTGAGCCCCATGGCTGCACAAATTGTTGTGTATGTCTGTTTGTTGCCAGTCTCGGAACTTGAACTCAGCATCTGGCACAGTCCCTGAGCTTCTTTGCTCAAGGCTAGCTCTCTACCACTGGAGCCACATGGCTCTACTTCTGGCTTTGTTGGCATTGAAGTTGGACAGGGTCTCAAGGATTTTCTGGCTTAGAGTGACTTTGACCATGATCCTCCTATCACAGCCTTGTAAGTATCAAGGAGGAGCCACTGGTGCCTGCCTCATCATTGGTTTTGCTGATGTTCTTGGACACACCCGTGAGTTCCCTATCCTCAGGTTTAAGTGGTGGGAGTTGGAGCCCACAGTTGGAATCCTGGTCCTGCCACTTCCAAATGGCAGGAGATCCTAAGAAACTCATTCCTATCCATATGAATACCAATGGAATGTGATGTATGTCATGATTGATTGGGCAGTTCTTGCATGATTCTAGGATAAAATTATACAAAATTGTATTCTAGGACACTGATCGATTTTAATTAATACTTTATAAAGCATTTAAATAATCACATTCATTAAATGGAGGCAGAATGAAATACCGAAGAATTGGGGATCACATAGTATAGAAATGCGATTTTTTCTTCCGGGACTTTAATTGCTATATACCATTTTCTGAATGTACTTTGGTATATGCAAGTAGGATATATTATACTTGATCTGGAAATCAATTATTCAAACTGTTTTTTATCAAAAATGCTTATAGCAAAATAAAGAGGTAAATCCAATTTATGTATATTTGAAGACAATGCTTGGTTAGTCCTCTTTTCACATTACCCATTCATTTCTTGAGAATAATACACATTGTAAGGAAATGCTTAGAATGTTTTGGACAAATAGATTGACTTTACACCAGAGTTACTCTGTGCTGCATTTTGTTTACTTTATATTTAGAAAAGTTAAATTCTTACCGTATCATTTTCCTTAGGCTTTATATTCAGGTTTTATCTCTGATGGGTGACAAAAAAAGATATAAACATTTTTTAACAGTTGTTAAATTTAGGCTAAGTAATCTAGGTACAATTATGCTCATGCAGATAGGCCTCATCAGTCATGAGACCATGACACCAAATGTTAACCAATGCTTACTGGTGTCATGCTTATGAGATTTTGTGTATTATAGACAGTGGTTATTACCATTTGTTTTGTAATCAACAAATCATTTCATGGGTTAGGAATTGATGTGAGACATTATACTCAGAATTATATTGAAGGAGGAATCCAAAATTAGTTACCAAGATATACACTTAAAACAATGTTTTAAAAATGCAAGCTAAAGGAAATAATTTATGAAAAAGTCAACATTTACAATAAATACAGAATCAGTATGAATGATTTTTCTTTTATCCCAGTTGCAATATGGCTTGCATGATGACTTTTCTGGTTATATGTTTAGTTAGGTCTTGATATTTAGTTGAAGTTCGGTTTTTTCATATATTCATTTGTCAGATCAAAGAGGAAATGAATTCCATGCCAGAGTCAACATCCATAATAATGTTACAGTTGTATCCTGCTACTTTGGCAAAGTTTCAAATGAGCTTGAGTATCTTTGGTCTTTTTTAGATCTAACTAAATATGTGTGCAATTTTGTCAGTAGTAGAAAGATTTTTTGACCAACATTTATTAAACTATTATTTTCCAGAAACTACTACTCTCTTTTCATTCGATTTTTGTTTAGGGTCCGGTCATGGGGCCTGAACTCTGGGCCTGGGCCCTGTCTCTCAGCTCTTCAGCTCAAGGCTAGTGCTCTACCACTTGGGCCACAGCGCCACTTCCGCCTTCTTTATTTTTGCTTTTGTGGTGCTGAGGAATCGAAACCAGGGCCTCATGCATGCAAGGCAAGTGTTCTACCACTGAGCCACCTTCCCAGCCCTTTTCATGAGATTTTTAATGTCATTTATATCATGGGTTGATATTTTCTTTTAGATAAACCACATTCTATCTTCTACAAAGTGTAATTTGGAGTAGTTTAAAATTATGTACACTCGGGTACACTGCTTAGATTCTACTATTTGCATATTTTGTTCTTGTTAAATCAGTAGGATTTATGTCTCAATATGGATACTATTAGACATTCATTGCATTTCTGAATTTTTTAAAATGTCATGATTTTTGTTATTTTATTCTCTTAAATATGTGCAGATCTCACTCCACTTACAGTCACATTTCTTTTAAACAATTTGATCCATTCAAGGGATTTGCTATATTAGGTTCATGTAGATGAATTGAATTACAAATGAACACAACCGTATTTCTGAGACACAGTTATCTTTATGGTTCTAGTCAAGGGTAACATGTATTTTAGGTTTTTGTGCTTAAAAATAACTGAGCACATGTTTTTGTTCCTGAGGGAGTTCTACTTTTTTGGTTGTTTTTCCAGCTGTGGTGACTTCAACATATCTGTGCATTTTATTTCAATTGTTTTGTGTCTATATTTTTTTTCATATAACAGAAAGTACCAAAAGAATCAGTGATTTAGAACTTTTCAAAATAGATTTCTAAGACAGATACTTGAAGTTTTGTGACATCTGGGACCAGATAGGTCTTGTTAGTGGAGGGGGTAGTAGAATAACAGAGACATTGTTTGACATGATTTGAATTCTTACTCTTACTGCCTCACTATTTCAAACAGTATTACTTCAAAGTCTTTAGTGGAAATAAAATAATTTTGTCTGTATGAACTCAGAATTTTTGCTTTCATTGGGACACACTACACATTTATAATTGATTTTAACTCTAAAAACTTCTTTCCATCTTTTAAAATCACAGATGTGAATTTATGATGCTAAAATAGCATCTACTAATTTATGTGAAATGGTCCAAACTATTTTCGCTTCACACTATATGTAATATTGACTGTAATAATAGTGAGTAATATAGTATGTAATAATTAACTTTGGGGAAAGTCAATTACAGTGGATTTTGTGAGATACTGAGCAATATTAAAAATTATATTTGATTCTATTAAAAAGTTCACAGTTACATCTAAAAATAACTCATAGTTATAAACTAATGCTAGAAAGTAAGTTTGTTTATTGGAAAAAGCCAGAAGTTTCAGTAAGCTTGCTTCGTAAACAATGACTTGGATCTGGGCTTTGGTGGCTCATGTCTATAATCCTAACTACTCAGGAGTCTGAGATCGAGGATAGTGGTTCAAAGCAAGCCTGGGTAGAAAAGTCTGTGAGACTCTTATCTCCAATAACCCACTTGAAAACTAGAAACCACACTGTGGCTCAAGTGGTACAGTGGTATAAATGAGTTAAAGAGCTCATTGAAATCTGCGACCAGGCCCAGAGTTCAAGCTCCACGACCACCAAAAAAAATTGACATGGATTTTTACTTTATTATTTCATGATTTTTCATTGTGAAAATACATACAGAAGGGTTACAATTACATGAGCAAGGTAATGATTACATTTCTTATCAAACATTGTTTCCCCCGCCTTTGTTTCCCCTTACCATTCCTGCCCATCTTCCCCCCAAAGCAACCCAGGCGCCAAAGTTGTAAAATTCATTTTCTGACATAAGTTGTTGTGTATCTGATTGTTGCATGGGACCACATGTATACCTAATTAAAAAACTTGTTTTTCCCTTCTCCTCCACAAATTATACCAACATCAAATACAGTGAAAACAAGGGTTATGTCACAGGGGAGGGACAGACAAAGCAACAAAGAAATCATCTTATAAATATGCTAAAAACAATAGCAAGAGAAAAAAGAAATTTGAGTCCTTATCTTTGGGTTCATTTCACCTAACATCAACTTATCTGATCATTTCTGCTTGTCCAAGACATATACTAGTAATTGCGAATAAGGGAAAACATGAGACTTATATTTCTTTGGGTCTGGCTTACTTCAATTAATATAATTTTTCCCAAGTCTTTCAATTTCCTAATAAAATGAGGCAATTGCATTCTTTCTGATCGAGGTATAGAATTCCATTGTGTATATATACCACATTTTCTTTATCCATTCATTTACTGAGGGGTATCTGGGTTGGTACCATATTTTAGCTATGGTATATAATGCTGCAATAAACATACTTGTGCTGGTAGCTTTAGTATGGTCATGTTTGTGATCATTTGGGTAAGTGCCCAAAAGTGAAATTGAGTCTTTTGAAGAACCTCCATACTACTTTCCACAGTGGTTGAACAAGTTTACATGCCCACCACCAACACAATAGGGTTCCCTACTCTCCACATCCCCTCCAGGTTCTGGTGTTATTAGAGTTCTTATTTATAGCCATTTTAACTGGGGTGAGGTGGCATCTCAATGTTCTTTTCATTTGCAATTCATTTATGGCTAGGGAGGTTGAGCATTTCTTCATGTGTCTATTGGCTATCTTTCTTTCTTCTTCAGAGAAGTTTGTCTTTAAGTCTTTAGCTCACTTATTTATTGGGCAGATGTGCCTTTGAGAATTTGTTGTTGGGTAATTTAATTTTTTGAGTTCCAGGTATATTTTATTTATGAGACCCTTGTCTGTTGTATGGCTAGTGAAGATCTTCTTCCAATCCGTGGGCTTTCTATTGATCTTGATAGCTTTATCCACTGCCATGCAGAAGCTCTGCAATTTCATGAAATCCCATTTTGTCCAACCTTTCTTTGATGTGTTGTGCTTCTGAGTCTCTATTAAGAAAATTTTGGCCTGTGCCAAGTAGACCAAGTGTGTCTGATATGACTCCAGGACTTTGACCCATTTGGAGTTGATTCTGATGCAGGGTGATATATAAGGTCTAGCCTTAGTTTTCTACAAGTGATTAACCAATTTTAAGATCACCATTTACTGAAGAGGCTGTCTTTCTTCCATTCTGTTTTTTTAGCTCCCTTATTGAAGATTAGATGGTTATAGGTCTGTGGGTTCATTTCTAGGTTTTCAATTCTATTCCCTTGGACCTGAAGACTGTTCTTGTGCCTGTACCAAGCTCTTTTGATTACTATGGCTTTGTAGTAAAGTGTGAAATTTGGTATTGATATTCCTCCAGCACTGTTCTGTCTGATAAGGATCATTTTTCTATTTGTGGTCTTTGATTGTTCCATATGAAATTTTGGATTGCCTCTTCTATTTGCTTGGAGAACAAGGATGGAATATTGATAGGTATTGCATTGAATTTTAGATAGCTTTGGGAAGTATTGGCATTTTCATGATGTTGATCCTCCCAATCCAGGAGCATGGGAGGTTTTGCCACTTTCTTTTTTTATGGGACTTTTTATTTTTAAGATTTTTATGTTATTGTGAAAATACTGTACAGAGGAGTTAAAATTACATGGGCATGATAAAGAGTACATTTCTTATCAAGAATTTTAGCCTCCTCCTTTGTTTCCTCTTCCCATCCCAACCTCCCCCCGCCACTCCACCCAGCCCTCCCCTCCCCGCAACCAAAGTTGTAAAGTTCTGTTTGTTAAGGATCGTTTTTCTATTTGTGGTCTTTTATGTTTCCATATGAATTTTTGGATTGCCTCTTCTATTTCCTTGAAGAAGGAGGTTGGAATTTTGATAGGTATTGTATTGAATTTGTAGATAGCTTGAGAAGTATTGCCATTTTCACGATGTTGATCTTTTCAATACAGGAGCATTTTTTTTGTTTTTTTATTTTTTGCCAGTTTCTAAGTTCTGTTTTGATTTCCTTTTTCATGTTTTTCATCATAGAGGTCCTTCACTTCTTTGGTTAAGTTGATTCCTAGGTATTACATTTTTTTGTGGCGCTATTACAAATGGAGTTGCTTTCCTGATTTCAGCCACACTTTTCTCATTGTTGACATAAAGAAAAGCCATTGATTTATGAGGGTAATTTTATACCCTGCTACTTTGCTAAAGTTTTCAATGACCATGAGTTATTTGTGAGTGGAGGCTTTGGGATTCTTTAAATATAAGATCATGTCATCTGGAGAGTTTTACTTCATCTTTCCCTATTTGGATCTCTTTAATGTTTTCATCTTGTTTTATTGCTAGAGCTAGGCATTCTAATACTAAATTGAAGAGGAGTGGAGAAAGTGGACATCCTTGTGTCGTTCCTAAGAGGACATGGCTTGAGTTTTTCACCATTAAGCGTAATGCTGTTTGTAGGTTTGTCATATACAGCCTTTATTCTATTGAGGAATGTTCCCTGGATTCCTAATTTTTGAAGAGCCTTGATCATAAATGGGTTTTATATCTTGTCAAATGCTTTTTCTGTATCTATTGAGATAATCATGTGGTTCTTATGCTTGCTCTTATTGATGTGATGAATTATATTAATTGATTTGGGTATATTGTACCAGCTTTGCATCCCTGAAATGAATGCTGTATGATCGTGGTGTATGAATTTTTTGGATGAATTGTTGAAGTCTATAGGCCAAAATTTTTTGAGAAGTTTTGCATCGGTGTTCAAAGAAATGGGTCTATAGATCTCGAATGAGGGGTATGATGGCTTCCTAGAATGAGTTCGATAGTGAATTTTCTCTTTCAATTTCATTGAAGAGTTGGAGGAATATTGGTGTGAGCTCTGTTTTGAAGGCCTTGTAGAATTGCATTAACTGCTCTGTCACTTCCATGCTTTATAACAACAGCATTTGACAAAGGCGTACATTTTAACTGGTTTACCATATTTGGATTGTTTTCAGCAAGGACTGTCTTCATGGAAGATGGTAATAGATGAGGTTTGTAATTATATAGTTTAAAAGTGCTCTAAGTTGTGACTATAGAATATCCATTTCAGTGAATAAATATTTAAATTAAATCCTATAATGTATACTCCTTCAATTTTCTGGCTAAAGTGTTCTACAATCTATCTATCTATCTATCTATCTATCTATCTATCTATCTATCTATCTATCTATCTATCTATCTATCTATCTATCTATCTATCTATCTATCTATCTATCTATCTATCTATCTATCTATCTATTGGGTATGGTCATGGGGCCTGAACTCTGGGCCTGGGCACAGTCCCTCAGCTCTTCAGCTCCAGGCTAGTGTTCTACCACTTGAGCCACAGCACCACTTATGGCTTTTTTCTTTTTGCTTATGTGGTGCTGAGGAATTGAACCCAAGGCCTCATGCGTGCAAGGCAAGTGCTCTACCATTGAGCCACCTTCCCATCCCTAGCTTAAAAAAAATTTTGGGGTCCGGTTGTGGGGCCTGAATTCTGGGTCTGGGCGCTGTCCCTCAGCTCTTCAACTAAAGGCTAGGGCTCTAACACTTGATCCACAGCACCACTTCCAGCTTTCTTTTTGCTTATGTGGTGCTGAGGAATCGAATCCAGGGCCACATGCATGCAGGCATGCGCTCTACCACTGAGCCACCTTCAGACATACACACGTACACGCAGATATACACATGTGAAATATGAAGACCCAGTCTTCAATAAAACATTTCAATAGGAATTCCATAAAATATTTAGTCTGCTGAGATCTGATTCGAATTTATAGCAATATCTATTTGCTTCAACCCCTGGGCAAGTCATTATCATTGGTGAAGATGTTGCCATTTGAAATTAGAATGTCCCAAAAAGACATATGTGTTAATGAAAAATGACTTTCCACTTCCTCCCATGCTGTGGAGAATATCTGAATAATTTTTCTGGAGATTATGTTCTTCAGAGTGAAACCTATGAGAACATGGACTCTCATCTACTTTCTTCTTTTATCTTTTAACCATTCTAGGTCAAAAACTTTTCTCTTTGACATACTACCCACCTTGACATTGTCTTGTCACGGCCCCCCAAAGCAATAAAACCAACTGAACATACACTGAAGCCTTCCAACTTGTAAATCTGAGTAAGCCTTTCTGCTTAATAAATGGACATTATCACTTATTATGGTAGGTTATAAAGCTAACACAGAATTCTAGTCTTTCTAACAATGTGGAGTATATAAAAATGTGCTTTATTATAAAATATCTAACTCCATGTTGTATTTTGTGTTTTTGTTTCTGTAGATCTTATGGCTTAAACTCAGGGCCTGGATGGTGCTTTTGTGTTCAAGGCCAGTGCTCTACATAAAATCTGATCTGGAACTCCATTTCTCCTTGTGGTTAATTGCAAATAAGAATCTAATGAACGTTCTTATTCAGGCTGGCCTAGACATGTTACATAATTTATATAATTTCAATTCTCAGCATTGTATAGATGCCCCAAATACAATATAAAAAAAAGTTTAAAACATACGAAGGGTATTTGTAAAGTATAAAATGAAGGAAGAATTTTCATCCTTTACAAATCCATGCAAAATCTATGCTAAACTATTGATTTTTTACTGTACCTTTCCTGCAATCAGTTTGATATAGTTTAATACTTGTCACACCAAATTTTTCTATATTCTACTGGAGATTTACTTTTTCACATATGTGTATATGTATAAGTGTATGTATCTATCTATATATGTTTCTATCTGGATTATCTGACTTGAAACTGCTTTGTTTTGCTGTTTAGCAATTGAACCTTGTCAGCTCATTCTGTGACAATATCTGTGCTCATTTTCATCATTCTTTATTTACCAAACCATTTGCCTTCTAAAATCTGCTTCATTTCCTGGGTAAGGTTACGAATCAGTCCAACCAATATCCACCCAGAGGGTTTTATATTATTTTTATTCACTTTATATTATTTTTTGGGTCCAGTCGTGGGGCCTGAACTCTGGGCCTCGGTGCTGTCCCTCAACTCTTCAGCTCAATGCTAGTGCTCTACCACTTGAGCCACAGCACCACTTCCAGCTTTTTTCTTTTTACTTATGTGGTGCTGAGGAATCAAACCCAGGGCCTCAGGTATGCATGGCAAGCACTCTACCATTGAGACACCGTCCCAGTCCCCAGAGGGCTTTAATAAAGCAAGCCTTAAGGAAGAAAGATAACATGAAGTGAAAACTACAGAGATTCTACAGAGACTTGACACCTTTCACATTTCTGCCTTCTTTCTCTTCTCATACTTCAGAACGCATTGACTAACACTATAAATATACTGCAATTATAACTTAAAGATCAGTGTTTTTTTCCAACCTGAAGCCTTCTTTTCCATGATTTTTGACATAAACTTTTGGGAGATTTTTTTGATTGTGAGGGGATTCCATCCAAAACAAAGCCATGCATATCAAGAAAGTCAATGTTTTCAACTCAGAGTACTAAAGAAAAGAGGGAGAAAATAAAGGTTAGCAATATATGTTAAGCACAAATATAGGCAATATCAAGATGTTTTGAAATTGTATATTTTACTGAATAAAGTGGCTCAAACCTGTAATATTATCTGCTTGGAAAACAGAGATTAGAAAATTCCACTTCCAGGCAAGCCCAGATAAAAAAAGAAGTTCCAGAAACTCTAAGCATTTGCTGGGTGCAAAGTGTTTTGCTTTTGTTAGGAGGACCACAGTCCAAGCAGGCCCAGGAATAGTGATATTACCTCAAAATAAGCAATCCAATTACAATCTGTAGGCATGGCAGTAGCAGACATGCTGTTTCACAAGTATAGGGTTTTGGGTTTAATCCTCCAGTAACAGTAGGCACTTAAGAGTATGACAAGGTAAAAATTAGGCATGTCTAAGGTCAAGACTTCATACTCATTTTACAAGCTCTAATGAAATCTTTACCCCTTTTGCTATTTTTACAAAAATATACCATAACTTTCATGCCCAAATCAAATAATTTCCTATTAGAGATTTTTTCCTATCCATTAAGTAATATGTTATCTGTTGAATACTGTCCCACTGAAATCATGCTAACGATAAAAAACCCAATGCCTTAAAAAGTGACTGCATTTGGAAACAGAATCTCAAAAGTAGCATTTAAGTGGAAGCTTCCACGAGAAGTAGAAGGCCTTGAAAATACAAGGAAAGAGGACTCAGAAGAAGAAAACACTGATCTTGGAGTTTTAGTTCCATGACCTCAGAGGAAATGTATTTACAGTATTAATGTTATTCAATCTGTGGTAGTTTATTATTACAATTATTAGCAAACACGTGTAGTCTATAAAACATAAAAAGTCATTGACTCTTGGGTCCCATGACTCATCTATAATGGTAGTGATTAAGAAAGGTGAGACTTGGGGGATAATGGTTTTCAGTTTGGTAGGACAGTTCATGAGGTTGTGCCTCCAATTAACTACAAAAATTTCTGGGCTGGGGCATGGTTCAAATGATAGACTGACTACTGTTAGCAAACTGAGCATGAGTTATGTTCAAGCCCCAAATTGTGAGAGAGAAAAAGTCCTTAGAAAAGTACTATGAGAAATAGAATTATGAATAGGAAAGCAGAAACAAAAGAAATAATCTTATTTATATAGAAAAAGCTTCCCAATGTGAAATATGGCACAAACTGTAATATTTAGGGTTTTACTTCCTATACAGTAGAAATAAAGGGTATTTTGATTTGACAAAACTAAAGTGTAAAACTGCAATAAATAATCACATTTTTATGTTTCCATAATTTAGCTTGTTTTTCTACAAATATAGAGAATAGTGTTGCTTTGGAAAATCAATAAATGTTGCATTTTCATATAGAATTAAGTATCCTTGCAAGTGTTGCCTAAAACTGACCTACACTGAAATGATTGCCATTGATAGCTTTCTCAAGATTCCAAATGTTTAGACTTTCAGCTGACCTTTCATAAAACTCATATCCCAAACATAACTTTTTAGTTTATTCATGCAATCATAGAAACATAAACATATGACCAAAATATTAATTAATTTTTTTGGAGGGGGGCTCCGGTCGTGGGGCCTGAACTCTGGGTCTGGGCGCTGTCCCTCAGGTCTTCAGCTCAAAGCTAGCACTCTACCACTTGAGCCACAGCGCCACCTCTGGCTTTTTTCTTTTTGCTTATGTGGTGCTGAGGAATCAAACCCAGGGCCTCATACATGCAAAGCAAGCGCTCTAGCAATGAGCCACCTTCCCAGCAATGTTAATTACTTTTATCTGCTGCATTAATATAGTATAACTAACACAGTTAAGTATATACCTTGAGGAAAATAAGATTCTTTCTTCGAAATACATGCTTCCAGGCACACACACACACACACACACACACACACACACACACACACAGATTTACCACTCTGACTCAGGTTAGGCTCCTGACATTGGGTACCAGACAATCATCTAATAATCAATCTTTCCTGCCCAGACATAAAATACATTCATAATTCCACACATACAAAAATACCAGATCATTTAAAATACTGAGAATATTTAACAGAATCACCCAGTTCCTATACCATCAACTCCCTGATTTAATTCATTTATGACAATGTATTTTTCATATCATAATTAAAAATATTTTTGAGTCTCTCTGATTAGCAGACAAAAACATGTTACATAATAGAACATGTAGGTAAAATTACTTTTACCTGGGTAATCTTTTGTATATCTTATCAAAGACTTCTTTTTCTTTGCAGAGTCTGTTTCTGGCATTTTTCCCTAATGTCTAATATTACATTACAAAGGATACCCCATATTCTTTAGTTCATTTTTCCTAAAGGTTATGCTATGGAGTTGAATCTGATTCGTTCGTTTATTCTAAATTATATTTTCTCAACAATTTGAATTATTGTTTATGTTACTCCTAAACCATTTGAAATATCAAAAAGAACTGGAAATTCACCTTGGCAATGATTTGTGAATGGCAGCAATGTTTGTGGTTGGAATGAAAGACTTGAATTATCTAGAGTGCCTTAAAAATGGCATTGTTCTTTAAAAGGTTGGTCATTTAGTAAGCTTTTAAAATGTGGTCTTCTTATTTCATCTAAGAAGATAAAAGTATGCTTTTCATCACATTCTTGCCTGCAAAGCACTAAAATTATTTCCCTTGTACAGTTTATGCCCAGCTGCTACTGTAGAGAAACCCACAACAGTTGCACAGCTATGTTAGCTGCTTTAGATTTTGAAATTTTCGTCTAGTAACCGAAGTGATTTGAGCCCATATTCATGGGATAGGCACATAACCTACAGTTACAAGCCACCACAATATACAAAGACTACGTGCAAAATGAGGTTCAATATTCTTCTTTGTTGTTTCTTTTTTGTCTTATTGATTGCCTTTTAAGGAGCTAGAGGCTGTTTATTTCTCATTATTGTTGATGTGACTTAAATTAATTACCAGATTTTTCAAATTAAATAAAGATATATAAAAAAGACATATTCATTCACAAAATAAACATTTTCAATGATGTTTTTTATTCTAGTCCTGTTTTCAGTTATCTTCATATAGTGTTGAGATGAATCAAGCAAATGTGTAAATTGACACGTATTAAGCACACAGAACTCTGGAATCTTTGGGTTTTGATTTGTATATCAACTTCACCTGGAAAAGAAAATTATCACTTGCTTCATGTCTTAAGTAATCTACTTAAAACAAGTTTTATTAATTTTTTTCTCTTAAAATAATTTCTTTTGCCAGTCCTGGGTTTTATTATTTATTTATTTATTATTTTTTATTGTGAAAATACCCTACAGAGGGGTTACAATTACATTGGCAAGGTAATAAGTACATTTCTTATCAAGCATTGTTGCCTCTTCCTTTGTTTCCCCTTCCCATTCCTTCCCATCTCCCCATTAGTATAATTTGTTTAGGGGAAGGGTAAAAATAAATGGTTTAAAAAGTGATACAGGCGGACCCATCACAACAATGAAATGTACAAGATGTTATGTCGAAAAAACAACTTTACTAGTTTCACTAATTTTATCAATAGATCTATTAATATATGGAATTGATTCATTGCGTATATATTTGATTTCTTATTTCCACTGAATTAATATTACATTTATTTTACTTTTGTACATATGTAATAATGACATTATTGAGCATAAAACATCCCTATTTTTCATTTTGGTTGCCAAAATGGAACTATTAGACATTTTGAAAATTTAACTTTAAATCTGAAAATTTCACTAGGACTTGAATTGTGTTACTTACAATTTTAATGTTAAAATAAAAAGCATTATTAAATAGAAAGCAACATTATAACTTATCATACTTTAGTGCCTGAGTTGACTTTATGATAAAAAACAATTATATTTATATAACATGATATACATACTCAAACAAACTATAAAACATGGAAACAGAAGTCTCCTTTTTTGTTTTGTTTTTATTGTTCTTTATAGTTTGTGATGATTCTGTCTTTACCTTATGCCGGTATATTCATTGAAGGTCTTCAGGAAGGTGAGGGGTGGGGACAGAGCTTTAGGGAAAATGGTGAAAAATTGCAACAGTGGAGTTAATTGAACATTTATGAAGGTGAACTATTTAACACGTGGATGGGGACAGGAGGGAGGGACTAGGAACAAGTGAGGGAACCAAAGACATTTCACAAAAGGAAATGTACTCATTACCTAACTCATGTAATCGTAATCCCTCTATGAATCAGCTTAATAATAACAACAGAGAATTTTTTTAAGTCAAACAGAATGTTACTTCTTAGAATTCTAGAAGATTTTTTGTTCACTAGTTTGAGCTGGTTGAGTCTATCTGAAAATAGCTACATTGACATTCATTGGGCAAATTTCTGAGTTACTAATAGATAAAAGTCAATTATGATTGCTTGTATGGTTTTTTAGACTCTGATTTATTTACTTCTTTAATCTAATTTGTATTATTTGTCTTCTGATTTTTGGTTTGGCTTGTTCCTTTTTTCAATGACCTAGTGCTGTGATACAAGATTGTTCTAATTTATTGCTGTACATACTCAAAGCTATAAATTTTCCTCTGAGTATTGCCTGTGCTGTTGTGTCCCAGAGGAGGTAGTATTTTGTGTGTTCACTTCCACTGAATTCCATAAACTTTGGAACTTCCCTCCATATCTCTTCAGTGATTCACAGATGATTTAGCAATGTGTCATTCAGTCTCTGTGAGTTGCAGAATTTTCTGTGATGCCTTTTGATGCCAAGATCTAATTTGGTCCCATCATAGTCTGACAGGATACAAAGAGTAATTTCATTTTTATTTTGGAATTTTCACAGATTTTCCTTGTGATTTAAGATATATATTTTGGAGAACATTCCATGGGCTGCTGAGAGAGATATATTTTGTTATGCTGGTAGGTGAAATATTCTGTAGCTATCTATTAGGTATAGCTTGTCATTGCAGTTATTTAGCTCTGAAGTTTTTTTGCTAAGTTTTTACCTGGTTGGCCTGTCCAGAGTTAAGAATGATGTGCTCAAGCAACAAACAATGTGTTTGGATGTATGTGTATTTTTAGGTTAAGTAGTATTTGATCAACTTGGAAGCCCTAGGATTCAGGGCATTCTTATTTAGAATTGTTATATCCCCGTGATGGAGGGTTTACTTTGTCAATATTTAATGTCCTTCTTTGTCTCTTTTTACTTTCATACCATTTTTGATTTAAAGCCTATTTTATCCAATTTTGTATACCTACTCTGGCCTGCTTATGAAGTTCATTTTTAATTTTTGAACCCTAATATATGTATTCAAATTTTTTTTCTTTCTGCGATTGTTTCCAACATATTTATAAGATTATTTCTTTGTTGCTTTGTATGTTTCTCCCCCATGGTATAACCCCTGCCTTCACTGTATTTGATGTTGGTATAATTTGTGGAGGGGAAGGAAAAAACAAATTGTTTAAATAGGGATACAGGTGGACCCATTGCAACAATGAGATGTACAAATCGTTATGTCGAAAAATGAACTTTACAAATTGGGTGAGGGGGTGGAGGGGTGAAGGTTGATTCGGTTTGTGGGGGGAGGATGGGAAGGGATGAGAAGGGGAAACAAAGGAGGAGGCTACAAGGATTGATAAGAAATGTACTCATTATCTTGCCCCTGTAATTATAATCCTTCTGTACATTATTTTCACAATTAAAAAAATAAAAAAGATTATGTACAGAAGGGTTACAATTCCATAATCAGATATTGGGCACATTTCTTTTGAACAGTGTCACCTCTTCCGTCATGTTCTCCCAGATTTTCCCTTTCAACCTTCCTCCCCCATAAGTTGTATAGTTCATTTTTTTAATTTTAATTTTTATAATTAGTGAGTAAACGTTTAATGAGACATAAGATATTTACATAATCTCAAAGTACCTTTCCCAGTTTTTCATTATTACAAAAGGAAAAAGGGAGTAACTTCACTGAAGGATGCTGGTAGTATAGTTCATTTTTAATGTAGTGTTTAGTGAGTAGCACTGCTAGATTTGTTCACTCTTTGTCCCAGCATTTGTGTTTCCCCTTGCCCTTTACAAACTTACATATAAGACCAAAGGTACAAAAATCAAAACAGCAACAGACGACAGAAGGAAAAGCAAAATAATAAAACTATAATCATTTCTTGGAGATCATTTTGCTGAATATTATTTTATATGATAATATTCATATAGCTATTGAGCCTTTGTGATCCTCTCCCAAGAGCATCCTCCGTTTGATCTCACTGCATAAATTTTTAGACTCCCATATAATTTATCTTGTCCAAGCCTAATGTTTTCTCTTTTACCATCCAAGTTTGTTTACTTGTAAAATTATAGGCACATTCTAATACAACAAATGAGCGAAATCAGGCAACTTACACACACCCACACACACAGATACATATGCACATATGTACATATATACATATATATACAAAATTATTGATCCCAATTTACAAGTATGTATATATGTATGCATGTATACACGTATACATACAAATATATACATAAATAATCAAATTCCATTAATCCATCAAAAAGAATAATATTGCACTATTCTTAAGGAAAATGAAACACTTAGAAATAATAATGTTAAGTGAAATTAATTGCACCCAGAGAAACTTACGTTGCTTGATTTTCCTCATTTGTGGTAGATACCAGGGGCTTATAAAGGTAAAATTATTTTTTAATTAATTAATTAATTAAATTTTTATTGTGAAAATACCGTACAGAGGAGTTACAATTACATTGGCAAGATAATGAGTTCATTTCTTATCAAGCGTTATTGCCTCCTTTTTTCCCATTCTCATCCTTTCCCATACTTCCCCCCTTCTCCCCACCTGATCTCCACACCAAAGTTGTAAAGTTCTTTTTCGACATAACAACTTGTACATCTCATTGTTGCAATGGGTCCACCTGTATCCCTAGTTAAACAATTTGTTTTTGCCCTTCCACTCCACAAATTATACCAACATCAAATGCAGTGAAAGCGGGGGTTATACCGTTGGGGTTAAACATACTGGATGGTATGCAAGCAGGTACAAATGAATTATCTGAAGTGTCAGAGTCCATAGTTAGTGGAAATACTATTATGCTCTTAAAAGATTAAGTCAAAGCCCAACAAAATAAATACCATTAAATGTGTACTGCAAGAGCGGACAGTGATGGGCAGTGTGAGAGGGGTAAGAAATTGAAGCGGTAAAGGATAGAATACAGGCAAGAAACCATTGCATACTTCCCAGAATTGAAATATACAAAGCAAGGGGTAGTGTGAAATGAAAGTGAAGATGTTGAAGTGGTAACACAATTCCAGGTGCATTGTACACATAAACTGCTTTGTTAAATGGCAAGTAATTCCATACATAACATAATATTTAGATACCTAAAGACTGGGGTTAATTGGGAGGAGTGGATGAGAGTATTGAAAGAGGTGACATTCATCAAGATGCACTGCATCCATAAACTGTTTCAGTGAATGGCAACTCCTTTGTACAACTACTTAAAGATACTAAAATAGTCAATAAATTATGATAGTTGAATAGAGAGTTGCCCCTCAATTATTTCTCATTTAAAAATATTTTTAACCTGGAGGTTTGGAGAATAAAATTCAAATAATAAAACATTATGAATCTTTTTTTCTGAAAATTTGAAATTTAAATCAAAACTACTTTGCTTTTTGTCAACCATTGGGCTGTTATAAGAGAATACCTCAAAGTACGTGGCTTAAAAACATCAGGAGTATATTATCCATACTCTAGAAGCTTGAACATGGATTATAAAAATGGTTATACAAATGAATTCCTTGTCTTATGGCCGTCTAATTTCTGGATCATTATACTTTATTTGCTGGATGTTCACATGGCAGGGTCGTTTTATTGGGCTTCTTTTATCAGGATCATTATTTCAGGGTCATCTCTGAAAGGGTGATTATAATGTAACCAGACGGAAATACAATTTCAAAATGAGTATCTGGAAGGAGTTACATCGTCCAATATATTTGGCAACTTTTGCTTTAACTCTCAGTGTAGTTTATCATTTGGATATAATTTCATAGAAAATAATATCTTAAGGACAAACCTATATCATGTCAATTATGTGAATGATTCTTCTTACAAATGGAATAATTATAGTGATGGCAAAGTGACATGATTGTTTAGTGGCTCTTGAATTACATCAGAGGTAATCATTTAAACATGGTGCAACCTTTCTAAGCCCTTCTGATGTATTCGAACAATCTCCACTGATTTAATTGCTTTCAGCAATACAGATCTCCTTTGATTTTAATAATGTCTGCTATTAGGGCTCCCACAGACACCAAAATTAGAGGATGATAATTTCTCTGATAAAATACATAATATAATTGTTATAATTAATATAACATGAAGACTGTAATATTATTAGCATTATAAATACTAGTGTTAACATTATATAATACATTGACAGCCTTTGGTTACATCAATTTTTAGAATACTTATAACTAAATGTAAATTGTTTGTAAATAGTTATTTGATAATGTATAGAAAATGAGAAAATGATTTTGTTTGTTTGTTTGTTTGTTTGTTTTTCGGTCCAGTCATGGGGCCTGAACTCTGGGCCTGGGCACTGTCCCTCAGCTCTTCAGCTCAAGGCTAGCGCTCTACCACTTGAGTAGCGCTCTACCACAGCGCCACTTCCGGCTTTTTTCGTTTTGCTTATGTGGTGCTGAGGAATCAAACCCAGGGCCTCAGGCATGCAAGGCAAGTGCTTTACCACTGAGCCACCTTCCCAGCCCGAGAAAACGATTTGTGTGCATATTTACTACAGATGCAAACACTAACGTGGTTATTTCTGATACTACATTTGTTGGTTTCATTCATGGACAGAGAACAGGCAGAGAAGTGACAATTGCAAACTTGCATTTACTAAAGGGTTAATTTACATGAAATTTATGTTGGGCTAAATAGCAGATTTTTTAAATTAAATTGTTTTTATCCCTTCCTTCATTCATTCCATTTTTCTTTCCTTCATTCCTTCATTTTTTTCCTTCCTTCCTTCCTTCTTTCTTTCCTTCCTTCCTTCTTTCCTTTCTTTTTTCTTTTTTTAAAATATTTTATTGTGAAAATACTGTACAGAGGGGTTACAATTACATGGGCAAGATAATGAGTACATTTCTTATCAAGCATTGTTGCCTCCTCCTCTGTTTCCCTTTCCCATCCCTTCCCAGCCTCCTGCCGCCCCCCACCCAAGCTTCCTCCACCCCACCAAAGTTGTAAAGTTCATTTTCGACATGACAACTTGTACTTCTCGTTGTTGCAACGGGTCCAACAGTATCCTTATTTAAACGATTTGTTTGTCCCCTTCCACTCTACAAATTATATAGACATCAAATACAGTGAAAGCAGGGGTTACACTGTGGGGGAGGGACATACAAAGCAACAAAGAAATAAGGGAAACCATGGGACCTATGTTTCTTTGGGCTTGGCTTACTTCACTTAATATAATTTTTTCCAAGTCTTTCCATTTCCTAACAAATGGGCCAATGTCATTCTTTCTGATGGAGGCATAGAATTCCATTGTGTATATATACCACATTTTCTTGATCCCTTAATCTACTGAGGGGCATCTGGGTTGGTTGGTTCCATATCTTAGCTATAGTAAATAATGCTGCATTAAACATAGTTGTGCTGGTAGCTTCAGTGTGGTCTTGCTTGCAAACATTTGGGTAAATGCCCAAAAGTGGCATTGCTGGGTCATTGGGGAGCTCTATGTGGAGTCTTTGAGGAACCTCCATACTACTTTCCAAAATTGTTGAAGAAGTTTACACTCCCACCAACAATAAAGTAAGGTTCCCTTCTGTCACATCTCCTCTAGCATCTGTTGTTATTAGAGTTTTTGGTTTTTGCCATTCTAACTGGGTGAATTGGTATCTTAATGTTGTTTTGGTTTGAATTTCTTTTATGGCTAGGGAGGTTGAGCATTTCTTCATGTGTGTATTGGCCATCCTTCTTTCTTCTTCAGAGAAGTTTCTCTTTAAGTCTTTAGCCCACTTATTTATTGGGCAGTTGTTTCATTGAGGATTTGTTGTTGGGAGATTTAATTTTTTGAGTTCCAAGGATATTTTCTATATGAGACCCTTCTCCGTTGTATGGCTAATGAAGAACTTCTTCCAATCTGTGGGCTTTCTATTGATCTTGCTAGCTATGTCCTTTGCCATGCAGAAGCTTTACAACTTCATGCAATTCCATTTGTCCAACATTTCTTTGATTTGTTGTGTTTCCGGGTCTCTATTCAGAAAATTTCAGCCTGCACCAAGGAGACCTAGGGTTTCTCCTATACCAACCTGTAATATTTTCAGATTGTCTGCTTTGGCTCCGAGGTCTTTGATCCATTTGGAGTTGATTCTGGTGCAGGGTGATATATAAGGATATAACTTTAGTTTTCTACAAGTAGTTAATCAATTTTGCCAGCACCATTTACTGAAGAGGCTGTCTTTCTTCCATTCTTTTTTTTAGTTCCCTTATCAAAAATTAGATGGCTAAAAGTCTGTAGGTTAATTTCTTGGTTTTCAATTATATTCCATTGGTCCTGAGGTCTCTTCTTGTGCCAGTACCAAGCTGTTTATGGCTTTATAGTAGAGTTTGAAATTTGGTATTGATATTCCTCCAGCTGTGCTCTTTCCGTTGAGGAGCGTTTTTGCTATTCGGGGTCTTTCTTTGTTGCATATGAATTTTTGGATTGCCTCTTCTATTTCCTTGAAGAATGAGATTGGAATTTTGATAGTTATTGCATTGAATTTGTAGATATCTTTGGGAAGTATTGCCTTTTTCACGATGTTAGTCTTTCCAATCCAGGAGCATGGAGGTTTTGCCATTTTCTAACTTCTTGTTTGAATTCCTTTTCAAGTTTTTAAAGTTTACATCATAGAGGTCCTTCACTTCTTTGGTTAAGTTAATTCCTAGATATTTTTTTTTTTGTGGAGCTATTACAAATGGAGTTGCTTTCCTAATTTCAGGCACACTTTTCTCATTCTTGGCATACAGAGATTTTGGGCGGCTAGTTTTATACCCTCCTACTTTGCCAAAGTTTTGAATCAGCTTGAGTAATTTGGGAGTAGAGTCTATTGGATTCTTTAAATACAAGATCATGTCATCTGCAAAGAGGGAGAGATTTATTTCTTTCCCTATATGGATCCCATTTATGTTTATATCTTGTCTTGTTGCTGTATCTATACATTCTAATACTAGATTGAAGAGAAGTGGAGAGACTGGACATCCTTGTCCTGTTCCTGAGTTAAGAGGAAATGGTTTTAGTTTTTCACCATTAAGTATAATGCTGGCTGTAGGTTTGTCATATACACCCTTTATTGTATTGAGGAATGTTCCATGGATTCCTAATTTTTCCAAAACCTTCATCATAAAGGGATGTTGGATCTTGTTGAATGTTTTTTTCTACATCTATTGAGATAACCATGTCGTTCTTATCCTTGCTCCTATTGATGTGATGAATAATATTAGTTCATTTGCATATATCGAACCAGCTTTTCGTCCCTGAAATGAATCCTGTTTGATTTTGGTGTATGATTTTTTGGATGAATTGTTGAAGTCGATTGGTCAAAATTTTGTTGAGAAGTTTTGCATCAATATTCATGAAAGAAATGTGTCTATAGTTCTCTTTCTTTGATGAGTCCCCACCTGGTTTTGGGATGAGGTTTATGATGGCTTCATAGAATGAGTTTAGTAGTGAACTTTCTCTTTCAATTTCATTGTCGAGTTTGAGGCGTATTGGTGTGAGCTCTGCTTTGAAGGCCTTGTAGAATTCTGCTGTAAAACCATCTGGTCCTGGACTGTTCTTAGATGGGAAGTCTCTTATTGCTGTTTCTATTTCAATGCTTGATCTGGGCCTGTTAAGATGGTTAAATTCATCTTGGTTTAGTTTCGGCATGTCAATATTTACTAGGAAAAGGTCCATTTCTGCCAAGTTCTCAAACTTATAAAGCATAAAGTTTTGAGAAGTATTCCCTTATAATGTTCTGAATCCTAGTTGTTTCTGTGGTGATGTTTCCATTCCCATCTCTGAGTTTATTTATTTGGGTGTGTTCTCTTCTTTTTCTGATAAGATTTGCTCAGGGTTTGTCAATTTTGTTAATTTTTTCAAAAAATAACTCTTTGTTTTGTTGATTCTTTCTATAGTTTTTTTTTGGATTCTAATTTATTTAATTCTGATTTAATTTTAATTATGTCTTTCCGTCTACTGGATTGGGGTTTATCTTTCTGCTCTTTTTCAAGGAGGTTCAGGTGTCTCATTAAATTGTTGGTTTCAGATCTCTCTAATTTGTTGATGTAGGAACTCAGAGCTATAAACTTGCCTCTGAGTACTGCCTTTGCTGTGTCCCAGAGGAGCTGGGAATTTGTGTGCTCCTTCCTTCCTATCTTTTCTTCTTTGCTTCTGCCCTCCTTCCCTCCATCCCCACCTCTATCTTTCTCTCTTCTTTCTTTCCTTTTCTTTGTTTCTTTCTTGGTTTCTTTGTGTCTTCATTTTTTTCTCCTATTCTCCCTTCATTTCTTTCTTTTATTTAGAATAATTCTTAAGACTATAGAAACAATACCAAATGTTGCACTCCAAGGTGTTATGAGGAATTATAACTATTAAGTAGATTGACATTAATTTTAATGACCTATGCTATACCTTAAAACATATTGTACTAAAAACCACTTCACAAAAGTTGAAGTATATGTAATAAATATTACTTTTCATGATATTTTTTATTTCTTCAAACAAAAATAAGAATTAATCATTTAACTAGGGATACAGGTGGACTCACTGCAACAATGAGATGTACAAGTCATTAGGTCGAAAATGAACTTCACAATTTTGGTGCGGGATGGAGGAGCGGGGAGTATTGGGTGGGGATTTGGGGGAGGATGGGAAGGGATGGGAAGGGGAAACAAAGGAGGAGGCAACAATGCTTGACAAGAAATGTACTCATTATCTTGCCCATGTAATTGTAACCCCTCTATACAGTATTTTCACAATAAAAAAATAAC
Organism: Dipodomys spectabilis; assembly: GCF_019054845.1. Taxonomy (NCBI): domain Eukaryota; kingdom Metazoa; phylum Chordata; class Mammalia; order Rodentia; family Heteromyidae; genus Dipodomys; species Dipodomys spectabilis. Next base: position 123,917 of record NW_024871318.1, on the reverse strand, counting down.
AATTTACTTAAAAAAAGAATTTAGACATAATATTGTATGTGTCTCTCTGTGTGTGTGTGTGTGTGTGTGTGTGTGTGTGTGTGTGTGTGTGTGAGTTTGTGTGTATGTGTGTTGTTCTTTTTATTTGTACTCAAGGCCTATCCCTTACTTTTATTCACTCAAGGATAGTGCCCTAACATTTGATCCACCACTCCACTTCTGGCTTTCTGTGTGTGTGTGTGTGTGTGTGTGTGTATTTATGTGTGTGTGTGTGTGTGTGTGTGTGTGTGATTGAGATGTGTCTCACAAAATTTCTTGCCAAGGCGGGCTTTGAATCCCAGCTTCCAGTGTACGGAGGATTAGAAGATTGAGATACACATATTCAGCACATAATATATCTGAGAATAAAAAATTATTTGAGGACTGGGAAGGTGGCTCAGTGGTAGAGTGCTTGCCTTGCATGCCTGAGGCCCTGGGTTCGATTCCCAGCACCACATAAGCAAAAAGAAAAAAGCCAGAATTGGCGCTGTGGCTCAAGTGGTAGAGCGCTAGCCTTGAGCTGAAGAGCTGAGGGACAGCACCCAGGCCCAGAGTTCTGGCCCCACGACTGGACCCCCAAAAAAAGTTATTTGAAATCCAGAGGTCAATTTAACAAATTAACATTTAGATATTTATTTAGTTACTAAATCTGAACCTGCACTGTGGAAAAATATTTTCATTTTTATTAAAAAATATACACTCGAAGGTTTAAATGACAGAATCTTTGGACAAATTGAAATACTCTATTATTCAAAAGCTACAAAAGGATCATTAATCAAATGTCTCATGTAAGCTAAAGTCAATAGGCTCTGTCAGGTTGAAAGAAACAATTTGTTATTAACTTTAAATTTTTCTACTGTGGCTACATGATTTTCTATTGCTTTTACCCTAATCTTTTTTGACATAAAAATGTAGATTCATACATTTTTTGAGTATGCAGAAATCTTAGTTACTGGTCATGTATTTCTGAGGTTCAAGTACCAAGTCATTTCAGAGAAACACTGAATTTTATGTATTTTATGTCAACACTGATTTTAAGAAATTGAATCAATCTCAATATGAGATAACTAAAGCAAGATATATGACATATCCAATTATTCCTAGAGATTTGAATATAACTTATTGTTGAATTGCAGGAAATCCATATTATAACTACTCTCCTTATAAGTTATAGTATTCATTTTTCTTTCAACTTGAAAGAATGAACCTCATTAAAGATGACAAAAAACTTGAATAAAAATGCCATAAAATAATGAAAAATTCAACTCATTATGAGTTGAATGAAATAGTATTTTTTGAAAATCAAAAATGAAATATCTTGAAGCTTCCTTATCTGTTAAATAAAATGTATTTGCATTCTAAATATTTCATTCATCTCTCCAACAATTGTATAACCAAACCAACTCCATGTCAAATAGCTCCTCTGATTAATTCAAGTAACTATTTAGGAGCAGTAGTTTTCACAATTGTACAGAAATATCTAGCCCCCCATTCTAGAAATAGAATCTGAATTCATAAAGGATAGGGATTAATAATTAGTTTTCACTATGTTACCATAAAGAGGTGGTGAACATTTTCAAGTGGGCACAAATGTAGAGATTTGGTCACTGAGAACTTGTGATCAAAGAGGACAATAAGATCAAAGACCTTTCCCCCTTTTTCTTCTGTTTCTTCTCTATCTCCTTCTCCTTTTCCTTCTCCCTCTCTGTCTCCCCCTCCTCCTTTTTCTCCCTCTCCCACTCCTATTACTCTTCTTCTTTACTTCCTGGCTTCCATGAATACACATACTCCATCGCATGTTCCTGACATGGGGTACTGTTCCACCACCAGCCCAAAGCAACAAGGATAAAAAACATAAAATGAAATGTATAAAATCAGAAGCCAAGATCAATCTTTCCTCCTTTTAAGTTGATTTTATAAACTATTTTGTCATATTAATAGGAGACTGACATAGCATGCTCTCATTTATCATAAGGGATAAGATTTACTGGAAAAAAAATCTGACCAACATCACCCTAATGAAATGATAGATTAAATTAATATTATATGATTGCAAATCTACTTTAAAATTTCAGATATATATCAGCAAGAGCCAAAAAAATCACCACTATGATTTGCTATGAAAAGACAGCAGAATTCAATCTGTTCCTCAGTGAAATTGACCTATAATTGGCAGTATTTTCAATTTTAAGAATGATTTAATAAGACTGAAGAACAAATTTCAACTCAAACTACGTGATATAGAATTTACTTTGCCCCTGTAAACAACTTTTGAATTCTATCTATATTTGGTCCCTAAAATGACTTGTATTTTATTCTAATAATATTTTTAATTAACTTTAAGTACATGATTGGGGGTTGCTCTTTGACCATGCAGTTTATAAATAGTGTTTAGTGAGTTATTTTGTTTTCCTTTTTTCTCTCCTGAGGTTTGAACTGTAGGCCTGGGTGCTGCCCCTGAGCTCTTATGGATGAACACTAGAACTCTATCACTGTACGAAAGGCAGCACTTTAAGATTGTTCTGAGTTTTGATTGGAGATAAGAATTTCACAGAATTTCCTGGCTGGCTTCAAACCTCAATCCTCAGCCTCCTGAGTAAGTATCTTGGATTACAGGCATGAGCCACTAGTGCCTGTCTTAATACAATGCTTCCTTCTTTTTTTTGGACAGTCCTGGGTCTTGAACTTAGGGTCTTGACAATGGGCAATGTCCTTGAGCTTCTTTTCCTCATACTAGCACTCTACAACTTGTGTCACAGTGCCAATTCCAGCTTTTTTGTTTGTGTAGTACTGAGGAATCAAACCAGGGCTTCACACTACCACTAATTCTACCACTAAGCCACATTCCCAGCCCAGTACAGTGCATCTTGATGATCATTTTCCCTCATCCTTCTCAATCCTATCTCATCCCTCAATTTTCATAATTTTGTAGAATATTCACTGACTCACAATATCATATATAGTCATTTAGAGGATATGTCACAGATCATATTTTATTGATAGTCTCATTCATCAACATACTAAACTCATTACAGAATTCTGTGATTTTAAATCCTAAATTACCACTCAGATTCACCCACTACTATTCTAAAATTTTTCGTAAGGTTAATGCAAATGCAATCTGTAATACTTCGATAAAGTACAATGATTCTTAGAGTTGTACTATGAACATCACCTTCAGTTCTAGAACATTTTATCGTCATTACCCTCTCAAAATACTCCAATATTTATTAGTAGTCACTTCCTGTCATCATTTCAACCTACCCTCCATTGACCAACCATTACTTCATAGTCTACCACTACAGATGTGCCAATTTTAAAAAGCTCATTTAATTAGAAAATGCAGTATATTTCATCCATTTCTCCCATATAATATTAGTGTTTCCCAAGTAAGTTCAAGTAAATTTTTCTCACGGATAGAGCATATTGTTTTGTATGCATGTGTATAATTGTATAATGTCCTCAATGATCAGTTCAATATTTTATTATAAATTATTGTAAACGGTTTTGCTATGTATATTCTTGTACATGTGTCTCATTGGGCATGTGTTGAAATCTATTTTGGATATCAAATTATGATTCAAAATGCTGGAAAATAAGAGCAAGTATATGTGTAATATCTTAAAGATTTCCAGTATGTTTAACAAACTGACTATATAATTTTAAGTTCTAAACACCAATGTATAAGGATTCCAATTTCTACATAGTGGTTGTGCAGTACTATCATATTGTTGTTTCTATTTCCACTAATCTCTATATGTATGCAATGTCTAGGTATGTTATGATCTTTCCATATGTTCTTTGGTTGTTGGTATATTACAGAGATATATATTTGGACTTCTTGATAACTTATTCAGGATGGTTAAAGTTTTTCATTGGCATTAATATGTATATGTATAAACACTATGTGTACATATGCATATATTCATACTTCTTAGGTGTATATATACAAATACCTATATATATGTATACCTATATATGAATATACAGATGTATACATACATGTATATAGACATATATGTATATTATTATTTTCATTTGTCTCTAAATTATAATTTTACTTTATTTGCCAAACATGTCCTTTATTGACTTTACTTTAGCATTAAGCAGTCTTAAAGATAGGCTCAAGTTTAACATTTTAGTATTATCTTAGATACCAATGGCCTTCTAATTCTAATGAGCCATGAGCCCTCAGTATGTTGACCAAATTTCTTAGTTTGTTTACACAATTACTATAAGTATGTATTTTCTCACTTATCTTTGTTTCATTCACCACGCAATCTGTATTTAGCCTTTATGTCATACTTGAATACCAATGCCTTTGGAAGATATTTATTAATTGGTGTATATTAATTGCATGAAGAAATCTTATTGAAATATTTTGCACACTCATATATTGATCAAGGGCCTGATTAACCTGTTTCTGTCTTTTTCCATTCCCATTGCCCCTTATTTTTCAATGGTTTTCTGTAAATGACTTTGTGCTATCTCCACACATCGTCAAAATGTATTTCACCCACCATCATTGAAAATCATACCATGCTGAATATAAAGGCAAAAATCTGAATAAATGGAGACATATAATTTTTATGGATTGGAGGATACATATTTTCTCCCACTTCCTCGTCCCTATTTTGGTCATTCTTGGGGCTTGAAATGTGGGCCTGGGTACTGTCCCTCAGCTCTTCAGCTCAAAATGAGTGCTCTACCCATTGAGCAACTTTGCCACTTCTGGATTTCTGGTGGTTAATTGGAGATAAAAGTCTCACAGACATTCCCATTCCAGCTTGCTTTGAGCCACAATCCTCAGATCTCAGCCTCCTATGCAGCTAGGATTATAAGTATGAGCCATCAGTGCACAGCTTCACAATTTTATTTATAAGTTTTTGACAATTTCTTAAAACACCTGACCAACACTCTTTGACTCATTGACAAAGGAAAATAAACTGGAATATATTTCTCTCTCCAATATTAAAGCTGTTAGTGTAAAATTGTTATATTTGTGTAGGAAAGATTATACAGCTCAATGGGAGTGTAGGGCACCTGATTAGAGGAACATACATATTATCAAGGAATATTTAATAAGAATGTAAAACACTTGTGGAATGGCATTCTCTTTAATAAGTGGTGATAGATTATACAGTATTGGGGAGAATTAAAAAGTGAACGTTGACTTAAATATAACAATTTATTCAAATATTATCTTAAAGCAGGTTTTGAAGGTGGCATATAAAACAAAAAGAGTGATGTAAATATAAAGCAAAGGAAGATGTTTTGATAATTTTAGAGATGAAGCATACTTAAATATGGCATTAAAATTATACGAAAGGAAAACTTTATATAGTAGTAATCAATAAAATTGTAAAATAATTTAGTCTATGAAAGGTCATACAAGTAGTGAATAGAAGTTGGGAGCAGGGTGCTCATATATCACAACCTAGCAAATTGGTAGGTTGTGATTTGAGTATTTCTGTTTGAAGGCAGCCAAAAAAAAATAAAGTTCTTGAGAATCTTATCTCTGCTTAATCAGCAAAAAAGCCAGAAGTGAGGCATGACTCAAATGGTAAATTGTTAACAAAATGCAACAAATCTCAGGGTCCCTGATTTCAATCCCCAGGACCATACATACACGTACAAAATTAATAGTAGTAATACTAATAGTGATGATGACGATGATGATGATGATGATGATGATGAAGGGTATCCATAGTCAAGGATAAAATAGTTGCAAATTCTGTACCTGAAGAATGCCTCAAATCTAGACTCTACATAGAACTCTCAAAACCTAATGTTAAAAAAATCAATTGGAGGACTGGGAAGGTGGATCAGTGGTAGAGTGCTTGTCTTGCATGCCTGAGGCCCTGGGTTCGATTCCTCAGCACCACATAAGCAAAAACAAAAAAAAGCCGGAAGTAGCCCTGTGGCTCAAGTGGTAGAGTGCTAGCCTTGATCTGAAGAGCTGAGGGACAGCGCCCAGGCACAGAGTTCAGGCCCCCCGACTGGACAAAAAAAAAAATCAATTGGAACCTAGCAAAGTACATCTTGTGAAAAATAAGCACAAGAAAAGCATCATCAGTCATCAAATGAATGCACATTAAAACTAAAATTACATCATAAAACATGTATGAGAATTACTTCACATAATACAATAATGTCCATAATAAGTGCTATAAAGAAACAGAGAAACTGGATGCTGGCAGGAATGTCAAATGGGAAAGCCACTTCTGAAAACATTTTGACAGTTTCTTATAATATGAAATATGCAACCACCCACAGTATAGCACAGGAATGGAGCTCTTCTGGTTTTGGCTCATGGAAATGAAATGTAACATTCACCCAAAAGCCAAAACACAGATGTTTATAGCAGCATTATTTCCTCTAGTCATAAAAATGGAAATCAGTTCAGGCTTTCCTCAGGTGAGTGGGAAATGAATTGTGCTACATTCTATAATGTCAGAACCAAAGGCATACAACAACTGGCAATACTCTACCAAAGATTTGAAGGCAATCCTAAAAGCTTATTTATTGCATGATCTAGAAGCTGGAGAAAAAAAAATGTGTTGGTTGCCAGAATGAAACAGTTTTTGGATGAGACAAAGCGAAGTAGTGGGTTTAATTATAAAAGGGAAGCATGAGACAGACTCATTTTTGGTAAAGAAATGTATCTATAAATATATATTAATATAGAGTTGATAAAATTTTATTGGACTTAATATGTGCACAAAATTATTAAAACAACTGGTCTGCATAAGTTGCTTGTGAAATATTAATGTCCTACTTTTCATGTCATAGTTATAAATATTTGAAGAAACTGGGAAAATAACCAATGGATTTCTCTGTGTTTTTATTATAACATCATAAAAATCCATACTAACCTCAATAGAATTTAATATCTAGAAAATAGAAGTCAATATTGAGTGTATACATTGTAAAATAATCTGAGTCCAAACATGGAATGAAATGTACCTTGCTAGTTAGAAGGCAGAACTGTAGAACACTGACATCCAGGGACAGCTCTGACCAAAAAAATTGCGAGAAACTACAAAAGCAAAGACAGCTAGATATAGTGTGATTTCCCTGATACCTCACATTTGTGGAAGCCATAGGTAACAGATTATTGCTCAGGGAAGGCTTGGCCAAAAGGTAAGACCTTATCTGAAAAATAATCTAAAGCGGTCAGAGCCTTAGCAGCTTCAAGCATCAGTAGTGCCAAAGGAAAAAAGAGAAGAAGAAAACAGAAAACTAAAGGAAAGGATAGAAAAGGAAAACTATTACCTCTTTATTCTTGTAGTTTCATGTCATTATATACAAGAATTGAGAGTAATTTGTGTACTGTTTTAGGATTCAGGCCTCTCTAACATGAAAGCATTTGTAATTATTTTATTATCACTATTTATTAACTTATTATGCCTTCTTGGAGATTGAACCCATGGCTTTGTATATATTAGTCTAGTTCTACAACTGAGCTCTACCCAAGCTCTCTTGTATAGTTCTGGAAATTGTTTATGAATTTTTCAATAGATAGCTACTCTACTTTTCATCTTATTTTTTCTTTTCTCTTCTGCTTTTTCTTCTATGTATTTTAGTTTTTGTTTTAAAAACTTTCCTCAATTTATCTTCTAAACTTAGAATTTTGCTTCGAGATTACAGGGAAGTCGGCTATTTTTATGGCACCTATTAAAATTATATACAGATATATGTATTTCACATGCATGATTGATTTTTAGAGTTCATTACAATATGGTCATATGCACATAGATATTGAGTCATTGTGATCCTCTCCTCAGAATAGCTTCACTTGTTTTCACCATGTGAATGCTTAAAGTGCTGTTAGTTAATCATGTCCAACTATATGTATTTGTCATTTTCTAACTACTGGATTAACTTGTATATTTATGGACATATTCTAGTTATTACAAATGAGGAAAACAATGCAGCATATATTTAATTAGATCTAGCTTATCTCACTAAACATCATTTTTCCCAGTCTTTCTATTTCCTCATGAATGGGGTAGTAACATTCTTTCCAATAGAAGCACAGAATTATATCAATACAACAGAATCGAATACCCAGAAATGAATCCATTCCTATAGGTACATAATCTTTGATAGAGAGCCAGAAACAGGATGGAAGAAATACAGCCTCTTTAAAAAAATTGTGCTGGTAGAGTTGTCTGTACACAGAAAACTGAAGTTAGATCCTTATATACCTCCCTGCACCAGAATCGATTCCAAATGGATCAAAGACCACAATGTAAGTCAGATACTTTGAAAATGTTACCGGAAGGGTTAGGTGAAACATGAGGGCCCCTTGGCATAGGTCAAAACTTCCAAAGATCACGAAGCACAACAAATCAAAGTAAGTCTGGATAAATGGAATTACATCAAACCAAATCAATCATTTGTCAAACTCAAAAGCCATGGAGAAAAAAGACACAATGTAGCACAGATTTGTGGGAGCACTTACTCCCTTTTCTAACTAGGTTATTTACAGTGGATTTACATGAATATATGAGTTTTCTGGTGGAGATTATAATGAAAACAAGTAATGCTAAGACATAAATAGCATGTGAAATGAGTTGTAGCTGGAGAAAGGGAGTGATTAAGGCAGTGGGGTTTAGTTCAAAGACTTGGCTTGGTGTCAGCTAAGTAAGGTAAGGGAAGTGGGTAAAGCAGGAGTGGTTATAAGCAAAAGCTCTGGTCTGAAACCTCAAAATAAAGACCCTTGTCTATGTGAACCAAACAATCTCTAACATGAGGTTGTATTTAAATTAGAAAGCACGAGTTTAGATTTTTGCAGAATGGGATGGTGCATATTCACAGGCAATGTCTACTATGACAGGTAATCCAATCTACTCTTTCACTTGTTTCCCAATAACAAGGTTTCAACACAAATGAGTACAATGAGAGTGTACAAATGAAACTTTGATTTTTCCCTCTCATGAATTAAAATTCTGTCAAATGATTTCTGTCCTCCAGATGTTAACACAACATATCTCAGTAACTTTTCTACTATTTTTCTTCATTATTGATGCTCATAGTACTTTTTATTGTTGTCTTCTGCACATATGCCATTTTTAAGGCTTGAACTCAATGTTTAATGGTCTCCATTGTATTTTTTGCTCATGGGTGATGACACTATTCATTGAGCCACATCCATACCTTCTCCTTCTTGCTGGATAATTGAAGATAAATTTTCACATTTTTTTTTCTGTTTGGACTGACATTGAACCAAAATGTTCAGGTCTTACCTCCTGAGTTTCTAGGATTCTACTCATGACCCAGTAACACCTATCTTTTCTTTACTGTTATTTTAATTATGTGGTAGAAGAAAGTGGAAGTATATTTGTTTTAAGTGTGCAATTTTCAAATACAAGTTAGAATCAACTTGATATAATGTAACTGTTATCAATTTTAACAGTTAAATCAATAAATACTACACATTCCCACAGAAATATAATTGAAAACAAGAGGCATAATTGTTTTCCTAAAACAAGTAATAGATTCATGAATTTCTTTCTCATTACAATTCATGTTTTATATAACTTTAATTAGCAGACTTCCATGACTAAAAGTTAATATATTAATTGCATACCATAAGAAGCAAAGTGATTATAGCTAAAAATAGACATTTCATCACAGCCAAAAGATAAGGTTGAGCAGCCTCACTAAAAAGAAATGTTACATACAGAAACTAATAGATATGATATAGTTTGATCATTACACAAGTTATAAATGAATGGGATTACCACTCCATACTTCATAAGTGTGTAAAAAATAATTATGTAGCTAAGTGCCAGTGGTTCATATTTGTAATCCTAGCTACTATGGAGTCGCACAGCTCAGAATCATGGTTCAAAACCAGCATAGGCAGGAAAGTCCATGAGACACTTATCTCCAATGAGCCACCAGAAAACTGGCAGTGGATCAAGTGGTAGAGCACTAGCTTTGAGCTGAACAGCTGAAAGAAAGCGTCCAGGCCCAGATTTCAAACCCCAGGATCGACAAAAATTAGAAATAAACAAATATTTTGATGTAAATGTTAAAATGTATTCTAAAACTTTAAATCTTCACTAGATATAATACTTTACATAAATGTAGGGAAGTGTTTTCTAGTTTTAGTTGTCATTGAATCAATTGTGTAAATCACACATTTCTCACTCAATTCATATTTACATGTTTGTATACTTATATGTCATAAGTATAATTAACTGATAAGTGATAGCCAGTGCTGTTTAAGGAATCTCCCTTGGCTTTCTAACATTAACTCTTCTACCCTAAAATCGATATGCCCTCCAACGTTGTCAGAGGTTTCATGAGTTACTCATCTCATTGAAGGAGAAAAGTATAAGCCATAATCATTGTTTGGAACAACTGTCACATTTACATGCATTTCACTTAGTTTAAGAACCATTCCAGTAATAGCAAAATGTCTTCTGAGCTTTTCAATCTCTTAAGTGATGAAAATCTTTAATTATACATCTATTTTTTGACTAACATCGTATTCCTTAGAAAGATCTTTTTGTGTAACCTTGTGTTCCTGATTAGAGGATGGAACAAAGGCAATAATGAAAATAGCCAAGGAAAATACTTGAAAGCATTTTATAAAAGCAATCACAGACATTCCTGTTTTCACTGGCTTCAATGAGAATGTACATTAAAGTATGACATTTTTGTTATCATTTAAACTTCAACTAGCAGTGTAGAAGGGAAGAGAAAACTTTGTTTGGAGATACTTTGACTTTGAACAATTCAATATAAGCATAATGGATTTATCTTGTTTTTCTGTGTAGTCGCCAAAATAATGGAGAGCAACGGCCAAAGGCAGGAAAACACCTAAGCCAAAGCGGTAAACTCTTGTCTATAAAAATAATTGTGAGGGTCTGACTCTTTCAAAATCAGGCTTGCAAAGAGGAAAAGTGTATTTGCTTTAGTGTGAACAATAAAAATATAAAATCCTTTATTAATATTTTGCATATCTTGACTAGGATTTCTCATGTTGGAGAAGAGGAAAGGTATGAAAAAAATCAAAATGGTTTGACTATTCACAAAAATCATTCTTATTTATCAGCTATAGCAACACAATACCCTTGGTTACTCTTAGTATCATTCTTTTTTTACATTTAGAAGCATTATTTGTTGCTGGGATATATGCTGCAAACCCTTGAGTATTAATAAATAGTCATTACTTAAGAGAGGAAAGTTGCTGGGTAAACAAACCTAAAATATCAAAGAGAGAATAGTGGAAACTATTTTCTAGCTATATCACAATTTTTCGGTGTGGAGTTTGTTTCCCATTGTTCCAAGGGACGCATTTTTGTTATCTTCTTTTTCAACATCTAGTGATCCTATAACATCCTATACCATCCTGGGATTGTTGTATCTTTACTGGATTTTCTATTTTCTGTTGCAAAGTTAGGAAGGATAAAAAATTGAGTTTCTGTTTTACCTTATTTTTTATTACTTTAAAGAGTATAATTCAAAATGACATAAATTATCTTTATAATATTAGGAGACAGATTTCATTTCTATATTCTTACCCTGGTCTTCTGCATAACTTTAGTACTTAATGATCCCCAAATGTGAAAATAAAGATAGGGAGCTTTTTATTTAGATATTATTTATAATTTCAAGACTTCATTAATGCAAGGCCCTTAGTAGTATGTACACCACACATGTGTACAAAGCCAGTGGCAACTTTTTCTTATTCTCAGAAACTAGGACATGAGGTGTCCCTGTAGTTGCATAGGGAAAAGGCTGTAGTTGACTTAGTTTACTCAGTCAAATCTGTTGTAACAAATTTCTACAAGTTAAGTGGCTTGTATAATCCGTATTTATCATTTTGCAGTTCTAAAGGACAGAAATCTAAAAGACGTCTCACTAGATTAAAATCGAGTCACTGAGAGAGCTGAAATACTTTTCAGATGATTCTAGTGCAAAAATGCACTTACTTCCTCTTTCCAGAAACTTCAGAATCTTGGTTGTTGTCTTTTCCTTTATCTTCTAATGTAGCATCTTTACATCTTTCTGAGGGTTCTTACCGAATCATGTCCCTTTCCAACTACAGCTGGGACTTTTAAGTACCCATTTGAATATAATTTTCCCATCTGATAATTATTCAAATTTGCGTTCCTTGGGTAATGAAGGGTGATTATTTTACAAACTTGTATATATATATATATATATATATATGTATATATATATATGTTGTATATATATATATGTATGTATAAAATGCAAATCTACATTTGAGGGATTAGATATTTCAAGACGATAGATATTTTGGGAAGGTATTTTGCTGCCTACTACAGTGAGTGTGTAGCATTCTTTCTACTATAAGCTGTTATCCTTTCATTAAATTTGAACAACATATTTCTTATATGAAATATAACTAAAAATTTTAGTCCCTGAAAGCAAATAATCTTGGTTAAAACATTCTCATGTACTAAAAACTCTAAATCCCAGAGAACATCTCCTGAAGCAGTGCAGGCACTGTCACTTTTGATACATTCTGTTTAAAATCTTCTCTTTTCAAGAGAATTTGCCTGCTATTATTTTGGAATTATAGTTAATATTTATTTGACAGTTATTTTTAAAGAATGCACCACCCAATACTGGTTCTCTTTTTCTAACTTTTTGTAGTCTAATCTATTCCTGATACACAGCTATTTGAATTACATGAACTGCTTATTGAATTTGAATCAGTGTGGATAGAAAAAGAAGAAAAAAGATGTCTCTGTGTGTATTTCACGTTAAAAATGTAACTACCAGCTATTTATCTTAAAATCATTTTTTTCATTATATTTCAATTCTGATAAAATTTAGCCTCTCAACTCAAAAAATAATGCAGTCTTATTCAAACAGCAAATTACTATTTATTTTAAAATTATTTTTAAAAAATTTTAAAAATTACTATTTATTTTAAAAACTGTTTAAAAAATTAGCCAAGGCAAATGGTTTATTAGATATTTAGAGTCATATTCCCACCCTATGTTAGAAGCCAGACAGGGAATAAAGTCATATTTTTATACTTCCTTAAGCTACTCTGATTTACTTCACCTATTTTTGAAAGAATGAAATTCTGGCTTTGAAGCCTTTTGCTTGATATCTACTATGTGCATTCTTACTTTATTAATAGGAGAATTTGGAGAAAGGATGAGAATTCACACTAGAAAAAGTAGAAGAAGAAAAAAGGAGAAATCTAGACATTTTGTTCTTCCTCATCTCAATGACTAGGTCTGGATAATGATTGTGGTTATTAGATACAGTGGTCTATAGTGATTAAACACATGTTTAGAAAAAGATAACCACACAAGTGATCACATAGAGAATGCTTATTTATATATAAAAAAGAATAGCATCAAACAGGAGAGAATGCTTATATATAAAACAAAAAAATTAATAGCATCAAACAGTAAATGTTATCTATTTGTTTAGTGTTATACTCATCTATCATAAATCTATACAAGAATGGTAAGAAACTAACATCTTAATATCATGTTCTAATATTAGCTTAGTTCTGCCTGTTTATATATATATATGTGTGTGTGTGTGTGTGTGTGTGTGTGTGTGTGTGTGTGTGTGTGTGTGTGTGGCTGTATTTGAGTTTTGCCTCTATTTCACATGCTATATTCTTCCACTATATAAGCTGAAAGAAGACTCCCTTTAGAAATATGCTGTTTTTAGGGCTAAGGGAAAATAAATCATCTGTTAGACACAGACAATGGGATAGAAATCTTCCCCTAGAAATACCCTTTGACCATTTCTGGTTCATTTTTGTAAGCTGAAGTAAGTCACATGACCCATCTTGACATTGCAGAGTAGAGGTAAATCTCACCTACAGGAAGCAGGACAGAGAAATATGCCAAGATATACAACACTTGTGATAAAGAGGAAAAAGAAGAGAACTATAATACAATCAATCATATTTGCCATCACATGTCTCTGCAGGAAGGAAGTATTATGTACCTTTGTTTCTAAAATTACTGAGATCCTCAAATCATGATTTTATGCTTGGATGTTACAGGAGTTAGAGAATATTTTGATACTGAGACAGCAGAAAATCTCAAAGAAACCTCGATTAATCATTTCAATACTACATTTTGTTCTGCTAGGAGAAGAAACCATTTTATATACAATACTTTATACTTTCTTACCTAGTATTTTTTCCAGAAATGGATTTTGTTAACATATGTGACTCTCCACCAGAATAAATGCCTTCATTTATCTGCATCTTCTGCAGATAGCATAGTCAATTATATGTATGTGGGATTTCATCAGTAGCACTTTTTAAAAATGCAATAAATGTGGACAGGAAGCCAATATACGTATTTTTCCACCATCACCTTCCACATCCTCCTTCTTCCTTCCTAGGAAACACACCCAATCAATAAAAAGTCTTAGATATTTAACTCTTGACCTTAAAAGTGGAAGCAGAATGTTATGGATGTTAGAGATGACTGTTAATGGTGTTTTACATAATAATGTCATATGTAACAGCCCTATGAGTCCTGCAGGTCTTAACACTGTACTTCTTTAGTGATGTGATAGGAATGTCAGCTAACTAAACTTAGTATTGTTTTGTACTTCTTTTCTACCACCTGGCCAAAATTATAATACAAAGTAACGGAATGAAAAAGTAATGCCATCTTAAGAAAGTCATTTAGGGCTGTGGAAATGTGGCTTTGTGGTACAGTTATTGCCTAGCATGCATGAAACCCTGGGATCCATTGCTTAGTACCACATACACAGAAAAAGAAACACTGGAAGTGGTACTGTGGCTCAAGTGGTAGAGTGCTATCTTTGAGAAAAAAAAAACTCTCAAGAACAGTTCCCTGGCCCTGAGTTGAAGCTCCAGGACTGGCAAAATAAGTCATTTTGTTAGTAAATGCAAAATAACCCATCCATAGAATATATAATTGCTCCTTCCATACTGATACCTGACAATAGTCCTTAATTCATGTACTTTACCTATATTTTAAAAAAAAAAACTTTGTTGAGCAAAAAAAGTTTTGTTAATAGGTCACGGCAAGTAATGACAGGAATGTGTTTAGATATCAGTTGAAAAATAATCCTGGAAATTCAAAGATTCCAAACTTTTGAGTGTTCAATGCTAATCACAATGAGAAGGGTAGTCTAAGTGAGATTTTGGAAATGTTTTTGTCAAGCATGGCACCAAAAAGGCACAGTATAATTAAAAGTTTTGACTGAAGAGAAGGAATAACTCCAGATGGAAGGAATAAATGATAATAATAACTAAGTTATACCAAAAACAGTTCTAGGGAACCATTTTCAGTTATTGAAGAACTAGTTATCAACTAGGCTTATTCCTCATCGCCTTTGGCATTCTAAAATTCTTCAGCTAGTTCTTAATATCTCTGAGATAAGTTTTATATCCTTCTTTCATACCTGATCTCCTTTGCTTTCTAAAAATCTGTCTTTCTATATTTCCCTTTGAACAATTTCTGAACAATTCCCTATGAACAAATTCCTAACCAGTATGAATTAACTTCCTCTCTCCCAGCACTACACACAAATATTTAAGAGTTTTAACGGGATCATTTCAAGTAATATACTGCAAATATCACTACAATATCATGTGTATATCTAAAATTCCCTTGAAAATAATAAACTCTACTTTCTATTGAAGGTTAGTTATTTTATTCTAGGAAAGTTTTGGGAAAATAGACAGTATATCTTAGAAGTGAAAAAGGTCAAAAATTAGTAGCATCAAAGTTTTAGAAGGTGTCTGTCTTCAGAAATATATATATATATATATATATATATATATGCACATATGTGTGTATAGAAAGACATACATTTTTATAGATTATTTGTCATCATATGTATATATATAATTATATATCTAAATTTATGTATAGAAAAATGTACATTATACTGAAACAGAAATCCTAAAATATAATTAACATTAAAAAAATACATCAAACCAAGTGCCAGTGACTCATGCCTATAAATGGAGCTGTTCTGGGTAATGAGATCTTAGAATTGTTTTTGAAACTAGCCCAGACAGGAAAGTACTTGTTAGATTCTTATTTCCAATTAACCACTAAAAACAAGAATTAGCTCTGTGCCTCAAGTTGTAGAGTGCTGGAACTGAGCATAAAAAGGCTTAGGGACAATGCCGAGGCCTTATAAACAACAAAACAACAACAGCAACACAATATATTACATTAATTTCACAAAAGCATCTTTTAACTGCAGTGAACATTTCTTAGAAACATGTATACATGCCCCTGGAAAATGTTAAGTAAAAGTATAGAATATTTACATCTATGTTAAATACATGACTATTTAAATTGTTTAAGATATTTAGGTAATGATTAGGAATTAAGAATAATGATAATATATTGAGACTGGTTTGTATTCTATTTTACAATAGTAATAAAATGATATTTGTAATGATTACGTAAATTACTTTTATTTGGTATTTGAATTATAATAAGTGATAAATATTTTTATGTGATTTCCATAGGAAAGAATCATTTTCTTAATGGTATCAATTCTTTTGTAATTTCAAAACCATTAAGAAAATTAGTCCAAGGTTTATGCTAAGGCTATGTTTGTCCTAATTCGTAGGAATTAAAATTCCAAAAATTCAATGGATATTGACATTCAGGAACATCTTCAAGGGTACTAATATTGGAGTTGCTTAAGAAGAATTGTTTTATTTAATTTGTTATTTTCACAAATAAATCATGATGATTATGTATTTTGTATCTTTTTTACTGCTAATGGCTCTTACCTTGAGAATAATTTTTTCCTAGCAAAGTAGAGAAAAGCAATTGGATTCAGCAAGTAACATATGGCTTTCATAAAATGCAGATGCACAGATTAGGGTCTTCTGTCATTTGCTAAAAGTTTCTTCCAGAAAATGTTATCAATTACTTATAAGTGATGCACAATTCCCAGGTATTCTAGTTATCACATACACTTTTTGATTGAGTTATCTCTGCATAAACTCAAAATAAACAGACCAAAAACTCAAAATAAACAGAAATCAAATATTTGTTTAAAAAGTTGTAGTTTACAAATAGTTTTTAGCCAACACCGAAAACATCTTTTCAGATATTCTGCAATTTTGTGAAGTATTTTTAACAATAGTTTTTTTTTTGGCTGACATGTAATTCACATGCCATATATGATCTCCATCTATAGTATACATTTTAGTGCTTTGGAAGTGAATTGTGCAATCATAGTTTTGCCAAGCCTAATTTTCACAAACTTGCGATTCTTCCAATAGAAATGCTGTAAATTTTAGAACATACATTAAAATAGATATAAAATTCACTTACAAGAATTTGTCCAGCATACATCCTCTCTAGTGTGTCTCTTCAAAATTCGTTTTTGGGGATTATTTCCAGGGTCTCACACAGACTACTCAAGTGCACTGTCAATAAACTACATTCTCTGTCCAAACAAGTTTTTTTTTAATTCTCTTTAATACATACATAAAAGTGTAATGGCTGGATCTTATACAATTCTCTTTGACCATTTGAAGACTTGACAACTTGCTTGCTAAAATGATTGCAGAATTATACAAATCAATCCAATATGTGGAGTATATAAATTTCTCCACAAATGCATTACTATATTTTGTGTCATCTTTTTATATTATGGTCATACTAGTGAGTTTTCATTTTATTTTTTCTTAGATACTAAAGAGGAGCTTATTTCATATGCTCCTCCTATTCACTATTAATTTACATATATTCTTTAAAGAAATGTCCTGTTTGGGAAAAAATTATATAAAATTAGAAGATATAAAAGTACTTAACACTCAGTATCATTGTAGCTTTAACAAATATGTGCCCTCTATCTGTTGGATATGTTTTCACTTCTTTCATAGAATTATGAAAACTTATCAGTTGATCTTAACCAGTTAATTCTTGCTTTTCTTTAGCCACTAATGCTTTCCATTTCAAATTTTTAGAAACCTTTACTGATCCAATGTCATTAATTTTTACATTTATGTTTTATAGGTTTTTACATCTCACATTTAGTTTGATAATCATATTTTATTTTAAATTTTTGTTTAAGTTTTGAGGAAGTAGTCTAAGATCTAGAAAGGCAATAGTGCCAATACACCCATTTAAGATTCTATTTTTATTTCATAAAGTCATGGCATCCTTTTCAAAATCTATTGACCATAAATCTAAGAATTTATTTTTGATAAATCTGTTACATTCTTCTATGTGTCTGTCCTTATAGTAGAGCAATGTTGTCTTCACCACTAAACATGGTAATAAGATTCAAATCTAGTATGGGGGCTCAAGCTACATTTTACAAAATTGTTCTGACTGACCTGTATTCCTTGAATTTACATATGTGTTTATTGAGCAGCTGGACCAATATTCTACAGAGTTATCTAGATGTTTGATAGTCACTCATATTGTGCACTTTGTGAAACACAAGACCCCAGATATTATATATAGAAAAAGTCTTAAGAGAATGCTTGAAACAACTAAAATTAATTTAGGAATGAGTTAAAATTTAGATATAGATTTAGATATATGAATAGCACTATACCATAATAAACCCGAATGATAATGACTTGAGCTGTACTACAGAAGAGAGTGAGAGGGGATAGAATAGAATGATGGACCACATAGGAGCTGTATGTCATTGGTATTGTGTTTCAAAAATCAGAAACTCTTCAGAGAAGAGAAGGAGGAAAATAATCAAAGGGTCCTGAATCAATTTTCTTTTTAATCCACCTAATAGTATGGACTGAAAGTCAGAGAAGATGGGAAAAAATAAAATAGAAAATAAAGCATTGTATAGACCACTTACAATGTAAAGAAATATTAATAGGAATATGAAAAATAATTTCCAAAGAAATAAGAGAAAGAATAGGTAATCTCTAAAGAGAAAAAGAATGAAGCCAAAAAAAGAAGAAAAGTAAAACCTTTATCAACAACAAATGCAAGAGTTTGGAAGTGGAAAGGCATTGGAAATATTCTAAATACAATAGAATAATAAAAATTGCTAACATGGATAGAATATAGATCACATTTTAGCATATATAATTTTGAAAAAAACATACTAGGGATGAAAATTTAAAAGTCGTAATTTAAAACACTACATTATAACTACACAGTATAGTTCAGTGGTTAAACCTTGGCCTAGCATATGTGAAACAATGGTGTGATCTCCCAAGCATTACAAAGTACACACAAAGCATACACACACAAAAACAACATAAACACACACACACACACACACACAAACACCACATACACACATTTGGAATATTGTTATTATCATATTAAACAGAGGAAATTATCACAAATAGTAAAAGTAAGTTAATATATGAAATCATAATATAGCTCATACTATTTAAAAATTTAGTAGAAATAAAATAGACACAATATACTTGGATTTTTATAGATGAAGTTAATTGAAAATTAAGAAATAGAAGACATGAGAACCTTTGCAAACAAGTTTTAAATAAGAAACATTTTGAAATATTTATCCTTTTATTTTGACAAAAGATTGATGCTACTGGTGTTTTAACTCAAAATTTAGAATATGATAACGGGCTGCTCTATATCTCACTAGGGATGGCTATATCTCTAATCATCTCAATGTGGATATTTCTATAATTAGGTCTCAGTTTCTCAGGCTCTCCCGAATTACAAACCCTATTCGCAGTTCCTACCATTGCTAAAAATTGGAAGCCACAAATCACCATGCCCAGCTCAAACCTTTTTTTAATTCAAGTACAAATACCAAATACAAGTACCAAAAAGTGAACAGGTAATGAAGCCTTTCTTATTAAAAGTATGTGCTTCTTAGAAATACAGTAAGTATTTGTTACCTGGAAAATATGTTTAGCACTATAAGAAAATAAATTTATTTAAATTCACCAACCATATAAAATTCAGAAAATAATTTTAGATATTCACATATTAAATATTTTAAAAGTAAAATATATATGTCTGAATAATTTACATGTGTTAAAATTATGCAAAATTAAATTAACTAATCCTACAACCATGAAAAAAGAATTACCCTAAAGAAACAAAAGAAAATAAGTAATTAAGTTCAAAATTTGAAATTTACACAGTAAAACGGATTGTACTGTTTAGTTGACTTATGTAACTGCAAACCATCTGTATATCAAATTTAATAATAAAAATACATGAACAAAGAAAGAAAAAGTACAGTAGTTGAGTGTATAAATAAAATTGATGGAGGGGATAACAATGTTCCTTCCATGAGAAATGTACTCATTACCTTACTTATGTAACTGTAACCCCCTCTACATTACCTTCATAATAAAATTAAATTGAAATTAAAAAATGAACCAAATAATATTCCAATTAAGAATTCTTAGAAACCACTGGTTAAAAACTTTGTAAAATCCGCCCCACTTACCCAAGGGATATATTTTGAGGATAATATATAAATACATAAATTTCAGCAGAGAAGCAAAATGTTTAAAAACTGTTACAAAGTTAAGTAGTAAATCAGAATATATTACTATAATGATCATTATATGAATTTTTAGTGGTAGTCAAATATGTAAGAAATGAGGCAATTTTCCATTCGTTTGCACATAATAAGTGAGAATTAATTTTCTAGGTCTTTTTAAATATATCATAAGTTTAATAAAGAATTATTCTGTCACATCATATGATAATCAGTTAAAGATGATATTAAAACAAAGAACAGATTGTACTAAGTTTTGGGATGTTAATGTATATACTTATTTTTGTTGTGGGAAATTGTGGGTATTTCAACTTTGGGTATTGTTCTTGCTAGGTTGGCATAATATCAGTGGCTAATTTTAGGATAGGGATTCCTTTCCACAAGAACATGCACCTGATCTGTCCTTTTATCCTTCCCATCATCAATGGCATCAGAGTTGCAAACCAACGTCTCTAGCTTCCTACCTTAGCTTGCCTGGATCCTGCAGTCCTTCAAATCTTAGTGTCTAGATAGTGCAGGATGGTGTAAATGATCCAATGCATCCAGCTTTTAGGATATGGAATGTGATGTATTGATATTCATTGTGTTGGTCATTTTTCTGTCATTATGAGGAAAATACCTGCAAAGAAAATTTCTGTGGAGGAAACTATTATTTTGACTCATGTTTCAAGAGAACACAATGTTAGAATTCATCACATGATAAAATAACAGGTAGAAAATATCAAATGTTGATTGATTGTTTTTCCAAGTACGTTACCTATAGTATCTAACTTAATCCTCACAATAATCCCATGAAGTAGAACTACATCTATTTCTAATGCTCAAGATGATGATATTGAGGTCTTCAGAGTTGGAATTACTAGTACAACATTGCACACATGGTAAATGCTAGCCTGCGGCCCATTCCCACTGTATCAAATTCTATTTTATGACTAAAATACCAGCACTTAGTCTACTAAATCTAGGAAATTTTCCCAGAATTACTGTCCACACTCTAATAATATTTCACTTTATCCTTGTTAGAAAATAGGTAACTGAGCCGGATGCCAGTGGCTCACGCCTGTAATCCTAGCTACTCAGTAGGCTGAGACCTGAGGATGGCTGTTCAAAGCCAGCTCAGGCAGGAAAGCCCGAGAGATTCTTATCTCTAATAAACCACTACTAAACCAGAGTGGCATTGTAGCTCAAGCGGTAAAATGCTCGCCTTGAGAGGAAGAGCACAGAGAGAGTGCCCAAGCCTAGAGTTCAAGCCCCACGACCAACCATAAAAACAAAAAGGAAATAAGTAAATGTAATATGAAAACTCCAAGTTCATAATCAATTTATACCTCCCTGGTGAAAGGAGCTGTTAAACTATAACATTCTTTATTTGTAGCTCAAACTTGTAGAAATCATATGCTATCTCATGACTCAAAACAGCACTGCCTGAAGACCCCCCCCATCACTGTTTAACACACTCATACTGAAAGAATGACTTGCCCAATTCCTGATGGAAACAGACTACAGTACTTATGCATGAATCATTTCCACATTGTAGCTCACCTAAGTTGTTTACCATTAGAAGTATTTTGATTGCTTTCTTACCTAACATTTTGAGAGAAAGGTACTACTTTAAAATGCTATTAAAGCAAGACTGACATAAAAATCAGCTTTGACCCCAGATAAATATTTTACGTTTCATATACCCAAAAATGCAGTCTGACCCCTCATTAATGTTAGGAATGAGAGGTTAAAAATCATAGACACCAAGACCTAAGCACGAATTAAAGACACTCAAACTTGTGAATACCATTGATTTAAAAAGACATCAATACTACGGCATATTTTCAAAATTTCTTGGATATTGAAGATTCAATCATAA
This sequence comes from Dipodomys spectabilis, assembly GCF_019054845.1. Taxonomy (NCBI): domain Eukaryota; kingdom Metazoa; phylum Chordata; class Mammalia; order Rodentia; family Heteromyidae; genus Dipodomys; species Dipodomys spectabilis. The sequence continues at coordinate 101,587 of NW_024871318.1, read as the reverse complement.
AATATTAACACTTGAAAATAACTCATTTTCTTGGGAGTAGGACACAAAACCCAAGATTAATCCTAATCATTTTCAAAGACCTTTATTTATCCTAAAAATTCACTCATAACTACAAAGATTTCAAAACTAACTGAAGTAGAGAGACACAAAGGAAATAATTTAAGTACATCACATACATCAAAGGACTGTGTTAATAGAAAACAAAGTTATATAATAATTAGCTTAACAAACTCACTTACATTCTTTTATTCTATTTCATTTACTTTCATAAAAACTGGGTTTTCATAAAATGACTCATAAAAAAGCTTATATACCCACTTTCATTTTCACTTACATCTTAACAATATTTATTTCAGAAATTTTAGCTCTATAGTCAATGAACTGAAAGAATACCAAAATATTCAAACGCCTTTCAAAAATTGCAAGAGCCTCTCTGGGATGTTATGTATACTGGAAAAGATATTCAAAAAACCTTATTTGTTAAAGTTGTGATAGTTACTCCCACAAAAGAACCATTAGTGAAGATCCTTGTGCATGTACAAAACAACTTCAAATGCATTCATAATCTCAAGATGACACATGCTTTTTGTTTGTTCATTTTTGAAAGGAATATCTAACAATACTTATTTTCAGTCAATTAGATGGGATATTCAAACATAATATGGGGTTGATTATCTCTTAGTGAGAATAGATATGATTTTACAAAGAAAGTTATTTTCAACAGAAATCCGGAAAGAGTTTATCAACCTTGTGTTTCATAGGAATAACCAGAGAGTAATACCCGTTTGGTCAATTCGGTCAAACGCACTCCTTGAGTATATCTTAAAAGTATAACCAATTTAAGAGGTCAAATACATATATTGTACTGACAGTCATCTTACAGCAATAACTTTCTACCTAATTATATCTGTATCTTCTAACCTAATATATACTAAGAGCTGAAAGTGATCTCATTTATCTAACTTAATGTTGTAAATGCTTATATTGTGATGATATTATTTGACAAATAAAATGTACAGAAGGGTGGTTCCACTGAAATGACATGACAGAACACTGATAAATAAAAACATGGCAACACAGTTAGCTCTTTTCAGCCTCATTCTGTCCACATTGGCAAGCAACATTGCAACAGCACACGCACACATATACACATACACACGTGTGCACATGCACACACATATACATGCATTCAAATTCAGGATTTAGTACCAAAAAAAGTACAAATAAAATATTGGTGATTAGGACAAATGATAATTTGCCTTATTACAAAATAATGCACAATCCAGTCACCGTGGGTGTTACATTTTACTTGGCTCGCCACATGTGACCACTTAATTTATTTTAATTATTTAATAATTCATTTGTTCGGTGCTAATACTCAGGCTTGAACTCAGAGGCTGGTTTTGTCCCAGAATTTGTTGTTGTTTTTTTGTTTTAGTTTTCTCAAGCCTAGAGTTTTACTGCTTGTACCACAGCTCCATTTCTAACTTTTGCTGGTGACTTTCAAATCAGAATCTAATGGACTTTTTTTTTCTTGGTCTGCTTTCAAACCACAATCCTCAGATTTCATCTTTCTGATTATCTAGGATTAAAGACATGAGCCAACAATGTGGCGTCTACTTATTCCTCTGTAGTTATTTAATGCAAATACTTAGATAGTAATTTAAAACTTTATAGAAGCAAGATGTACAGTGATGATATTGTCCTGTCAGAAATTTAAGCTAGTAAATTTCTTCTTAAGACCATAAACAAAAAATATCATGATATAATATAAGAGAACTCACTATTGAACATATGAGCTTTAAGAGCTTTCTAATAGATCCATTATTTGTTACCCAACATTAGGAAAAAAAAGTGTATAATGCAGTAGTAAAATAGAAGTATTTTGTGGGCATACTTAAATTCCTTGATTTTTAAAAGACACTTGTTTTCATCTAAAAAAGTAGGCCTGTCTATGTCTTCATGTGATTTTGATGATTGAATGTGCTTATTGAGAAGTCAAAGTGTATTAGTAGTCCTTTGCTATCAATTAAATCTCACCTTTTCTTCTTGGAGAATATAATGGTTAAAGCAATAGTTCAGAATCAGCAAGCAATTGTTTAGATCACGCATCCAGCGCCAATGGATCACCAATAAGTAATCCTTGATCCCATTTTCCACAAAGTTTTGTCCCAGATACAATCGACATGCCTTCTCTAGCTGCTTTCCTTCACTCTACAGGAAAAGTGTGATTCAACTGATTTCAGTCATATCTCTTACTAGAATTATCGGATTTAGATTCTTGTCTGCGATTTGCTCACAGCTATGTCTCTTTATATAGGCTACTAAAAAATGTATTTACTAATTTCAAGTAAATAAATAAATTCTATTTCCATCTCTTTTATTATTATTTTTAACTGTGAAAATACTGTACAGAGTGATTACAATTACATAGGCAAGATAATGAGTACATTTATCAAGCATTGTAGCCTCCTCCTTTGTTTCCCCTTCCCATCCCTTCCCATCCTTCCCCTGCCACCACCCTCCCCCCCGCTGCACCAAAGTTATAAAGTTTATTTTCGACATAACGACTTGTACATCTCATTGTTGCAATAGGTCCACCTATATCCCTATTTAAACGATTTGTTTTTCCCCTTTCCCTCCACAAATTATACCGACATCAAATACAGTGAAATCAGGGGTTACACTGTGAGGGAGGGACATACAAAGCAACAAAGAAATAATCTTACAAATGTGTTAGAAACAATCACATGAAAAAAAAATCATTTGAATACATATCTTAGGGTTCATTTCCCTAACATCACCTTATCTAACCTTTTCTGCTTGACTCAGATAATATACAATTGTTTACTCTATAAATTGATCAGAGGCATGGATTTTGTGGATAGCTAGGTTATTGCACATCTGTCTCTCTCCTCTTCCTTTCATGGTTCTCATAGATAATATGACTGCTCAATAACTATCCTAATTTATTTTGTTTTTATATTTTTTTGTTGCATCATTTCACTTTTTGCTCTGCCAGTTCCCAAATCACTTACATAGAAGGCATTATTTCATATTTTCTCATTCTTAGAATAAGCTTCATATGAAGACACCACTGGCCCTCATTTTCAGTCTGTATCTTTGAAGTTGGGTTAAGGTTAGAGAGCCTGGAATATCCAGCAAAGGCTTAAGGGGGCTGGCCTGAGTCAAGGTAAGGTGGGTCCTGAGCACCTTCAAAGGAGGTACCTTTTGAATTTTATTAAGGGCTATGGTAACCCCCCACTTTTTGAATATGGCAAGAACCTGAGCCAGAAGGCCGTCCAGGCAGCTTGGGTTTTGAAGCCCCAGAATTATATCATCCATGTAGGCATAGGGAAGAGAGGTATCTGAACCCAGAACAGGCCGTAAAAGTGTGGCCAACTATTGTTGGCAGAAGGCCAGGCTATTGGCTATTCCCTGTGGCAGCACCGTCCATTCACACCTCTAATCAGGCTGGGAAAAATTAAGAGAAGGGATGAAGAAAGCAAACTTCTCGCAGTCATCTGAATGCAGGGGGACAGAAAAAACCAATCTTTAATATCTGCTGGAGCCTGCCGGCAACGAAAGGCAATCCTGAATTAGGGGGCGAGGATGCGGAAAAATAAAGACATAAGACACAAGATGGGGTTGGGAGGTCTACAGCTCAAGACTGCAGCACCGTTTATTTTTAACTTTCCCTAATATATACTATTAGAAGTCAAGAGGTAACATAAGGCTACAATAGTCCAGAAAAACAAGGTAAATTTCAGGAAAAACGGAGTGCAGTAAAAACAAGACAAGGCCAACTGATAGAGAGTAAAAAAAAACTCTGCAGACAAAGCAAAGCAATCCCGGGCACCTAGTGTTTCTTTTTTTTCTTTTTTTTTCTTTTGGTCCGGTCGTGGGGCCTGAACTCAGGGCCTAGGCACTGTCCCTCAGCTCTTCAGTTCAAGGCTAGCGCTCTACCACTTGAGCCACAGCGCCACTTCTGGGTTTTTTCTTTTTGCTTATATGGTGCTGAGGAATCGAACCCAGGGCCTCAGGCATGCAAGGCAAGCACTCTACCACTGAGCCAACTTCCCAGCACACCTAGTGTTTCTTAAATAAGCCAGCTCCTTGTACGTGCCTCCAAGTGAGCACAGGGGTCAAGATGACCTTAGAGCTTTACTGTCGGCTCCCAACAAATATAAATTACAACCAAGGTATATTCTGAAGGTAGAGAGGAAGTCCAGGGCATGCCTCTTAGGGGCGTTCCTAATAGCTCCATCCCTTCATTAACCTTACATCTTGGAGCATAAGCCAATCCCCTGAGGCTTTTTGAATAACAAATACGGATGTGTTCCAAGGACTCATAGAAGGACATATGTGCCCAAGATTTATCTGTTTCTCCACCAGAAGGTGGAGGGCTACAAGTTTAGGTTTGTTCAATGGCCACTGCCCAGATTGGGCTTCCCGGCTTCCACCTAATGGGAGGTACTCGGGGGGCAGTGGCTTTTAGGATTGGGGGTGCACCCAAGCGAGTCCCCTTTGTTCTTCTCTGTAGTTATGAAAGTTTAAAAAATCCTTTTTCTTAACTCCCTCTAGATCCTGTTTAAGACTTTGTGCTTCATATCCATCCAGGATATCATCATAGGATGCTTGATGGTCTGTAGTGAACATGGCATCCATTTGTAGGGTGGAGTCCTTCCACCAAGGGGACGATCCTATGGGCTGAGGTCTTTTTGCCACGAGGCTGCCTGGGCCTCACAGCAGTGGGGATTCCTCCTTGAGTTAATGGGGCTAGAGGATGCCCCTCCCCTAGTTTAAAGGCTTTCCATCTAAATCAAACTTGGATACACATTCTTTTTCCAATGGTATCCCTCCCTGACCCTGGGGCAGGGGGTAGGGGGTAGTTTGCTCCCAGGCTGGCTGGCAGGAGATTGTTGTGAACAGTCCCTCTTAAAGTGCCCCTCCTGGCAACATTTGAAACAAGTCCTTCTCCCCGATGGTCTTGGGGTTCTTTAGCCCTGGGCTGCCAGTGCCTGGGTAATAGCCTCCGTCATTACAGATGTCTGAGCCTGTAAAGCTAAAACAGTGATTGGGACTGGTGCTGTTGCATGTCCACATCCTGCGAGGCCACCACCCATCTGCCCAGGGAACTCTCTCTCAATCCTGTGCAGGCCATGTAGTGGTTTGCATTCATCTCTTCCCAGACAAGCAGGTTTACAAACTGATATTGGAGGTTCCCTGCTGGCAGCTTCCAGTGAATGCTCTGTTGGACTTGGTCTATAAAATCAGGTAGAGGCTCACCTGGTTTTTGTCTCACTCCTGCTATGGGGGACTCAGTAGGCACATCATCCAGTTTGTACCATGCGGCAAGTCCTGCTGCCTCACCTGGTCATGGTACAGGCCAGGTATTGTGGCCTGTTGGATGCCAGTGGAGTACCCTTCCCCCATCCCTGTAAACATGAGTAAGTAATAGCTATAGCTGGTTGAGCCTGCCGGTTATACTCCGCTCACACTCTGCATTCCTCCTTAAAGAAAGCACAACATTTAATAACTGAGAACAAGTAAGGACGGCTTTGGCCACATCCAGCCAGTCCTTAGGGACACACAGGTGATAAGCAATGTCTGGTAATAGGGTCTGGGCCCGAGGAGTTTGGGCCATCCTCCGCCACTGCCTTACGGAGTTCTTTAAGATCCTTAGCTTCCCATGGATACCATTCCAAGGGCCTGTTAGCTCCTGGTGCCAGATTGGATACGCTTGGGGAAATGAATTCTGTGGCCTAGGGTCCGGGCTCTTGGGTGGTGGCCCTTTCTTTCCAGTGGCGGCCTCCGAGTAGGCTACTTCCCCAGCCCTCAGCCCCTCCATGGAAGGTTGGTAGGGGTACAGGTCTTGCAAGTCCCTTTTGCAGGTTGCATAAGGCACCGTGCCTCCCCTCTAATAGGGGGAATAGGGAGGGGGCCTACAACCATCAGCAGCATCTGAGTTAGAGGGAGTAACATTCACCCTTATTTTGACTTCCACTGTGCATGTGTCAGTGTGTTCTCAGTCGAATTTGACCCATTCCTTTTCCTTCTCACTTCCCAAGTCCTCCTGTACTCTTTCTAGGCCTAATGTTGTCTCCTCCTCCTTCTTCTGTGAGATAGCATTACCCATAGTAAGGGTTTCACTTACCCTGAGAGACTGCTTAGCCTCGGCAAGTATCTTTTACCTTTGTGCCCCACGTTGCGCGCCAGATGTCGGGACTTTTTCCATCCCACGAAAGATGGACGGGGCCCGAGGAAAGGTAAGTGCTGACGCTCGCCCATTCCCCAGCCTCCCTCAACCCAGGAGATAATCAGATGCAGCAGGGAGTCAAGTCAGGCAGGAAGAAACTCATTTATTAACAGAGCAAGCCCTTTTTAAAGCAAAAAAGAGTGGGAGGCATGGCAGGGTAGGAAGAGGAACCAATCACTGTCAAGGTCACACCCTATCATGCACCTAAGCTTCCACAGGCTGGTTACGCACTGAATGTAAAGCAAATTGGGTTCTGCCCACTCAACTCCCTCTCAGCACCATCTTTGTTGCCCATGTGCTCTACAGTAAATTGGGCTCTGCCCACTCAACTCCCTCTCAGCGCCATCTTTGCTGCCCATGTGTCCTACAATCAAGGAAAGGATTCTTAAAGGTGTCATAGAGAAAAGATTGATTATTTATAAAGGATATACAGTCAGAATAAATACAGATTCCTTAGCTGATATGGTAAAAAGGAAAAAAGAGGCTTGCATGATAGATGACAAACATTAAAGGCAAACAACTACCAACCGTGAATATGATCCCAAGCCAAACTCTCCTTTATATTTAAAGGATATATAAAAATATTTCATGGGGCTGGGAAGGTGGCTAATTGGTAGAGCGCTTGCCTTGCGTGCCTGAGGCCCTGGGTTCAATTCTTCAGCACCACATAAGAAAAAAGAAAAAAGCCAGAATCAGTGCTGTGGCTCAAGTGGTAGAGTGCTAGCCTTGAGCTGAAGAGCTGAAGGACAGCACCCAGGCCCAGAGTTCAGGTCCCATGAACACACCACCCCCAAAAAAAAATCATGACAAAGAAAACGAAACAATTTATCTCCACCAGATCAGCAGGATAGAAGTGAATCAAATAGAGAAGATCATGAAGAAAAGAAACTGGTAATATAAGATGTTCCCTACCAGAGAACAAGGTAAATACATTAAGAGTAGATGAGGCACAGCTCCTAAGAGCTCCTAAAAGAACTCACCCAAATATATAAAATTAGTTGGAAAAAAATGAGACATCACAACATAAATTAGCAAAATTGTGAATGTGATAAGAGAGAACTTTGAAAACCATATGCCAATCACCTGGAGAATCTTGGAGAAATTGATGCTTTCCTATAGTTGAATTGAACCAAGAAATGATACATAAGAAGAAATGAAAATTAAATGTCAATAAACAATTTTTCATACCAGAAAAATATAGGACTCAATGGATTTACCATGAAATTAAGACGTGCATATAACTTACAATACTCAGATCTAACTCTTCAGTGGAATAGAAAGGGAAATGGAATTATCAAACACATTCAATGAAGCTAGAATTAGATTTTTCCTCATATCAGATAGGGACTCACCAAAGAAAGAGAACTATGAACCCAGCACTTTTATAAGCATTGATGCAAAAGTTCTTAATAAAATTCTCACCAACCAATTTCAGCAACTATCAAAAAAATCATATCCTATGATGAAACAGTATGCATCCTAGGATACAATTGGATTCAATATACTTGTCAATAAACATAACGCACACCATCAGCAGAAGCAAGGACAAGAACCACGTGATCATCTATAGGGATGTAGAAATAGCTTTTAACAAGCTCAAGTAGCACTTTATGATTAAAATGTCTGAGAAGCTAAGAACGCATGGAAATTTCCTCAATATAATTTAAAGTATGTGTATGAAAAAGAGATAATAAGCATGTACCTAATGGTGGAAGCATGAAGATACTAAAATTAGGGATTAGAAAAGGATGTCCACTCTCTCTATTATTCTTCAAAATAGTAATGGACTTTCTAGAAGGGCTATAGGTAAGAGAAAAACATAAAGGGAATTTAAATAGGGAAGAAGTAAAACTATCACTTTTCACAGATGAAATGATCCTGTATTTAAAGGACCCTATAGCTTCCTAACTCAAGTTAGTAAAGGTGATGCTAACCTTCAGCAATGTAGCAGGGTATAAAACCCACAAGAATCAGTACTTTTTCTGTGTTACCAACAATTGGAAGACACAGGCTGAAATCCAAAAAACCACCTCATATGTATTAGCCTCAATATCAAATCAAACCTAAACAAAACAAAACAACAACAATAAAAGTAGGAACTAATTTAACTAAAAATGTGAAGGACCTCTACTGTGAAAACTTTAAAACTCCAAAAAAGGAAATTGAAGGAGATTCAAGGAAATGGAAAGCTTTTCAATGCTCCTTGTTGGAAGAATTAACATTGTGAAAACTGCTATACTGCCCCCAAACAATTGACAATGCAATACCTATCAAAATCCCAACAATATTCTTCAATGCAGTAGAGAAAGCAATCCAAATTTAATATGGAATTACAAAATTACAGTTGAAACAAAAGGCTTAGAAAGGAACTCATGGGCCTATTGTCATCTTACACACACACACACATACACACACCCCACACACAATGGAATTCTATTCACCCATCAGAAAGTGCCACGCCTACTCCGGTGGAGTCTGCTTAGCTTGGAAAACCTGCATTCAGACCTGAGAATGGGGCTTCACAGAGACCTATCTCTGAGAATGGGACTTCACCGAAGTCTACCTCAGAGAATGGGGCTTCAAAGAGGCCTACCTCCTGGAAAGGCTGGCAAGCCCCTGGGAAAGATGTGTTTCTGTCCCTGTTTTTCTTTTCTTCACTGTATAGGAGTGCCTATTAATCTTTTACTGTTCCTGCTGCACATTGTACTTACTCATGCTCAACGTTCCCTTATTCAAGGCTCTTTCTTAAGAGTATTGACAACTCCAACATCTGATGAGTGTCTTAAAAATATGACTAACTCACCAGAGTTAAGTGCTACCCTGAAAGCCCCTCTTATGGAGGCTAGTAGACAAATCATAAGTAAATATAAAAGTATTGGGGGTTTCACGATTTCATTTCAGCAGAAAGAATTGTTTGTAAGAGATTTACAAGAAGCTGTAGGCGTGGCTAGAACAGAAAGAATGTATGGCAATTGCTGGGAGAACTACTTAGGAGAAAGAACTTCCTGTTACTCTGTTTCATTTACTAAGAAACTTGCTAGATCTAGGCCTCCTTGGTGCTTACTATTAAAGAAGGAACAGGAAAGATCTTATGGGACAGTTAAGGCCTCTATAGAAAAAAGTAATGGTTAATTGGTGATAAACATCGAAACCCATTGTATTTCTTAAAAATAGAGGTAAAGCCGGAAACAAGTGCCTATCAGGCAACCAGCTGGTGACCACCCAAGAATGAAGCCCTGCAGCAAGATTGTGTAACCTTTTGCCCTTTCTCATGGAGACTTTTGCTTTAAAAGTTTGTTATCCTCTGCATTAAATCGCACTCAGCATCCACTCCTCTTGTGTGTGAGTTGTCTGTTTGCCATCTCCCCACCTATTCCAGTTCCTCCACTAGGTGTCCTCCGTTGTCCCGACAGAGCTGGTCCGCGGCAAGAAAGGATGACTTTTCACCAGTCTTAAGGAAAATGAAAGGCTTGGGAAAATTACAAAGAGAAAGGAATGAAGACTCAGAGCAATATAGGTTTCATAGATTCATTCACTTATGGTAGTTAGAAGGTGCCAACAAATGTACAAGTAAACATGACAGATTCTACCTCGTCCCACTTAGAATAGCCACTATGAGGAAAACTAAAAATAGCAAATGCTGGCATGGATGTAGCCAAATGGGAACTCTATTAGACTGTTGGTGGGGAATTAAACTTTTTAACCTATCTTGAATGAAGTACAGAGTTTCTTCAAAAGACTAAACATAGATCTCTTATGACCCATTAATTCCTCTCGTGGGCAGTAATCCAATAAATAACAACCAACCTCACATTAAAGCTACCAGCATAAACATGTTAAGGGCCCAGTCTCAGAGTTCAAGGATGGGAAGCAAAGTTACCACTGCTGGTATTTGTTTCCTCAAATATGAAACTTTTGACATAAGATATCAAATCATCCTATTTGCAGCAGCTAGGATAGGACTTAACTGTAGTGGGTGATAAAATGGTTTTTTTGAATGTTAGGAAAAGATGTAGGCAGTCCAAGAAAAGGGAGATTTGTTTTTATTGTTGTTGGTCCAGGGGCTTGAAGTCTGGGCTTGGGCACTGTTCCTGAGCTCTTCAACTCAAGGTGAGGTCTGTACCTCTTGAACCTCAGTGCCACTTCTGATTTTCTGGTGGTTTAATGGAGATAAGAGTCTCAGGGACTTTCCTGCCCAGGCTGGCTTTCAACAGCAGTCCTCAGATCTCAGTTTCCTGAGTATCTAGGATTACAGCTGTGATCCACTGTCATCAGCTTAAAAATGGGGTGGGGGTTAATAAAAGAAAACTCATCTCTTCACCAGTGTCTAAACCTCAACTATCACTATTAAAACACTTCATCCTCAACTCATTTCATCAGACATTTGTAAATTTTCTCTTTTCCTTCATGTGGGAATACTGCAGTCAATATCAACTCAGTTGTGAGACTGGATCAATTGTATGGTTATATCTATCACCTAAATCAAGAACACTTACATCAAAACAAATGAAAACCTCATTTGGAATAATTATTTTCTCTTTTTATTACAAATCTGTGATTGATTACTTCATTGGACCTCCTAACAGAGTGATGACTTTTTCTTTCTCTTTAGCAATTGGCTTTCTTCCACATGTGGTCAAATATTTAAGAATTCAAAGAGTTCCATTGATATTTCATTAAGCTGACCTCTAAGAAAATGTGCATTTCTGGTATTTGGTCTGCTGTCTTGTCCCTACACAAACAGTCATTCTATGATTTATTTGTTCTACAAGGAATTCTATTTTCCAATCTTTGTATTACCAATTTTAGTCTCTTTAATCAGTCTTTCTGACCCACTCTTGGGACTCTCATTTCAGTCTGCCTCATAAGAAATATATTAGTTATCAGCTAAATGACTTTCAGCTTTTGTTTTTTGCCTGATTTAATGTAGGCTGTGATAGCAGCCCTGACTGGCTGTGCTCACTGGAGTTTTTTGTTTGTTTGTTTTGTTTTGTTTTTAGAGGTCTAGGATTACTATTCAATGTATTAGCTTCTCTGGGCCCCAGTGATCCCCTGGTGTACAGTCAATGTGTTATTCTCCTAAAGATACAAAAACAGCTGGCTAAATTCCTGTTTTATTTGTCTCAAAATGAGGCAATCTGGCATCCTTGCAAATCCATGAATAATCCTCTGTAACCACTTGCAGAAATAGTCTATCAAGATGGCTTTTCAAGGTTGACTGTGAAAAATGTTCATTTCCAACTTACCACCATAAAACTGATCACATCCCTGGGAGGAGAATTTTGGAAGGAATGTTCCCCTTCCTTTCTTTTCTTATGATAGATCAAACCATAATATTCTGCAATTGTGGCCAGCCTGGAGCACATTTTCCCAATAATATTCTGTAGTGTAAAAGAGGATCAACTATAAAAATAAAGGTGAAAATACTTGTCTACTAAGACTGATTCATATCTGTTGCTTATATCTGTTGTTATTTTCCTTACTTCAAGCACATGGATAATTTATATTGGGATTAGACAAGTTACAAAGGATTAATGGAATAAACATTAAGTTTACTTTCATATATCCAACATAATACACTTAACCCCTTATGGAAAATTAAATCTAACTGTAGAAACACTGTCAGGAATATAAAATAAGCCTCAATATGTATAATCTGGCACACATAACCCATCATCTACTCAGAAATTCAGTCTCCATAAATATTTATTTTGTAAAATAATAAAAATTTAATTAATGAGTATGACTTTTAATTATCATCTGAAATACTCCTCATGTATATAATTTAATAGATATCACCTAGACACGTATTTAACATGCATGCAGAAATCAAATTTCCACCATTTAAGCTAGATGAGAGGAGTCATACTCTCGTGTACTGTGTGGTGTGAATTTTACCACAGTGCTGAACCCTTCCACCTAAAACCAAGTGTATTGTGGAATAATCTATTATTTGATGTTAAGATGAGTGCTAAGTGTAGAATACACTTTGAACTACTACATTAATTCACAGAAATGAAACAATAATATATATTATTTAAGTTCTAATGCTTCTCAATTTTACAATTCATAAAATATATCATTAAAATTAGCTTCACTTTCTTCTTTTCTATAGCTGCTGAAATTAAAATTATATATTAAGCATTCAATATTAAGAAATCAATAATGAGTAACCTATTATTAAAATGATATACTATTAAACTGTGATTTGAAGTATAGTTCTAACCAATTGTGATGCAAAAAACATTTATTAGAATTATGGGTAATATTTTTAAAACTTACCAGCTTTTTATTTGTTTCCTAGTTGTGTCATTTGTTTCTCTTCGTCCAAGTCATCTCTCTACCTTGTTTAGTTTTCTATTTTATTGGTTTGCTGATTGTGCATTTTGTTTTCCCTTTTTAGTGATTGACATGAGGCTGAAAATCTGTACGCCAGTTCATTACTTCCTATGATAAAGTAAAATTCCTGTTCTCCACAGCTGTTGTAGTCTTCTTTGTATAGTACAGTATTTCCCCCACTCCCATCTCCTGTATTGCTGCTCCTGAATATTTTATCCTATTTTTTATTTATATTTTATTGTCAAGGTAATTTAAAGCAGGGTTATAGTTATGTAAGTAAGATAATAGATTTATTTCTTTTCTAACCTGTAACCCAGTCCCTCATTTTTCTCCCTCTTCCCTCCCAATGCCCACACCAAGATCATTTCCTACATATTGTCTTGTGAGTATCACTGTTACCTAGGTTTCCCCTTTTTCCTTTGTCTCACCATTTTGTTTTTTCCCTTTCCCTTGCCTAGTTCAGCTCAGCATATTTACACTACTCAGGGTATCAAAATCAAATATAGTGTCTGCAGGGGATAAATTATAAGTGGGGAAAAACAAAAAGTTAAAAAGAAATCACATAGTACATTAGAACAACAACAACGAAGATCATGTGTTAGAGTTCATTTCACTTGGAATCACCTTATATGGTCATATCTACATAGCAATTGACCTCTTCTGCTCATCTACTAAGATTATCCTTGATGTACACAATCATGATCCCCTATTACCCAGTAATCCCACATCTGGGCATTACCCAAGTGATCACAAACAAGGCCACACTAAATCTACCAGCACAATTATGTTTATCACAATATTATTTACCACAGCTAAGATATGGAATCAATCCAGATGCTCCTCAGTAGATGAATAGATCAAGAAAATGTTACACACACACACATACACACATACATACACATGGAATACTATGCTTCCATCAGAAAGAATGATACCACCTCATTTGTAAGGAAATAGGAGATCGTCGAAAAAAATCACATCAAGTGATGCCAGACTTAAAGAAACATAGGTCCCATGGGTTCCCTTATTAATAATAATTAGTTTATATCAAGGATAATTTCATGTACATTAATTTGGCATTTTGTTCCATGTTGAGCATAAAACATTATTGCTATATTGTTTGTTATTATTTCTGCAAACAGGCAAGTATATGTAAAGAATTACGTTTATTTCATCCATTACTGAAGGAAGAACACCTAAAAGAGAAACCCCTACAAGGAAGACCAACTCCTACATATTTAGCTTCATTCCTATGTAAGGCCAGTGATGTCCCCTGTATCCTCACGTTATACATTACAACTCTATACTTGGTCATCCTGTATATCCACTATCATCTATATTGTGACATAAATGCCCCAGCAATATCAGTTGCTTTACTTTTTGAAAAATTTCTCTGTTGCTTAGGTTGGTGTGTGTGTGTGTGTGTGTGTGTGTGTGTGTGTGTGTGTGTGTGTGTGTGTGTGTGTGTGTGTGTGTGTGTTGTTTTACAAAAATCAGAAAGCAACATTTTACATCATTTAGATTACATCTTTTAGGTCATTGTAAGTTGTGGCTAATGGGAGAAATCTCTTGCTATTTTAAAGATGAAACAGAAAATTATATTTGTGCATGTGCCACAGTTGCTTTATTAGTCTGTAGTTGAACACATAACTTTGATTTATATCTTGCCTGTTGTGAAAAATGTGAATAACAGTGAACTACAGATATATTTACGAGTTACCCAGAGAGAATTAATCATATGATTGGTGGGTCAGATGATATTTCAACTTTGCATTTCTTTAGAAAATTGCATACTACTTTCTACAACGAGAATACTAATCTATATTTTGACCAAGAGTGTAGAAAATTTCCTTTGCTCCACACTCTCACCAACATTATTACCTTTTAAGTTTTTTTTAAAGGGCATGTTTTTACTATGTGCAGTATCCCAGGCTGGCCTTAAGCTGAAATCCTCTTACTCCAATTTCCCAAATGCTTGGAATTACAAGCCTTTACCACCACACCAAGTTCCTTCGAATATTTTTGATAAGAGTTATAATAGTTATGTAGTAGTATCATAGTAATTTTGAATTGCATTTCTCTAATGACTTCTGTTCACACAGCATTAAGCCAGCATAGAAGTGATATTAAACACAACTTTTTAAAGCCACTGGTGATTTTCAGGGCATATTGGAAAATATGTCTATTCAGAACTTTTATCGATTTTTAATCAAGTTCCTTGTTAATCTCATCTTTAATCTCTCTATACAAAATCAATAATACATTCCAGGTAGTAGAAAGGAAAAAATTAAGCAACACCTAACATTTTTCAATTTTCAATAACATGATATTGCTTAAATCATTTTTGCTTATGCTTGAGACTATATAACTCAATTTAGTGAAGCCTTTTACAAGGCTATATGTATTTAGTTTATTTTACTCTGATTGCTTTTTCCAAAGCCTGTGTGTCTAATTTTCCTTGGTTTCTTTCAGTCTCATGTAGTTCAGATTTCAAACTGAAGAATAAATTGAAAGACGCAACCAAAAAAATAGAGTTCCTCTCATCTGATGATGCCTCTACAAGAATGAGGAAAGAGTTCATCCTGCTAAGGACCTATGATAGGTTATCAAAAAGAGAATTCATTCTTCTAGGTCTTCCCTTTCTTTGCAATTTAACTTAAATAATGAAAAACACAATATACTGCTTAGTTACTTTTAGGCTTTATCAATTTTGAACATTTTCATATGGACCTTAGCTCAGTCTACAATTCCTTCATTATTCTGACCCTGATAGTTTAGCACTATCAAGACATAAGATAAGCAGTTTCATTTACAGCATGAGAAGTTATCCACCTGGCTTCCTTGGAAGCACAGCATAGTCAATAGATAACGTTACTTCTGGTGGCTCACTACATGTATTGATTTCTGTAATACATAGCACATTCTGTTTAGTATTAAAAATAACTGCTGGCTAAACTCAAAGTTCATTAGTAATTTATGTTAAGAATTTCACAAGTTTTATGTCTCTTAGTACTTAAGAAAATATTTGCTATGATGCTAATGTTATTACCATTTTAGAGTTGAGAACAATTGTAATTAAAGTCACTAAGTGCATGGCCCAAAGACACACAGTGAGGAAGGAAATGAGTCAAAGTTTCCAAAAGCCTTTCAGCAATACAAAAACGGTAGGTGAAATATCTCCATTCTCTTACACTCTCAATTCAATATTCATATTGTCCAATAAATAATAGCATAGCAATTATTGCCCATGGTAATTGTTTTCTGTCACATTTTGTCTTCAACACAGATTGTGTTGTGACATTGGGTTATCGTGCACAGAGCTGAGCTTATAAATTGAGGTCCAAAGAGAGGCAAATTTCTTCTGTCCCACAGTTCCAGTATTCTTTTAAAAAAGTACTAAAACTTTTAAATACTATCACTTACTCTTTTTTAAGAATCTCAACATGAAATAAATTCACATATAATCACTCCAAAATGCTTTAAAAGTAGGAAATGATAAAACAGTCCCCCCGTGAACTAAATTTTTTTCTACTTTTAAAGTTATTCTGAAAGCATTGTGATGGTTGGTCACACGTGTAATCCTGTTTACTCTGCATATCTACTCAGGACCCTGAGAATTATGGATAAGAGTTGGAAGCCAATCAGGCTAAAAAATTCCTAAGATTATTTTTCCAAAATTTAAATAAACTAGCAAAGGTCCAGGAATGGAGATGTAGCTCATATAGTAGCTCACCAATCTAGAGAGAAAAGGCTTAGCGAGACCATGAAGCCCTGAGTTAAAACTCTGAGCACACCAACATGCAGGCATGCACACACACACACACACACACACACACACACACACACACACACACTCACACACTTACTCAAAATATCTATGGGTCAGTCTTCTCCATTAATTTCTTTGTGTGTGTGTGTGTGTGTGTGTGTGTGTGTGTGTGTGTGTGTATGTGTGTGTTTTAATTGTGAAAATACTGTACAGAGGAGTTACAATTACATGGGCAAGATAATGAGCACATTTCTTATCAAGTATTGTAGCCTCCTCCTTTGTTTCCCCTTCCCATCCCTTCCCAGCCTCCCCCTGCCCCCCACCCAATCCTCCCCCCCATTAATTTCTTTGTTAACAATATTATATGGGTAAAATAAAATAAACTCTTCCATCTCAGAACATTTTCTAATGTTTTTTATTGTAAAAGTACTGTACAGAGGGGTTAAAGTTACATGAGCAAAGTCATGAGTGCATTTCTTTTCAAGCATTGTTACCTCCTCCTTTGTTTTTCCCCCCACCATCACTTCCCCTCCACCTCCACATGTACACTTCTCATCCCCACACCCCCACACCCCCCAACATGTTGTCTTGTGCATCTCATTGTTACAATGGCTCAACTTTTATCTCTATTTAAGCATTTTGATTTTTCCCTTTCCTTCCCCAAATTAGAGAAGTGTATTTTCAGGATGTAGGTGCACCAACATCAAATCCAGTGAAAACAGGGCTTATACTGTGTGGGAGGACCAAATAAAAAACAAAAAAAATCACATTGTACATTATAAATATGTTAGAAACAACAGTAAGAAAGAATTAAAAAAAACACTTCTGTCCTTATCTTGGGGTTCATTTAGCTTAACATCATCTTATTTAGTAATATGCATATAGCTTTTGATCTTTTCTGCTTATCCCAGTTTTCTGCTTATAATATTTATTGCAAGTAAGGGATACCTTACATATATATACATTCCAATCTATATTTATATTTATGTATATAAATATACATATATACAAATATATATATACATATATATGTATGTGTAGATAGATAGATAGATAGAAAGATAGATAGATAGATAGGAAAATACATACACACACACACACACACACACACACACACACACACAAAATTTTCTTGATTCATTCATTTTCTGAGGGGCATCGGGTTTGGTTCCCTATCTTAGCTATGGTAAATAATGCTGCAATAAACATAGCTGTGCTGGTAGTTATAGTATGGTCTTGTTTGATCATTTGGATGAATGCCCAAAAGTGGGATTGCTGGGTCATAGGGGAGCTCTATGTGGAATCTTTTGAGGAACCGCCGTACTTCTTTCCAAGTGCTTGAACAAGTTTTCACTCCCACCAAGAATGGAGTAGGGTTCCCTTCTGTCCACATACCCTCCAGCATCTGTTGTTGTAAAAATGTGGAAATCTTCATGAATTTGCATGTCATCCTTGCGTAGGGGTCATGCTAATTCTCTCTGTATTTTTCCAATTTTAGTGTATGTGTTGCCAAACTGAGCACGGAACATTTTTTATACATAAAGTGGAATTGATTTTCCTAAACTAGAAAATTCAACAAAAATAAGTTCAAAAGACTTGTCGTGAAATTTTAGAACCATATATTTCTTATGTAAGCACACATTTAAGAATAAAGTCAAGTTAGATATGTCAAAAACAAAATAATTCCAGATATCTGTTGTTCAAGAGATGTGTAACAGTAGAAATTCAATTATTCTATACATGGCACCTGTCATAATGAGCACTGTAGCAAGTCCTAAGGTTTGTTAAAAATTTTATTGTTTTAAATACGTTTAATTTTGGGAATTTGCTTATATTTGCCAAAATTAAGACTGTTCGGCAGGTCATAAAACTTTTCCATAAAGTATTTAAGATTTATGGTAGCAGACATATACTACTAAGTATGTACATTTCAGAGTTTATAGAAACTTTACTATGAGAAGTTACAAAGTCTGTGTAAAGAAACAGAGAGAAGAGTTAAGATTTTAACTACACAGTTTCTGTTAAAACTTGAGGGCTTCTTTTATATGTTAGTGAGAAACAAATGATGATATAAGCCATATACAAATGATGAGATGAGCCATAAAGAAAGAGTAACCTTAGTGGGTAACTTTAAAGGCTACCCGTAGCCTACAAAACTCTTGTGAAATCATAATCTTAGCCAGTTTTAAATGTACAGGAATATGAGTAAATAGTAAAATCTAATATGTAGAACACTTCAAAAACTGGAAACACTGGTGTTTGGTTTTTATTTTATTAAACATTAATAATTAATTATTGGTTTTCTTTATTTGTAGCATTGTTTTCCTTTTTGTAATGGAATACAACTTTTCATAACTCATAATCAGAAGGTACTTTGAGAATGTTACTGGGATGTCCACACCATTTTTTATTGATACATGTGAATATACAAAGAGAAAAATTAAGAACAAAATATTGATTTAAAATTTTCTCAAGTAGAAATCTGAATCAGAAGTGTTGATAAATGTATACACTTAAAATCTTAGTCCTAGGCTGAAGCAGTGTCTTTACAGAATTGAGGCTACAAATGTGATAGCTGTGTTTTGTTTAGTTTTTTGGTTTGGTTTTTGTTTTTGTGGGGCTTGAACTCTGGAGCCTGAGTGCTGTCCCTCCGCTTTTCAGCTCAAAGATGGTGCTACCACTTGAGCCACAGCACCACTTTTGTCTTTTTCTTCTTCTATGGTGCTGAGGAATCAAACCCAGGACCTCATGCATGCAAGGCAAACACTCTACCACTGAGCCCCGTTACCAGCTTCTGAAAGACTATGTTTTAAGAAATCATCTAAACAACATTTGCTTTCTGGTTTGGGTTATATAATGAAATATATGAATATCTTTTTACATTTTTGTCATTTTCATACTTCTTTATATTGTGAAAATACTGCACAGAGGAGTAACAATTACATGGGTAAGATAATGAGCACATTACCTTTGTTTCCCCTTCCCATCCCTTCGTATCCTCCCCACCGTCCCCCCAACCAAAGTTGTAAAGTTCTTTTTTCGACATAAAGACTTGTACATCTCATTGTTGAAATGGGTCCTCCTGTATCTCTGTTTTAACGATTTGTTTTTTCCCTTCTCCACATACATCAACTTCATATATAGTGAAAACAGGGGTTATACCATGGCGGAGGGACATACAAAGCAATAAAAACATAATTTTATAAATATGTTAGAATCCATCACATGAAAGATCTCTCTCTCTCTCTTTTTTGTCAGTCGTGGGACTTGAGCTCTAGGCCTGGCAGCTGTCCCTGAGCAATTCAGCTCAAGGCTCATGCTCTACCACTTGAGCCATAGCTCCACTTGTAGTTTTCTGGTTTTTTTTTTTTTTTTTTTGTAATTAAGTGATTACAAAATTTGCCAGTTTTCACAGTATTTTGGGATGATGATGCTCATTTAAAGTCACAAACTCATTGTAGCTTTCCTGGAGCAAATTGTCTATCACGGTCTGTAACATATAATGGTGTACACATATACACCATACATGTGATCAGCAGCATGGGGTTATTTAATAGTGGTTCGACCAGAGGAGTGGAAGTTCTTTGTTTCTTCTTTTCTTAAGTCCTTCTGCGTGGGTGATCTGCAGGCAGCCTCCTTTTTCTCTGGGACTCCAGCAGCCCCTGCTGCGCTGCTTGCCACCAGTAAGCACTGGAGGTGGAGTCTTCGTGCTTCTCTGTTCTGAAATTCTTTTTCTCTCTTTCTTTTTTGTTATTTTCCACCTCCTGTATTTCTCTGGGTGTTCATCTTTTTGTTTTTGTCGGTCTCTTGGGGAGGTTAAGCTTAGGAACTATAACTCTCTTTTTGGTTGGGGAGAGCTGTGGGGTTTCCCTACTGCCCTGTTGCCATCTTGGTCCCCCCTCCCATTTTCATACTTCTAAATTTATACTAACTTCAGCCACTTTATCCTTTGCAAAGTCATGAAATAGCTCTGAGAATTTGCTTCTGTGAAGATTGTCTTTGGATTTATTTCTTCTGCTCCCTATCCATTCCCTATTCTCCAGTTAGAATAATTTCAAATAGTAAAAATGGAAAAAGAGAAAAAAGTCATGGTGAAAAAACAGAAGTAGAAAATTCACTGGATTTTTCTGACTACTTCAACCAACGTGAACTATTGGGGAATACGTACACCTCATTCCCACTGGTACTCAAAGTCTCTAGTTAGGCAATTCTGATGAAGACAAGGAACTAGATGGAAAAGTGAGGAATGGTATCATTTGCTAGAAAAAAATAGAGAAGTGTTCAAGCAAATTTCTTCATTGGGCTGTTGAAAATAATTGGCTTACTACAGTGCAGAGACTACTTTCCAAAAAGGCCACTCATGTGAATACTAGGGATGATGATGAGTATAGCTCTCTTCATCCAGATGCCTACAGTAGATACTTAGACATAGTGCTTATATGTGGAATAATACCAGAGTGGCTTCTTTCTTACTGCATCATGATGCAGATACCAATGCCCAAACTAAAGAAGTCTTGACAACCTTGCATCTTGCTGCTGGGAATAGAAATAACAAAGGTACGCTGGATCTGCTTCTATTGAAATATTATATCAAACCAGGTCAAGAACAACTTGGAAGAAGCTGCATTTGATATTGCCAAAAGGTTAAGTATGTATCACCTCTTTGAAGTTGTGGAAGGCTGCAAAAATTTTTCTCCTAAGTCATAATGGTTTGGTTAAGTTTCTTAAATTTCAAAAATGCCTATCCATTTTTGTGTCCATACAAAATATTTTCACAATACAAAGCCACATTAATATCTTACTTTAAATATTCATGGATTCCATGCTATTCTTCCAAGTGAATTGCCTAACTTCGATGTCAAAATGTATTCAAGATTTGTTTGTATACATCTATAATGATTTCTGCAGAGTTTGTGATTTTTATAATCAGAAATAATTTTAACTTAGCTGTTGAAATGAGTAATACAGAAACTAAAGATATTTCTGTTGCTTGTCTGAAAAAGGATATTTTAAAGTAATCTGTATTCTGTTTGTATAATATCCATAATCTATTTCATTCTCTCCTAGATATAATACTTTTAATTCTACATTGTTTCATAATATATAGGTTCATTAATAAATGTGTCATTTCAGATAGCATTCGATATAGAAATAGTTTAAGATTCTTTTTTTTCCCCTAGGTCCTTATAGTATTTTATTTCTTTGGGATAAATTGAAAATGTTATCTAATTTCAAAAGTTTTGTAAAGGTTTTGCTATGTAAAGGCCTTTCTAAGGTGATGATTTAATACACTGATGTCAAACTAACTTTCAATTCAATGAATTACATGTATCGTTACAACTGTATTTTTGTAATCAATTTTTAATAACTGTTTTTCATTTCTTGCATCTGAAGAATGAAAAATATGGAATACTGCACAAATTTTCATATCATCCTTGTGCAAGTGCCGTGTTAAACTTTGTATTGCAATTAGGGTAGATGTGCTGTTGAAGCATGTAGTATCCTCTAAATTTAAGTAGTTAATGATGCAATCTTTATACAGGCATATATCCTTGGTTGACTATTTGTAACTAGGAAAACTTATTGTTCCTAAAAATGCTATTGATATTACTTCTCTAAAATTCTGTGTATATTGGAAAAAAACTTATATTGTTTGTTCGATTGCTCACATTTGCAATTTTTTTGTCAATGAGTATTTTAAGTCTTTTTCATTTTAGATTTCATCATACTTTGAAGAATTTAAAGCTAGGTCCAAAGGTGATGGCTTTTCAAGTACTTATTTATCAGCTGAGTTAGCTTTGTGGAGCTAAGGATTCAAAGTAAGCCTTGCTTAAGAGCTACTTCTAAACTTCTGCAGCTTAAAAATTCCTATATGAGATCTTATTGGCACAAATGTCTACCTGACCCTTTACCTGTCTTCCATTTAGGAACAGACGAACCAGAATATCTTACCCTGACAGCATAGATTTTCTTACTGGAACAAAACTAATCTTAATTACAAGGGATCATAGAGACAGGAACAGTTTAGATAGAAATGTTTAGACTAGAAGGTATTTTATCAAAATATAATTGGTTATTATACCTAATATTTCAAAAGTATCTAAAGCCAAGAAGGTGAAAAAATTGTTCATATGCATGATTAACTAATGTCCTGGCCAGTCTACCATCCAACCAGGCAGGAGTTTACACTACTGCATTTCTATCACCAAATATTTTCAGAGTTACAAGAGAAGTCTATATGTCTCTCCTCGATATTAGGCCTTAAATTGTTAATGTTTTAATCAAAGTGTTTCCTCTTGCCACTAGGCTGTAAATCTTCAAATGGTAAAGCTTTAGGTCCAACTCTACCAAACACTGAGGTAGAGATAATGAAATAATACATTAAATACTTTAAATAATTTGATACTCTAACCACAACAGAATATTGCAAAACGTGTGCCTTTTTCTTATATATAGTTATACATTTTATATTTATATGTGCTGATATTTTAGTTCACACAGTGAAACTTACTAGAATTAATTGATAATTTGACAAATAAATAGGTATTTATTCCAATAAATGGAATTGGAATATAAATAATTAGGTTTAGAATACATATTAGAATATAAAAATATCAATGCAATATCTTTGGTATAAACTTGTGATACATTCTAATGTTCTTGGTCTTCTGAATTCACATTGCAAAAAAAAAATAGTTTTCCTCTAATCTATAAGGGATTTTACGCTGCTACTCTGTTTATTGTTTTAACTCACTGGTCCCAAACTGATTTTCTCCATATTTCTGAAGCATTCCTAATGATTATACATAAATTTTGCTGATATGATGTCTACAAGGTATTATTCTTCTGCAGGAACCAAGGGTCCTAGGATCCCAGGTCCCAGTTATCCGCATCATCAGATAACAAGGGCAAGATTTCTCACCTAGGCCCATGCAACATGCCAACAGAAAGTAATTGAAAATCCATCTCAATTTCTCATTTCCTATAGTATTTCAGGACCGCAGCAGTAAGCAATTGTGAAATGCAAGACAACTTAAAATGAAAGATGAGATCACAATATCTGAGAGAAAGTACAGTAATTACAACTTTAAATTTACAGATGCCCAGCCCATATGAGTGAACAAGATCACAAATGTCACAAAATTATTTTTAATACCCCTCTCCTAATGATTACTGAAAGATTTCAGTCCAGTATAAGTAGGCCTAAAAATTGTTCTGGGAACGATAGATCCATAATTGGTCTACCAAGGCTAGGAAAACTTTACTTACAGGTCAATTATAATTCAGAAAAACATTAATTGAGAAGATCCTTAATGCTTCAAACTACTGGTACTACAGTAAATCTTGGTTCTGTAGTTTAAAAATGCTATCATTCTCAAGGCAATGATAACCTACCTTTAATCTCCTGAAAATATATTCTTTTTCAAAACTTTTTAAAATCACATTCACCAAAATAACATTTGACAAGTAAATGATACTTAGTGACATTACAAGTTTTACAAGTGTAGGGAGCAAGTTACAATAGAGTTGAATTATTTACCCAGCACTAAAGCCAAACACGTTCAACCATTCATTAAAGTGTAGAAATAGTACCCCCCAATATTTGTTTTGTTCAGTAGGTGCCTTCCAGAAATGTGTTAAATAGATCAGCCTCCCATAATTCAAACCCAAACACTAGCTAATAAAGTAAATTTCATCACTTAATAAGGTACATTTTAAAAAGTTACAAATAGTTGCCTTATCATATGTTGTTTTATGTTTTCCCTATCTGTCTAACATAGTATGAAATAAGACTTTAAATCTTGAATATGGGTACTCATCAGAGATGTGACAAATATAAAATCTGTCTTCTATTTCAATCAAATTCCTCTATAATAGTAAATTTTAGTTTTCTTCCTTTTCCAAAACTTATAGGTAGTAGAAAATATTATCCCATGTCAAATAAAATAATCACAAAACTTTGTACAAATCCATTCATAAAAACTGGTAGCTAGGAATATATTCTGAGCCATTTTTAAACTTTCTTGTTGACTAAAGATTAATCTTCCAAATGAATGAGAATATTATCACATCTCCAGTCTTGCAAATTGTTATTGCAGATGAATGAAATATGGAAATATAAGCTGACATACGTTCAAGTATATGCAGGATTGAAACTCCATGGAATGTATGTAAACTTTTCAAAGTATTAACAGATAGTTTAACAGAATGACTATCAGGAAGTTGAAACCAGAAAGGAATAATAGTAAAAACATAGAATGAATGAAAAATGGAACAAGGGGCAAGTACACCTAGAATACTCAATGTACACATGTGACAAAACAAGTGGTAAATCTGAAATAAATCTTGGAGAAGGGGTTGGTTGAGAATGATAGAAGGAGTCACCCTGACCCAGGAGCATTGGAAAATTAGATAGACATATTTATTGTAATACACTTGCACAACATTTTGAAATTCAGTTAAAAACATAACAAAAAACAAAAACACACAAAAATCACAAGCAAACAGCAACCTCTAGATAGAATAAATATGACCTCTCAAAATTTTAAATATTTAATGAAGGGTAGTCTTGGGAAAAGCAAACAAAACTGTTCAAAGAGGGAAGTTTGGGGTAGCAGAGAATTTTGAACAGATTTAAATAGATTGTCTAAGGTTATAAATCACCTGCATCTGCTGCAAATATTTTCTTTTCTGAGTTCTCTTTCTCTGCACTGGATACTCCAGTCCTAAGCCACACTTGATAGCTTGTGAAGATAGATTGGAAGAAACAAGATCAAGAACCCATTACAATACTGGAGACAGAACACTCCTCTATATTTTCTCTCATCTCTCTTCACTACTCTTTCATCATTCTTTTAAGTCAAGTGATTTTGAATTATATCTTTCCTTTTTGTTCTGGCAAAGTAATTAGTCAAACTAATTCAATAAATTTTATTTACCATTTTTTTCTATCATGCTGTTATCTTGTCCAAGAGAGTGCATTAAACTTTACCCTTTCATTTGGTTGCCACGAAAACCCAACATCTATATTAATGAGGACAAACTCTAATGTAAAACTTTGTCTCTGAAAAAACAGTCCAAGGAGCTGTGATCACAAATATTTAGCTATAATTTTTCTTTTACCGTGAAAGTCTTCTTGTGTTTAAAGTGCCCACAAAAATAAGGACTCCACCACTTTTTGATTCAATAACTTCTAACCTCAAAGATATATTTTGCTAACAAGATGCTTCAAGGAAACCGAAGAATACTCCACTTTTATCTTCTCTCTTAAGACTCTCCTTAGACTTGGAAAAAATTATGTGAAGTGAAGTAAGCCAAGCCCAAAGAAACATAGGTCCCATGGTTTCCCTTATTTGCAATAGTTAGTATATGTATGAGTCAAGCAGAAAAGGTCAGATAAGGTAATAGGAAAATGAACCCTAAGATATGTATTTAAATTTTTTTATTTCATGCATTTGTTTCCAATGCATTTATAAGATTATTTCTTTGTTGTTTTGTATGTCCCTCCCCCACAGTATAACCCCTGCTTTCACTGTATTTGATGTCGGTATAATTTGTGGAGGGGAAGGGAAAAACAAGTCGTTTAAATAAGGATACAAGTTCGGCCATTGCAACAATGAGAAGTACAAGTTGACATGTCGAAAATGAATTTTACAACTTTGGTGGGGGCATGGGGGTGTGGGGGGAGGCTTGGGTGAGGGGGGAGTCTGGGAAGGGATGGGAAGGGGAAACAAAGGAGGAGGCTACAATGCTTGATAAGAAATGTACTCATTATCTTGCCCATGTAATTTTAACCCCTCTGTACAGTTTTTTCACAATAAAAAAAGACTCCCCTTAGATACCATATGAGAAACAGTGAAGATATTTTTTGTAAAATTATTTCAATAGACGGAAGTGGCACTGTAGCTCAAGTGGTAGAGCACTCGCCTTGAGCTGAAGAGCTGAGGGACAGCGCCCAGGCCCAGAGTTCAAGCCCCATGACCGACAAGAAAAAAAAATTATTTCAATAGATTATTTTTCTCTTGGTCTTGCATTTGCTCAACAAGATGTATGGAGAAGAATAGAGTTAAATCATCCATACCTTGTGACAGTGTCTCTTACAACGGACAATAATTCTTTGTCCTACTTCTATGTTCTCCTCTTAGCTCTTGCCTGATTTCCAATTAATCACAGCTTCTTGGCTTCAAGTCTAGTGAAGCTGAAGGACTATAAGGCATCCCCCACTGCTACATCATCTTGGTTTCTCTTTTTAAACTTTTTTATTTGGATGTGGAATTTATTTTCATGTCTTCACTCAATCTGTTCTGCATTGTAGTGAGCCAAATAGGCTCTGTAAAATCACTTTAGGTAGCAAAAATATTAACACAATCTATTTCAAAAAGTTTTGGAATCCCTCTACTGCTGAAATTAATACGCTTAGCCAGAGCTTCTAAGAATGTGTTTTCTTATTTGCTCAATTATTTTCTGATCCCAAAACTTTTTGGCTTATGTAATAAGAGAAGTCTTCGCTATGTCATGTTAATAAGGATATTATATTTTGTGAGCTACTTAGAAATGAGAAATCCTTGGTTTAAGATATCCAATCAGATTTTTTTTCTTTGTTTCAGTGCTTCACATGCAAAGACATTGTGGAAAGTATTTTAATCAGAAAAGTGTATACCCAATACCTGCTTTCATTGTGGAGGGCACTTTCTCCCTAAATATTTTGACCCAAAATATTTTTTTTTCAGAGAATTACTGTTTGGTAATTAAAGGTCAATTCATAAATTTTGATGCCTTTTTAAAAAGAAATTTGAATTTAAATTCCAGTACAACATTGTTTCACAGTGAGAATATGTTTTCTGGGTAAGGACAATTCTCACGGGAACCTACAGGATTTATAGCAAGGTTTGTGAGGTTTGTTTGTTTACTGTGAAAATGAGCCATCTTCACCCACATTGCTCCCTCTCAGCTTAGTCTCCATGGATTTCTTTGCATGAAAGCCTATTTTCCCAGGCAATTTTAAATTTTCTTAATAAGCTAAGTTTTTAAAAAGTTTAAACAGTTAAAATTTACCTATCACAATTTTTAAACTTTTTTGAAATTCCTTTATCAGAATTGCGAATTCACCAATCCTAATTCCACCTTTACCATCAAAAACACTTAACGTATTGTTGTCATGATAAAGTGTCGGTGAAAATATTATTTTCCAGTGGTTTTGTAATGCATATATATGATCATATAAGCTGATGCTGAGCAAAATGAACTCCAAGATATGGAAACAGATATTATTTGCAGTTGCTGTTTTTAATATACTAGTGATTTCTATTTTCTTTGGGGTTTTCCCTTATGGTTTATCCCCTGCTGTATTTGATTTTGATACCCTGTGTATTGTGTATACCTTTACCTTAATTAGGGAAGGGAAGATGAACAACAAAATGGCGAGACAAGACAATATGTTGAAAATGTACATTACAACTTTTGAGGGGTTTGGGTGTGAAGGAAAACTGTGAGAAAAATGAGAGAGGGGTAACTATTTTGAAAAGTTATGTATTCACTACCTTACAATTACTGCAACCCCACTGTATATCACTTTGACAATAAAAATAAATTTAAAAAATAAGCTGCATAAAATGTAATTTCACTGTATTGGTATAGTTCATATTATTCTTTGTGTAGTAACTTTTTAAAAATCAACACTATTTGGCATCTAATTTGAATTAATTACCCCTTTTTAATCAGAGGACCATCAACTTGAATCCAACTAGACAATATTTTCACAATATACTTGCCATTATTTTGAAAAAAGAATAAGTTTATTACTTTCTCATACCAAAACCAAAAACATTGTAATTCTATAGAAACCCATAAATTTTGAAAGAAAATGTATTGCTAAGAGGAGAGAACATATGTGTTCTTCAAAATTCCTATAACTGATAACTACTCATTTTCAAATTCTGAACTTTCCATTTCTGTTTGCATGTTATGAAATTCTGCAATAAATGCAGTTTCCAATGGGATGTTACAGATTGAGAAGTCAACAGAAAAATAGCCACATTGTGGTAGAGGATAAAACAATGAAGCATCTTAATAATTAATTCTTCAAGAGTAAGCAATTGTTTATCAGATTAAGCTATTATTTCTATGATCATCAATCCCAAGATTTATGCCATAAAGTCATCCTAGCCCAACAGTTTCCAACATGTAGTGTGCACCTCAAAATTCCCTTAATTCACATCATGAATAGCTTATCTCTATTGTGAAAAATACTACACCTCTGCTAATGTGTTGCCCTCCGTGTTCTGGAAAGAACACCACAATAAACTGGGCTGTATCATTTTTCCACCAGTGGTATTCTTGAGATCAAAATACTTGCAAATATTATTTATATTTATTCTTTTTTAACTATCATAGATATTCAGGATGTTAAGATCGGAAGAGTACAGTTCAAAGCCCACCCAGGCAGGAATGTTCCCTAGATTCTTATGTCCAATAAACTTCTCAGAAAAAGCCAGACATAAGTGGCACTGAAATTGAAGTGGGAGGGCAGGAGCCTTGAGCATAAACAGGCTCAGAGACAGTGTCCAGGCCCAGAGTTCAAGCCGTAGGACAAACCAATAAAACAAAAACTAAAACAAACCCCAAACCTAAGCATTTTTTTCCATTGTACACAAAGGTACCTAATTAAGGAAATTGCTTCCTGTGTTACATGCAGGTAGAAGAAAGAAGATGTCACAAAATTATTCTCTTTATAGCATGTTATACCACAGCCTCAAAAATTGCTGTCTTTCTAAATTGATAAATTTATATAATCTATTTGTTGGCAACTCTGTCTACATTATTCACATTATCATTTCATACATGAACTGTTAGAATTATCTGTTAACTAAGTTCTAATTACAACTCACTTGAAAGAATATTCTACGCAAAGAGAATGCAAGAATCATTTGTGAATTTGTCAATTAAACCCTCTATTAAAAGAATTTTGTAGTATCCTATAGAATATGAAATTAAAAACATTTAATTTAAATCTAAATTCTAATTTAGCAAGATCTACAAAGTCCTACATTAGTCAAACTTTGCTTTTTCTCTGGGCTTAAGCTTCTGTAATCCTTCATTAATTCTTTGGAATCCAACAGAATTATGATAACTTTGGATGGGAATTTTGCATGGAAATAATGAGCCATTTGTAATGAAGAGAGCATTTAAAACACAACTGAGGATTATATATGAGTTGCATTGCAATAGGAAACTTGACTTCTCAAATCATAGTGACAAAATTAGCCCAAACTTCCAACTGTGCACTCCATTCTTGTTTGGTTTGTTTTATTAAGACAAAATTATATTACCTGGTCCAAGGAAGCTATCACTATGTAATTCCACTCTCTAATCTCCTGTCTTAGTCTGAGTGCTAGAATTCTAGCCTTGTATCACACTGCCTTGGCATAGTTTCTTGGTTTATTTAATCTAGATACAGACTAGCAATTCTGAACTTCTCCAGTGATACTATCCACTAGACTTCTCAGACTGTTCATGTACTATTTTCAAAGATGTTCTAACATTTGGCACAGGATACGAACATTTTCAAATGCACCTGCGGGGTGTCTGATTCATTCCTCCATGGATCTGATCCCCTTAATAAGGATTACTTGACTCTCTTACTATTTCTGGTCCCAACATAGATAATATTCTCAAACTTTTTTGAAGAAAGTTCACTTGAAGACTTTCTAATTTTAAAAATTATCATTTGATTCTAGTCTTACTCAGGACATATTTTCTATTGTTTTCTAACTTTTCTACGTATTCTGAGAGTTGCTTCATTTGTGTATTTGTGTGTGCACATATAAGTGCCTCTGTGTGTATGTGTATTTTAATATGTATGTATGCAAAAGCCTCAAGCTCTTATTCATCATTCTTGCTCATGACTCATATTCCATCACCTAAGCCATTTGTCCAATCCAGCTTTTGGCTGGTTAATTATAGATAGTGTCTCAAAAACTGGTCTGCCCAGGCTGGATGTAAACTGAACTTCCCAGACTCCTTTCCATTCTTAGGTTTTATTTATCCCGTAGAATCAACTTTTAAACTTCAAACATTTTTATGAGTGTAAAGTCTATACTGCAGCCCAGATTTTTAACTCAAGAATCCATATAAAGATAGATGAACATACACATTACATATGCTGAGTGTACACTGTTAGTAATGTGATCCTAAGCTGGGTGGTGGTGAGATCTGAGGACTGGGGTTCAAAGCCAGCCCAGGTAGAAAAGTCCCCGAGACTCTTTTCTCCAATTAACTGAAGAAAACTGGAAGCAGCACTGTGGCTCAAGTGGTAGAGCATTAGCCTGGAGTGGAATAGCAGAGGGACAGTGCCCAGGCCCAGAGTTCAATTGCCAAGATGACCACCAACAAAAAAATACATAAGTAAAGGATAGAAAAAGAAATGTCATCTTAGCCACCAGTTCATTGCTAGTATAATCCCTGCTCTCTCGAGATGGACGTTTTTTTCCAGTTAAGTCCATGCTCTTATATCTGACTTGCATTGGAAGCAGAATTATACTTCCATTCTTCTTTCTACAAAGTTGATTTATTAGCAAGCATGACTTAGAAAGGGAGTGCCCTCATAATTCGTGTGCCACCTGGGAGTAATGTTTTCTCTATATCACTCCCATAAATCGAAATACTGGACTTGGCTTTATTGTTACAATGTTGTCTTATTTGTAGAGTCTTTTATAGTATACTGACCCCTTATACTTAAACACAGAACTTCTTTATCTCCTATTATTGCTATTGTTTCCCTTACTGTTAATGCATGTACACTTGGGAAATAATGCGCAACACATACACTCAAAAAAAGAATGATCTGAGAACCTTCTTCCCATTTAAAATTTGCCTTAATTTACAGAGAACTTACAAAGTTTGAACTCAATGTACTCATGGATAATGTATTTATATGCAACATAAATTTCATTATTTTCTCTTTACTAAGTTATCTCTGAAAGACGTGTTACCTCAGGTCCAAATGTGTTCTTGTGTTATTTCAGTGAAGCCAGAAAACATTCATCATAACTCAGGCAGCACCATCTATTGTTACTGGAGGTAACTGCTACTGGATGTGGAAACTGATCCCAGGAAAGGAAATGAACATAGAGGAATGACAAAGTTCATGTTAACTTGTGCTTTCCTTTTTACTGTACAAGAAAAGAATCCCAAGGATTGAAGGAAACTCTGTCCCTGACTTTTTTGACTGTGTTCTCTACTCATATAAAACTTTTCTGTAAAATTTTAGTTGAGAGGATTACAAAAAGAAATAATGTGCCATGTGAAGTCCAGCATAGAACAAAAGGAAATAACATTGTTTTAAAAGGGTTCTACAGCAAAGAAACAAAGACATGGAGGTTTTAAAGTGTCTTATGGATGGATGTTTCACCCCTGAGATGATTCTCTTGTTGCAGGAGCCATTGATCAATTCCTTTAGTCTGGTCCTGAGTTCTCCAGAGCAATGAAGATTCCAAAAAAGCAGGATCCAGTGAGTATGATAAGTAAAAGTAGCCTCTTCTCAGACTAGTGCACCTTTAAGGAGGGTCTCAAGGAAATATCTGGGATTTTTTTCTTTGTTTGTTCGTTTGGTTTGTGCTAGTTCTGGGGCTTGACCCAGAGGCTGGAGCCTGTTCCTGAACAATTGTCTTTCCTGCACACCTGCCCCCAAAGCTAGTACACTACTGCTTGAGCCAAAATTCCACTTCTGGTTTTTTGGTGTTTAATTAGAGATAAGAAGTTGACAGACTCTCCTGCCTGGATTGGCATTGAACTAAGATATTAAGACAGCTAAGTGACATCAACTGTATAGATTTCTCTTTTGAAACAAGAAATATTAGATGAAGTTTATTATAAACCTAATATTTGACAATTTTTAAAAAAAGACTATGTCCAGAAAAAAAAAACTATAACTTAAGTAACTCAGCAGAAGTAGGTGTACTGAATCATTTTAGAATTAGTTTTTCTGCTTGGGAAGATCTTGTCGTTCCTTTGGGGAAAATTTAAAGTCATATTTCACTTTTTTTGTTGGTTGTGGGGCTTGAACTCTGATCCTGGGTGCTATCCCTATGCTCTTCAGCTCAAGTTGAGTGATCTACCACTTTAGCTAAAGCGCCACTTCCAGGTTTCTGGAGGTTAATTAAAGATAAGGATCTCTTGGACTGTCCTGACCAGGCTGGCTGTGAACCACAATCCTCAGATCCCAACTTCCTGAGTAGTCAGGATTACAGGCATGAACCACCAGGACCTGGCTCATATTTGCATTTATGTACACTGAATGACACTATGTAGCCAAAGAATGAGAATTTGAACCAAATGATGACATTGCAGCTTTTCAGAAAATTTGAATTAGCAATAAATATATCCTCTTTTTGCCATTTTGTTACATTAATGACTCAACCTATGGGACCCTTACATTAGCATCCTCTGCCATTTGTATAGGTGTGTTGGGTCTTCGTCCATCCCACGAAAGATGGACAGGGTGGAGGAAAGGTAAGTGTGGCGCTCACCTGTTCCCCAGCCTCCCTCAGCCCAGGAGACAATCAGACACAGCAGGGAGCCAAATCCAGCAGGTAGGAAACTCGTTTATTAACAGAGAGCCGCCCTTTTTAAAGCCAAAAAGGGCAGGTGGCATGACAAGGGAGGAAGAGGAACCAATCACTGTCAAGGTCACACCCTATCATGCACCTAAGCCTACAAGGGCTGGTTAGGCCCTGATCGGAAGGTCAATTGGGCTCTGCCCACTCTACTCTCTCCCAGTGCCATCTTTGCTGCCCATGTGCTCTACAGATTCCCCCTTTTTTTTGTTTTAATGGCAGACCCAACTCCCAGTTAGTTATGCTTTTCCCTCCTCTGTAAAGGTTGTTTTAACAGGATTACATTGGTAGGGATAGCATTGGCTACACAGGGGGTTCCAGGCAAGTCTGGGGGTCGAGATTCGACAGACAAGGATAGGGAGGGCCCTTGTGCATGATCCAAGAGCCCGTCCCAGTTACCTCACATCCCCACCTAGCACAGTAATAAACATTAGTCCCACCACAGTTAGAAATGTCCGAAGCAGTTCAATTAATTCCTGGGCACCTGGTGTCTCTTAAGTAAGCCAGTTCTTTGTACGTGCCTTTAAGCTAGCACAGGGGTCAAGATGACCTTTGAGCTTTACTGTCAGCTCCCAATGGCTCACAACATCATCTCCCCCCCCCCCCGCCATCTTTGTTTAAAGAAGTGAACCCACCTGTCTTAGGTTGGGTGGATTGCCTTGTCTGCGTTACCCGTCATCGGGAACTTCTTCAGAGAGAAGCTGAAGGCCCTATCTTAGGTTGCTCAGACTGACACACCCTCTTACCCGTCTCTGGTTGCGATTCCTCTTGGGGGGGGGGGGGAATTCGTTCATTTGGAGCTTGATAACTGGCTGGCTAAGCTCATGAGAGTTTTGTAGTGCACATATAATGCAAGGAAGGCATAGAAAAAACCATCAGCAAAAGCATTACTAAGCCAGGAAATGTCACTACTAGCCCTTTAACACTAGTGAAGGATGGGATAGCAGTCTTTGCCACTTCAGAGTCCAGAGGTGGGGATGTTTTAATCCAGCTATTTGCCTGTGGGGTTGGACAAGATCTAAACTGGAAGCATAACAAAAGGTTGTTGTTCAACAATAAGTATGGATTCAATGCCACTATATAAGCAATTAGTAAAAGAACAATTAAAACAGGTGACATTAAAATAATTAACTCCTACAAAAATATTAAAGTCCATAAGGTGGTGATCAAAATGAAGGTCAGGCCACCAGGTCAAAGGGACAGCTTCTTTTGTGGTGCTATTGACGATTTCTGCATTGCCAGCGTTGGTCACTGCCCAGGTCACCTGTTGAGGTTGATGCAGATTCCATAGGACCGTTCCCAGGATTGGGAGAGTCAGGATAGCCAACAGCTGGAGTATCACCATCTGCAATTGTTAGAGAACACAAGAGCTTCTCAAGGGCTGGTTGCCCTTGGGGTTGGTTACTAATTGTCTTTCTGCCTTTTCTCTTTAAAACACAAGCCTCGGCCATGGCCGTTTTTCTTTCCTTATTGGTTAGCTTATTCTTAGGCATCCTCTTGTATAGAGGAAATGGGTAAAAATGTAAGGTTCCTGGCAGGGATCCAAATGGGGGCTGTCTCCCCTATGGGATAAACGCATCCAAATCCCCTGCCCATAGTAACTGGGGGGTCAGGTCCTCTCCATTGTTGTGTCAGGGGGTCCTTCCACCTGACTTTCACTTGGGGCTTCGGGTTTAGTTGTCCCCAGTGCTTCTGAAATCTGGATTTAGTTGCCTCTTTTGAAAAATTTAAAATGTTAATGGTAAACAAAGCTCTCTGTAAATGTATATGGGGGCTAACTCCCCCTTTTTTGTTTTATAGGCTATCAGAATACAAATTAAATGGTTTTTGAATGTCCTGAAGGGCCATAATTATGACCAGCATTTCTTTATATTGTGCTGACCCTTGACAAGGTTGAAATCTTTGTTGGCTCGGAGTCTTTTGTTGCTCCTCAAAGGCTGCATATGTAAAGCCTACCTTACCTCCATCAGTAAAAACATGGAGGGTGCCAGGAATAGGCATAGAAGAAAATAGAGATGGCATTTTGAGGGGAAGTCGCCATAAAATGACAGTCCATTTGGATGGCCCATAATGGCAGTCAATTTGGCCTAGAAACCCCTCCAAGGAGAGAGCAAGACGAGCATTAGCTCGAGTGAGCCACTCAACATATGCCATCCGAAAAGGAAAAACAATGGAGTGAGGGTCAAGGCCATAATGTCTTTGGGCTTGCGTCCTTCCCTTCACAATATCATCTGCAAGTTGGGCTGCTTGAGAGTACACTCGAGGTGTGCCTCCCAGGGGAATATGAACCCACTCTAATGGCTCCCCACTTTGAGTTAAAACTGCAGAAATTAACGTGACACCTGCAAACAACCAAAGGGAAAAATGGTCTCACTAATAGAATACCTCTTTAGAGAAAATTTATCCAGGGCTTTTTGGAACTGCAAAAATATTGCCCTATGGCTGTCTGTAATTGTAATAACTTCTTGTGGCGTCCTGTCTTTTAACAGGGCAAATAAGGGCACAAGACTATCTTTAGTGACAGAAACCCATGGCAACAGCCAATTGATTTCCCCTAAAAGACTCTGAAGTTGGATTAAGGTCAGAAAGGCTGGAATATCCAGCAAAGGCTTAAGGGGGCTGGCCTGATTCAAGGTAAAGTGGGTCCCAAGCACCTTAAAAGGAGCTACCTTTTGAATTTGATTAAGGGCTATGGTAAAAACCCCTTTTTTTTAATATGGCAAGAACCTGGGCCAGAAGGCCCTCCAGGCAGCTCGGGTCTCGGTGCCCCAGAATTATATCATCCATTTAGGCATAAGCAAGGGAGGTATCTGAACCCAGCACAGGCCCTAAAATTGTGGCCAAGTATTGTTGGCAGAAGGCTGGGCTATTGGCCATTCCCTGTGGCAGCACTGTCCATTCCAACCTCCGATCAGGCTGGGAAAAATTAAGAGAAGGTATAGAGAAAGCAAACTTCTCACAGTCATCTGGATGCAGAGGGATAGAAAAAAAAACAGTCTTTAATATCAATCACAACCAAGGTATATTCTGAAGGTATAGCAGGAGTCCAGGGCATGCCTTTTAGGGGTGTTCCTACTAGCTTCATCCTTTCATTTACCTTAGGTTGGTCTTGGAGCATATGCCAAGCCCGGAGGCTTTTTGAATAACAAATATGGGTGTGCTCCAAGGACTTATGGAAGGGCGAATATGTCCTAGGTTTATTTGTTCCTCCACCAGAAGGTGGAAGGCTTCAAGTTTAGGTTTGGTCAATGGCCGCTGCTCCACCCAGATTGGGCTTCCCGGCTTCCACCTAATGGGAGGTACTCGGCGGGCAGTGGCCTTTAGGATTGGCGGTGCACCTGAGCGGGTCCCATATGTTCTTCTCTGTAAATTATGAAAGTTTAAAAAATCCCTTTCCTTAACTCCTTCTAGATCCTGTTTAAGCCTTTGTGCTTCTTCCCCATCCAGGATATCATCATAGGATGCTCGATGGTCTGTAGTGATCACAGCATCCATTTGTCTTAGCATGTCTTGCCCTAGTAAATTGGCAGTGAGGTTCTTTGCCACTAAAAGGTGTATCTTTCCCTGTTCTCCATCTCGGCTAGTCGATGTCATAAGGGCAACCATTTCTTTGGACTGGGAGTTGCACCCTACCCCCAATGTCTGGGGCCCAGGTGCAAGCTTCCAGTCCAAGGGCACTTCCTCCTCCCTGAGTATGGTTCGGTCTGCCCCAGTGTCAATTAAGCTGTGAAACCTCTTTCTGCATATGAGAATACTCATTTTAGGGTGGAGTCCATCCACCATGGGGACGGTCCAATCGGCCTGGGCCGCCCTGCCATGAGGCTGCCTGGGCCTCACAGCAGAGGGGGTTACTCCTTGAGTTAACAGGGCTAGAGGATGCCCCTCCCCAAGTTAAAAGGCTTCCCATCTAAATCAAACTTGTATCCCTCCCTGCCCCTAGGGCAGGGTATAGAGGGCAGTTTACCCACAGGCCCGTTGGCGGGGGATTGTTGTAAACAATCCCTCTTAAAGTGCCCCTCCTGCCCACATTTAAAAAAGTCCCTCTCCCCTATGCTCTTGGGGTTCCTTGGCCCTGGGCTGCCAGCGCCTGAGTAATAGCTTCAGTCATTGCAGATGTCTGAGCCTGTAAAGCTAAAGCCAGTGATTGGGACTGGTGCTGTTGCATTCCCCCATCCTGTGAGGCCACCACCCATC
The DNA here is from genome assembly GCF_019054845.1 of Dipodomys spectabilis. Classification (NCBI taxonomy): domain Eukaryota; kingdom Metazoa; phylum Chordata; class Mammalia; order Rodentia; family Heteromyidae; genus Dipodomys; species Dipodomys spectabilis. The sequence goes on along the minus strand of NW_024871318.1, from coordinate 64,413 downwards.
TGCTCAGGGAACTCTCTCTCAATCCTGTGCAGGCCATGCGGTGGTGTGCATTCATCCCTTCCCAGACCAGCAGCTTTACAAACTGATCTCGGAGGTTCCCTGCCCATAGCTTGCAGTGAATGCTCTGTTGGACTCGGTCTATGAAATCAAGTAGAGGCTCACCCAGTTTTTGTCTCACTCCTGCCATGGGGGACTCAGTAGGCCCATCAATCCAGTTTGTACCATGTGGCAAGTCCTGCCTGCCTCACCTGGTCATGGTACAGGCCAGGTATTTCAGCCTGTTGGATGCCGGTGGAGTAGGCTTCCCCCGTCCCTGCTAACATGACATAAGTAATAGGTATTGTGGGTTGAGCCTGCCAGTTACTCTCCGCTCCCACTCTGCATTCCTCCTTAAAGAAAGCACACCATTTAATAAACTGAGAACTAGTTAGAACGACTTTGGCCACATCCATCCCATCCTTAGGAACACATGGGTGATAAGCAATGTCCTGTAATAGGGTCTGGGCCAAGGAGAGTTTGGGCCATCCTCTGCCACCGCCTTGCGGTGCTCTTTAAGATCCTTAGCTTCCCATGGATACCATTCCAAGGGCCTGTTAGCTCCTGGTGCCAGATTGACCAGATAAACTTGGGGAAGTGAATCCTGTGGCCTAGAGTCTGGGCTCTTGAGTGGCCCTGCCTTTCCAGAGGAGGTCTCCGAGTAGGTTACTTTCCCAGCCCTCGGCCCTTCCATGGAAGGTTGGTAGGGGTCTGGGTCTTGCAAGTCCCTCTTGCAGGTCTTGTAGGGCGCCATACCTCCCCTCCATTTGGGGGAATGGGGAGGGGCCTAGGACCATCAGTATCAGCTGGGTCAGAGGGGGTAACTTTTACTCGTTTTGACTTCCACTGTGCACGTTTCAGTGTGTTCTCGATCGGATTTGACACATTCCTTTTCCTTCTCACTTCCCAAGTCCTCCTGTACTCCTTCTAGGCCTAATGTTGCCTCCTCCTCCTTTTTCTGTGATATAGCATTATCCATATTTAGGGTTTCACTTACCCCAAGAGACCGCTTAGCCTCAGCTGGTATCTTTTCCTTTTGTGCCTCACGTTGGGCGCCAGATGTTGGGTCTTCGTCTGTCCCACAAAAGACGGACAGGTCCGAGGAAAGGTAAGTGGGGCGCTCACCTGTTCCCCAGCCTCCCTCAGCCCAGGAGACAATCAGACACAGCGGGAAGCCAAATACAGCAGGTAGAACACTCGTTTATAAACAGAGAGCAGCCCTTTTTAAAGTCATAAAAGACAGGTGGCATGGCAAGGGAGGAAGAGGAACCAATCACTGTCAAGGTCACACCCTATCATGCACCTAAGCCTTCACTGGCTGGTTAGGCACTGATCAGAAGGTCAACTGTGCTCTGCCCACTCTCTCTCCCAGCACCATCTTTGCTGCCCATGTGTTCTACATAGGTGTATTTAGTATCAGGAAATTTTCATAGAGAAATACAAAAAGACTGAGATTTTTAGAAAGCAAAGGAGATCAGGTATGAAAAAATAGCATAGAAGGAGATACATGTAGCACACAGAGATTAAGAACTAGCCTAAGAAATTTAGAATGCTAAAGGCAATGAGGAATAAGCCTAGTTGATAACTAGTTCTTCAATAACCAAAAATGGTCCTCTAGAAAAGTTTCTGTTATACCTTAGTTACTATCATTTATTCCTTCTCTTCTGTCACAACTCTGCCTTTTTGGTATCATGACTGACCAAAAACATTTCCAAATATCACTTAGACTACCCTTCTCTTTGTGATTAGCAGTCACCACACAAAATCCCGGAATCTTTGAATTTTGAGAATTAATCTTCACGTGACATCTAAGCACATTCCTGGCATTAATTTCTGTGACCAAATGAACAAAACTTTTTTTTCAACACAGTATCCTAATATAAGTAAAGCCTATGAATTAGGGACTATTGTCAGGTGTCAGAATGGAAGGAACAATTCTATATTCCAAGTATGGGTTCTTTATTTTGCATTTACTAACCAATTTTATTTTTGCCAGACCAGAGGCTTAAACTCAGGGATACGGAATTATTCCTGACCTTTTTTTTTTCTTTCCTCAAGGCGAGACAGCTCCTGACCCACAGACCAGACCAGCTCCAGAATGAGAGAGCCAACTTGGGTTCCAGCCACATGGGGATGCTTTGCCACCTCCTCCAGCATCCATTCAACCAGTTCCTGTGAGAGAGAGAGAGAAAGAAAGTCAGAATTACACGTCAGTCTGGTGCCGGTGGCTCAGAACTCTAATCCTAACTACACAGGAAGCTGAGATATAAGGATCATGGTTCATACCAGCCCAGGCAGGAACGTCTCTGAGACTCTTATCTCCAAAGAACTACCAGAAATCTGGAATAGGCTCTGTTGGCTCAAGTGGTAGAGCACTAGCCTTGAGCTGAGAAGCTTGGGGATGGCGCCCATGGCCTAGAGTGCAAACCCCATGACTAACAATATGTGGACTTCCCACCACAAGAAGTAGACTGAATAGCACCCATTGTCCTAGGGAGCATGGTAGAGACCTCAGGCTGAGCTTCCTGTGAACTTGAGGTCATAAATAGGTCACCTGGCTTGTCTGTGCCTCGTTTTCCCTAGCTGCAAAACTCAACAGAATGAAGGATCCCCTTCCTTATGGGGATAGGGTAATAATGAAAGATAGCCATGTTTTGTTTCATAATTCCCACCTTTTGCACGATTAATAACTGGCACCACTTGAGTCCTTTCCAGGTATCTTCCTGTCATATGCTCACAGAATTGCTAAAAACATTACCTGAAGGCTGCTCCCTCTGTGCTTAGCCGTGCTACAGAGATCCCTCTGTATAAATCCATTGTTTCCTCACAACTCTCCTGTGAGGAGACTGAGGTCCAATGGTTGAGGCCTTACCCAGAGCTTCACCAGTGGTCAAGAATCGGCTGCTGTGGACTAAGAGTTTGGTATAATCCATCAAAACCTATGACTGAGCATATCACTACATGTCTACCATTCCAATTACAGAGGATAGGTCTGGTGGAGCATACCTGTCACAGATAGGAGGACCTCAATCCAGCCCAGCCTGAGCATATATTGAGTCTCTATTTTAGAAATGCCCAAAACAGAAAGGTGGCTTCTCAGAGCCAGGGAGGAGAAACAAGCAGGGGGTCATGGTACCCCAGAGGGGTGTCTGACATGCGTAGGAGTGGTGCTGGGGCAGTCACTCACCTATGCTGCTGGAAGAAGCTGTTGGTGTCTGCTCCAGGTGGGGCAAGCAGCCATGGTGGCAGCCTTATGGACATATGGGCCCAGAGCAGAGGACCAGAGGCAGAGACCTGGTAGGGGCCTTAGGTCAACTGGCAGTGCACCATTGTCTGAGGATTGAAACTGGCATCACCTCCGGAAGGTAAGGAGGAGACCAGGGAGTGGGCTGGCGCATCAATTTCCTACTATACTCCAAAGTCACATCGAGTCTCTTGCTCACCACTCAGCCACCTCTACATTCCTCAACTGCTGGTAGTGGTATAAACTAACAGAGGGAATCTAGGTGCTACTGGGCAGCATGGAATATGGGCGTGGCCACCATTCTTGTATCTCATTGGTCAGAAAGAAACATGAAAGAATGGAGGTGTGGCTGGAATCCTGTGATGCCAGCATCATGGGCAGAGTCAAGATGATAGCAGGTCCCCCAGCCCTTTCTGATGGAACTCTGTCCAATTCAATTGGGGACAAGAGGGTGACCTGCTTTAGCTGTATGGCTGCACTGATAGTTGTGTATGTCTGTTTGTTGCCACTCCTGGACTTTGAACTCAGGATCTGGGCACAGTCTGTGAGCTGTTTTGGCTCAAGGCTCACCCTCCACAGTGGAGCCACAGGGCTTCTGGCTTTGTTGACACTGATGTTGGACAGGGGTCCCAAGGACTTTCCTGCCTAAGGTGACTTTGACCATGATCTTCACAACTCACATTGTAAGTATCAAAGAGGATTGCTGAGAGAAACGGGTGCCTGCCTAATAATTGGTCTTTCTGATGTTCTTGGACAGACCCGTGAGTTCCCTATCCTTGGGTTGATGTGGTGGGAGCTAGAGCTCACAGTTCGAATGGCAGGAGATCCTAAGAAACTTGTTCCTATCCATATGATTACCAATGGAATGTGATATATGTCATGATTTAATGCGCAGTTATTGAATGATTCCAGGATAAAATTATGCACAATTATATTACAAGACACTGATCGATTTTAGTTATACTTTGTGAGGTATTTAAATAATCACATTCATAAACTGGAGGTATAATGAAATACCTAAGAATTGGGCCTCAGACTGTATAAAGGTGTCATTATTTTTGCCATGACTGGGATTGGAACTCATGGTCTGGGTAACTCTGTTGCACTGTGTGAGAAGGGGAAGCATGCCTCCTTGAAGTCAAGAAATTCAAGTCTGTTCCTTAGGCCTGAAATCAATCACCACCATTAGAAAACATCCTATTCATGTACAATTAATATATATGATTTATATTTGTATACATATGTTGACTCCATATTGTGTTCAGTGTAGCTATTTTATTTTTTGTTTTATTCATGTATTGACCATTTATTTTATTGACTATTATGGCACATAGAACATTGATTACATAGGATATGATTCTGCATATGTATTCCACTTCATACCTGACACCCAGGACATTCAGAGAAAAGGAAAACATGGGTCACCATCAGCTTCTTACTTCACGATTCACTGTTTGGGAGTGCTGGCATCTGAACTCATGGCCTACAAGGCCAAATTAATGAATGGGTGAGTGTCAACACGATATCCTGGGGCAAATTGAGTGAACAGGCAGTTCCCAGGACCTGAGATCGTGCCCCAGGTGTTAACAAAATTTGAATAGATTGACATGCAGATGGTAGTATGTTAATAAATATATATCTTTATAGAGTGCCAGAGATGTCTATACATTATTCAGTTATATAGACTACATTCCTAGCAATTCCTGGGTATTTATTATGCCTCCATGTAAATAACGTTATTGTTTTCATCTTTAAACTATTAATGAAATCAATCAGTGCCATGAAATTATTGTGCTCCTGTAAGTAATAATATTCTTTTAATGCTTCATAAATAATAAATAAAATGAATCAGCCTCCTGAAATGATGCAGTCTAATTTTATAGGAGCATCATTCATGATCAACTCATTCAACCGTGATATTGATAACATTCCATTGTTATTCCTATGGATGGGAACCAGTTTCTTAATATCTCCTGTCATTGGTTGGTGTCAGGACTGAGATTCGAAATCAGGGCTTATGTTGCCACGTGGGCTTATGGCTTCCCTGTTAGTCTGCCAGGCTTCAGCAATGCAAGGTGAAGTACCCCAGGAGGGTGACCGTGCAAAGGAAGAAAACTTAAAAAGGCCATATTTTTTCTGTGCATTGTTTTCCCTGAAAGGCCTGGGGGTCTAGGATCCCAGTATCAGCTATGAGTCCAGTGGCTGCACCCCAGTATAGGGTGATAGAAGCTGAGGCAGAGTTACCATGACCTGAGTTCAAGCGCCGTACTGAGAAAAGTAAAATTAAAAAAAAATTAGCTCCCTGGCTGGCAATTCATACTGTTTATTCTTCCAGACTTTAGATTTGAACTCAAGATCTGGGTAAATCTGCAGAAATGTGGATGAAGGGGAAGATCACTGTACTTGAAGATGAGAAAGTCAGACCTGTTCACTAGTCCTGAATTCAAGCCCCAGCCCTAAAAAACATACTATTCATAAACATTGTAAAGATAGGATTTATACTTACCTATAGATGTTCAGTCCATACATGTTTGGTGTGGTTGTTCCTTGTATTTTTGTTTTATTCATTTAGTTACCGTTGATTTTACTATGATGAAACCCATTCAGTTTATTACATTGATGACATCCTATCACAGAGCCTCTAGATTTGTAGAAATGTTTTCCATCAGGCCTGACACCAAAGGTTCTCAGAAAAAAGGAAAACAAGTTTCACACTCAGCTTCTTACTCCATGATCCACGTGTTGGTAGTACTGGGATCTGATTTCAGGGCCTAGCAGGATCAATTGGCCAATAAGTCAAGGTGAACATACCAACCTGTGAGCAACTAAGGAGGTAGGCCATTCCCAGGATCTGACATTGATCCCCACAATGGTCCACTGTAGACATAAATTCATAATTTAAACATAGAATCTATATTGACATACATGTGTGTACAGCATCTTGTATTCAGTGCAATTCTTTTTTGTCTATAATTCATGGAGATATTTTGTATTTTACTAACTATGGTGACACAATATCAGCATACTAAATGTGCTGACATGGATGATGACCCATTCCCATGGTTATAGGGTTGCCTATGCATTCTCCATCCTACTTGAGACCTAGGACTTTCATGGGAGAGGAAAACATGTGCAACAACTGGCTTCTGACATAAGGATGAATCTTTTGTCAGTGCTGGGATGTGAACTCAGGTCTGGGTAGCTCTGTTGCATTGTGTAGGAAGGGGAAGCTCACCATCCTTGAAGACGAGAATGTCAGGCCTGGTCCAGGGCCTGATTTAACACCCCAGCACTAGACAAAATAGCAAGCTCACCTTTTTTAAGCATAGGACCTGTCTTTACCTACAGGTGTGGTATGCATCTTGCATTCAGTGTATTTTTATTTTGTGTCTTATTCATGGATGTTATTTTGTATTTTATTGAGTATGGTGACAGATATAACTGTGCTGACTTGGATGACAACTTGTACCCATATCTATAGAGTTGCTGATATAGCATTCTCCATCCTTGATGAGACCCAGGACATTCACAGGACAGGAAAAAATGTGCAACCTTGGGTTTCTCACATCAGAATGAATCTTTTGGCAGTGCAGGAATTCGAACTCAAGGCCTAGCAGGCCCAATTGGTGAATGGGTCCTGGTGAGCACAGCAGCCTGTGAGCCACTAAGGAGATAGGCCATTCCTGGGAACTGAGATGGAGTCCTGGTGGGAGCCAATATAGCCATAAATTCATAATTAAACAGAAGATCTATATTTCCAAATATGGGTGGGCATCATCTTGGGCTCGATGTAGTCACTCTCTTTATTTTGTGTCTTATTCATGGCTGTATTGTGTATTTTCTTGAGTATAGAATGACAGATATAACGCTGGTGACATGGATGACAACCTATTCCCATGAGCGTAGAGTTGTCTATATATTTTCCATCCTAGGTGAGACTGAGAACTTGCACAGCATAGGAAAACAGGTGCAACAACTGGCTTCCCACATCAGGGTGAATTTTTGGCAGTGCTGGGAATCGAACTCAGAGCCTAGGAGGCCCAAATGCCCAATGGATCCATGTGATCACACCAGACTGTGAGCCCCTAAGGAGCGGGGCCGTTCCCAGTAACTGAGATTGAGCCCCAGGGAGGCCAAAATATTCCTCAATGAATCATTTAAACATGGGATATGTATCCACACCCGTGAGTCGACTGCATCGTGCATCGAGTGTAGTTATTCTCTTTATTTTGTATGCTATTCATGTATGTATTGTGTATTTTCTTGAGTATATGATGACAGGTATAACTGGACTGACATGGATAACAACTTATTCCCATGGCCACAGGGTGGCTCACGCATTCTCCATCATAGCTGAGACCCAGGACTTGCACAGGAAAGGAAAACAGGTGCAATAATTGACTTCTGACATGAAGATGAATCTTTTGGCAGGGGTGGGATCAGAACTCAGATTCTATCAGGTCCAATTGGTAAATGGTTCCACATGAGCAAACCAGCCTGTGAGCCACGAAGGAGCTAGGCCATTCCCAGGACCTAAGATTGAGCCCCCCCTCCCACGGGGGAAGAGTGGGGGGCACAATAGTCATCCGTTCATAAGCTGAGGGTAGAATACAAGTAAGTACATATTTGTATAGAGTAGTAGAGATGGTGACCTGTGATGGAATCCAATCTACCGAGTGACTACTGATTCTTGGATCTTTCCTGATGGCTCCATTTCATGACTGTGATGATTATTGTCATGCTTCATCAACTCTTCTTTACAAATAATCTATACCCCATACCTATAATTTCCTACTCACATAATGCAATAACTACTCAGTCAACGATAGGATCGATAGCATTCCATGACCCTTTCTAGGACCAGACACCAGTATCTCAGTATCTTCCGACATTCCCTCCTCATAGTAGGACTGAATTCAAGCCTCAGGCCTGGAAAAGATACTCCTTATATACATTTTAAATATAGGATTTATACTTCTATATAGATGTTCAGTCCATACTGTGTTTTTTGTGGTTATTCATTTTATTTCTTGTTCTATTCATTTATTTACCATTTATTTTATTGACTCTGATGACACCTATACCATTCATTATATTGTTTACATCCTATCACATAGCATCTAGATTTTAGATGTGTTCTCCATCATGCCTGGCAGTGCAAGGATCTGAACTCAGGGCCTAGCATGCCCAATTCATAAATGAGTGAGTTTGAGCATGGCAGCCTCTAGCCAATGAAGCTGTCAGGTGTTTTCCAGGCACTGAGATTGACTCTCATGTTTGGCCAAAACAGCAATACATGAATAGGCAGATGGTGGTATACAAATAAATACATATTGGTAAAGAGTGCCAGCCCTCTATCTATGATTGAATGACACCTACTACATTCCTACCAACTCCTAGGTATTTATTATACCACCACGGAAGGAATATTATTCTTTTCATGCTTAATAAACTATTAATTAAGATCAATCAGCATTCTAGGATTATTGCATCCAATTTTAGATTAGACAGATGCATGAACTTCTCTTTCAATCAGCATTCCTATTTATAGGAATGAGTCTCTTGTGATCTCCTGCCATTGGTGTCAGGACTGGGATTTGAACCCAGGGCCTATGTTGACACTGATAGCCCACCAGCCATCAGCAATGGCAGGTCAGGTCCACTTTGCAGCCTTGTCATTCAGACCCAGGATGGTCACTGTGCAAAGAGAACAATTGAAAAAACCCAGCCCTCTGCAGCTCGCCACTTTTTGTGCTTTCCAGCTTTTTTTTTCTTCCTGAAAGCCCTCTGGGCATAAGATCTCACGATCGGCTCTGTGTCTGGAGACTGCACTCCAGCCTAGGGAGATCCAAGCTGAGGCAGAGTTTCCACGACCTGAGGTCAAGCCCCATGGTTGCCCCCAAAAAGAATAAATAAACAAATTAATTAATTAAGTAAGTAAGTAACTAAATTAAAAAAATAAAGCTTTCTGGTTTGGAATTTCTACTAGTTTTCTTTCCTAGTGTGGGATTTGAACTCAGGATCCTAGTAAATCTGTAGTAATGTCAGGGAAGAGTTGCCACTACTTGAGTTCAAATCCCATGCCAAACAAAAATGAAAAACTAAGTCACTGACTTAGGGGAAAGTAGTTGTGGAGATGGGAGGGAAGGAATGGTAGGCTGAAAACAAAGGAGGAATCAACAATGTTCAATAGGAAATATACTCATTACCTTGCTCTTGTAACTGTATCCCCAATGTACAACATTTTTACAATAAAAAAGTACAAAACACAGAAGCAATATAGTTCTCCGACAAGCACTTTGGAGGTAAAGGAAGGTTGTGTGAATAGCTGTAAAAAATTCTGCACTGTCTTTTTTTAATGTTCAGTAGGGAACTGAATAAACATAGATACTTCCATTAAAAAAATTGGAACTGGGGCAAGTATTTCTGCCATTGCTATGATTTGAGCACACCGTCCAGGTAACTCTTTTGCCCCATGGGTGAAGGCGAAGCTCATTGTCCTTGAGGAAAAGAAATTCATGCTAGAATTCCCAGGACCTGAATGAAGGTTCTGCAATGGAAAAAGTATTTCTATGCATGTGTAATGTATTATATATAATTACATATGTATGTTAATTTCATATTACGATTTTTATTATTGATTTTGTATTTTATTTTTGTTTTACTCATTTATTGATTATTGTATTTATTATAAACACAATATTTATTACATTTTGCACGTCTATTATAAAATTATACACAATAATTTGGGACATTGACTCATTTTTCATTACTATTTTATTAAGTGTTGAAACAATACATAATTAAATGGAAGCATTTGTCACAGTATTCACATGTTTAGAGTCTCTCCCAAGTATGTTTATCTCCCTATTGGGATTTATTTAGATGATTTATGGTCAGAAGCCTTTTCTTGAGGATACGAAAGTGAGGGATAAAATTGTAAGGGTGGAGCTAGAAATGTGGCTTAGTGGTGAAGAGCTCGCTCAGCATGCATGAATGGCAGGGATTGAAACCTCAGTGCTACATACTCAAAAAAAGCCAGAAGCTGTGGAGTGGCTCAAGTGGCTATCCTTGAGAAAAAGAAGTTTAGAGACAGTACCCAGGCTCTAAGATCAAGCCCCAGGACTGTCAAAAACAATAGGCCAGATGCCAGTGCTCACACCTGGAAACTTAGATTCTCAGGAAGCTGATTCTCAGGAAGCTGAGTTCAAAGTCTAGGCAAGGAAAGCCTGTTAGACTCTTATCTCCAGTGAAGCACGAAAAGACCCCGTGTGGTGCTGCGGCTCAAGTGGTAGAGTGTTCGCCATGAGCTTATGGGCTCAGGGACAGTGCCCAGACTTGAGTTAGAGACAAACAATTGGAAAAAAGTGAGGATTAATCAAAGTACTTTTCCTATTTGTTAATTAAGAGAACATTCTTTGGGAAATCAACACTGATTTACACCAGAATAGGAGTCAGAGCTCAAGGTTCAAGTGTAGGACATCCATATGCCCTGCCTCTCAGACTCTACCATTGTAACTTTGTGTCCTACATGGTTCTGAAAGGTCCAATGTTGAAAGGTTTAATATGCTCCCAAAGCCCTTTGTGATAAGCAGTTGATTTGTATTGTCAATGTTATTACAATTCTGAACCTAGCAGAGCACCAGTAGATCAGGCCCGTTGCCCTAGTTTAGGAGGATGAGGTTTCAGGATCACAGGGTGAAGCCAGCCAGGGCAGAAAAGTCTATGACACTCAGACTTCCATTTCTGAAAGGTCAGACGTTCTAGAGCTTCCTGTGTTTCCCATGGTACTTAGACTCTAAATGTTCTTAGAGTTCTTGAGCTATAGAATCAAGAAACATTATTGACCCATCATGGGTTCAAATGAAGTTCTCAGGATCCAAGCCCTAGCCATGGTAGCAGTAAGAACTCCAGTGTAACACTGTAATTAAGGCAGAAAACAATTTCAAAAGCCAGGCTAGATGCAGAGACCAGGCCTACAGGATTAGGAGGCAGAATGTACACATTCAACAGGGAAGTGAGCTGCAAAACCACTTCAATCATTCCAGGCACAGCCACCAATGGGGGGAAACCTGAAACATTTGTTAGAGTTACACTATGGTCAAACTTTTCTTAGCCTCTTCAAACAATGACTAATTAACCTTCCTCCCTCAGGTGAAGGGAGCCTCAGGCTATCTTTAGGTTAACAATAGAGAGCCAGTTATTGGGGGACATAGTAACAGAGTAGAAAAACACTGCTCTCTGGACTTCGGGAGTGTGTTTTTCACTCTCCATCTGTCAGATTTGAAGGCCCTTCTTCTACCTCTGCCAGTCCTTTCTCCTTCCTTCATTCTCCACATCATTAATGCAAATCCCCAATCCAGGGAGAGGCAGGGCCCTTTCTTTTCTGTTTCCATGCCTCTGAGTTAGAACCGAGCTCTGCCCTTTTGACTCTGGGGCCCTTTGCTGCCTGAGAAGTGGGAAACAGACAGTCTTCCTGCCCTGTAGTTTTGTGAAGGCAATGCTGGTGCCCTGGCATGCTGCAGAAGGCCTCATGACTGGGAATTGTTCCCTTCTTTCCCAGATTCATCTATCATCTCCTATCTATCTTTTATCTATGTATCTATCTATGTATCTATGTATCAATGTATGTATGTATGTATGTACGTACGTACGTACGTATGTATGTATGTATGTATCTATCTATCTACCCACCCACCTACCTAGGTATCTCTTTGCCAGTTCATGGGTGGAACTCAAGGCCAGGACACTCTCTTTAGCACTCTACTACTTGAGCCACAGCACCAATTCTGGCTTTGTGTGTGTGCTACCAAGGAAACACACCCAGGGCTTCTTGCAGGCTAGGCAAGCACTCTCTCACTAATCCACATTCCCAGCCCCCTCATCTTTTCCTTAATGGTAGTTTTTACATAAGTATGCTGCCATTTTACATCCCCAAGTTTAATTTTCTGAATACTGGTTACTTCTATGAAACCTGACCTTCTCTTCCCCTGCCTGATTTGTGACTATTCTTGCATTGACCCCATAATAAAATGTAAATAAAGGCTGCTGAGAGCTTCAGTGTGCATCATATAAGGACACAGGCCTGGAACCCTGGAAGAGAAAAGCCATCGGCCTGAAATGAAGGCAATGATGCAGTATGCGCAAGGAGCATATCTGAAAAAGAAACCAGTAAATAAAAGGAGAAGAATTGCATATGGTCTGTTTGCACTCAGGGAAGTAATATACACACATAACTAGGTAGGACATTGATACATAAACTTGGCCTTCTCTTTTTGAAAAAATTTTGTGCCTATCCCAGGACTTGAACACAGGGCCCACTGCATTCCTCAGCTGTTTTTCCCAAGGCTGAGGCTTTACCACCACCACAGATCCACTTCCAGCCATCTGTTCATTAATTGGACATAACTGCCTCCCAGGATTTCCTGCCTGGTCTAGCCTCTGTCTCCTGCTCAGCTTTCTCTCTCAAAGCTAGAGCTCTATCCTCTGGGGCACTGCTTCACTTCTAGTTTTCTGGTGTTTTAAGAGATAAGAGTCTGACAGACTTCCTGCTCAGGCTGACTTTGAACGGCAATCTCCCAAAGAGTCTTCAAGTGGCTTTCCTCAGGGATTCACCGAGGAGCCCCTCCACACAAACCCTTAATCTAAATTTCAAGAGGCACTAGAGAAAAAGAGATACAAGAAGATGCTTCTAGTGTGTTCTAGATACTTAAGGTTGGAGACACACAACACTCATAATCATTAGATCATTTTATAGGCAAAAGGAGCAATGCAGACAGTATGGGGATCGCTCTAGCTTTCAGTCCTCTCATCCTGAGTAGGAAAATTCACTGCAGCTCAATGCTAATTGACAGTACTGGCATGTCCTGTGGACATTTGCTCCCAAATCCTGTGACACTCATTTGTCACGTTTGGCTACAAAACTGTGACCAGATGAGAAGATGAAGAGAGAAAATCTTTCCTAGAGAAAGCAGCTATGAAGAATATTGGGTAGTTAACCTATAAATTCAAACCATTGGAATGACCCTGTTAAGAAGTCAGATTTTCCAGATTAAAAAGTGAAGAAGAAAAGAAAGAATGTACCAGTGGCTTCTCACTTTAAAACCAGCTCCTCAGGAGTCTGAGATGTAGAGAACCTGAGTTTGAATCCAGTCAGCATAGGAAAGTCCATGACACTACTATTTATAAGAGATCACAGAAAGGTTAATGCACTACCCTTGAGCAAAAGGAGCTCAGAGACAATGCTTAGGATCATAGCTCAACCCCAGGACCTGACCACTCAAAAAGAGCATGTACCTCCATGTCTTTGGGTATGTATGGATGTATTCCTATAAGTGAAGCTCCAGAGTAGTTATGATGAATGGCACCAAGCTAGGGAATTTGTATTCAATAAAATGATCTCGTAACAGAGACTGCTTTCATGACAGTGTACAATCCAGGGCTCCCATCACTGTTCCTAGGGTAGACTGAGGGATTCTCTGCATCCCAGGCCTGCTGGAAGAAGTCTTTCTCATTGAATGGACAGGCAGACAAAAGCCCTCACTCCTGTACAGCTGTGTAACAAACAACTCCATCTGGGTCAGATAGTGAGGATGATTTTGGGCAGGCTCTGAAGGTCAGGAGAAAACGGTCTCTTTGTACCCCAAACTATCTCTCTCCCCAATGCTCGGGGAGAGCACTGACAGGAGCCTTCATTTGTGCCACCTCCTGTGGCAGGCCAAGTCCTGTGCACTTATCCTGCCTTTGTGAGACTATATTCCGGTGTTCAGATACAGTGTTCAATAAAATTCCGGAGTCCTTCTTGCAGAAAACTAGGGCACTGAACCTCATGAAATGTTTCATTGACGGCGATGATGGTCCTATGATTCCTCTCTAGGATTCTGGAAGCCTGGGAAATCCAAGCACAAATCTGATATCAAAGCTTCCTGTCATCAAGGGCTGGTGAATCTCATCAGGTTTTGAAACCTTTGATCTCTCCTAGTTGAGCCCTGGGTGGCTAGGTATTGGATTTGAAAACAAGCCTGGGGTGCTGACCATGAGCTCAGTACAGAAGCCCGTTATTTTACCATTTTGTGTAACGGCATCAATTCTAGTCTGTGTGTGTGTGTGTGTGTGTGTGTGTGTGTGTGTGTGTGTGTGTGTGCGTGCACATGCACGCAGACTCATACACCATTCCTTGGGGTTGAAGTGAGGACCTGAGCACTGTACCTGAGCACTATAACTAGTTTCTCTTGTACAAGGATAGCCCTCTCCCACTTGAGCCAGAGCTACTTCAGGCTTTTTTTTTTAGTGATGTCCTGAGAAATCAAACCCAGGGTTACATATATGAAAAACACTTTACTCCTAAGGCAAATTCTCAGCCCTTTACTTCAGGTTTGTTAGTTTGTTTCTGTATTTTTGTTGTTGTTATTGTAGGAGTTGACATCTGGGCCTGGGTGCTGTCCCTGAGCTCTTTAGCTCAAGTCTTGTGCTCTACCACTTGAGCCAAAACGCCATTTCAGTTTTTCTGGTGGTCCATCAGAGCTAAGTGTCTCAAGGACTTTCTAGCTCAGGCTAGCTTTTAACCATGATCCTTGTATCTTATCCTCCTGAATAGTTAGTATGACAGGCATGAGCAACAAACACCCAACTTCAACTTCAGGTTTCTTAGTGGTCAATTGGAGAAAATAGGCTCATGGTACCTTTTGTGCCTGGGATAGTTTGGAACCCAGATCCTCAGATCTCATCTTCCTGAGAAGGCGGGATGACAACCTCAGCTATAGACCCCTAGGCTGTGAACTCTGCTGCAAGGGGATCCTTGGTTCCACGTAGTGGAGTGCTAACCATGAGCCAAGAGGTAAGGGGCAGCACCCAGGCCCCTAGTTCGAGGTTCATGACTGAGAAAAAACAAAATAAAACAATTGTCTGCAGGAGACAACTCATTACTCTTCAGAAATATATAATTTTTTTCCTGCCATGGGGACATATCTGAGAGTTAATATTCTTGTCTGCATAATCATCTCAGTTGTAGAACTCTTACAAGGACCTGATGAAAGAATGCACCCTGTGAAGGACACAGTACATGGCACTCTTTGCATGACTCAGCACACAGCATTCTGTGAAAGACTCAATCTAAACAGATAGATGTTTAGATTGCAGTGTGTGTGTGCATTTTTGTGTGTATTTACATATGTATATACATCCATAAATATATACAGACAGATATACATTTATGTAGATTCTAGTGTATAACCCTATATAAAGAGTGATGTCTATATCTTATTTTTAATATATTCTTTTACTACCAATTATTCGGTCTAAAATTATGCCTCTATTAATTAATCACGGTAGAACAGTTAATGAAGAATTAATCAATGACCTATATTTATTACATACAATCTTATACTGGAATGACTAACTAATCAGTAATTCAATTAGTACATTTCAAACATTTTATTAGTGTTCCAATAAATAGGAACAAGTTTCCTAGATCTTTGGCAGTGTGTAGGTGCAGTCCCAGGATCGAACTCAGGGCCTACATATCTGGGTTGGACTCAGGCTTTACTGATACCCCTCCAGCTTTTGTCATGCAAGGTCACATACAATTAAAAGACTAGTCATTGAGACCAAGGAGGGTAACAGTGCTGAGGAAACAAATGTAAAACTGTTGTGTGAAACTTCCTGGGTTTTTCCTCCTCCATTTTTGTTGGTTTGATGTACTTTTGCCAGTGCTGGGAGTTGAACTCGGGTCCTAGGTTCCCTGGATCATATGTGGGTATAGAAGCTGCATCCCAGGCTATCATAATCATGGTTTAAGACACAATAAAATGGTTCATTGAGTAAAAGGAGCTCAGGGAAAATGTCTAGGCTAACAGTTCAAGCCTCAAAACCTGCTACAAAAAAGCCATTAACTCCATGTGTCTGAGTATGTATGCATGCATTTGTATCAGTGAACATCCAGAGGTTCTATGAAGAAAGGCACCCAGCTAGGAAATTTGCTTTGAATAGAATGGTTTCATAGCACAGACAGTGCTTTCTAAACAGTACATATTCCGGGGTTACCCTCAATGTTCCCAGAGTAGCCTGAGGGGTTCTCCATACCCAAGGCTGCTGGAGGAACTCTGCTTCATTGTTGGAACAGGCAGACAAAAGGCCTCACTCCTGTACAGCTGTGTAACAAACAATTCATCCAGGCCAATTACTGAGAATGAGTGTGGGCAGGCTCTGAAGGTTAGGAGAAAAAGGCCTCTTTTTACCCCAAGATCTCTCTCTCCCCAGTGCTCTGTTTTGACAGGAAAACTTCATTTGTGCCACATCCCGGGGCAGGCCAAGTTCCCTGCACTCATCCTGTCTTTATAAGACTATGTTTCAATGTTGAAACAAACTGCTACCATTAATTCAAGAGTGCTCCTGGTAGACAATTAGGGAGCTATACCTAATGAAATGATTCATTATTGGCAACGATGCCTCCGTGTGTGTGTGTGTGTGTGTGTGTGTGTGTACACCAATCCTGGTGCTTGAACTCAGGACCTAACCACTGTATCTGAGTTTCTCCTGTACAAGGACAGCACTCTACTACTTGAGCCACAGTGCCATTTCAGGGATGTGGAACATTTCTATGGATGTGGTACTGAGGATTCAAACCCAGGGTTTCACACATGCAAAGCAGTCTACCCCGAGGAAAAATTCCCAGCACTCCACTTCAGGTTTCTTTCTTTCTTTTCTTGTAAGTTGGAGGAGTTGAAGTTTGGGCCTGGGTGCTGTCTCTCATCTCTTCAGCTCAAATCTAGCGCTCTAGCACTTGAGCTACAGGGCCCCTTCAGGCTTTCTGGTGGTTTTAGGAGATAACCATCTCAAGGAATTTCCTGCCCAGGCTGGCTTTGGACCATGATCTGAAATTGCTTTGAACCAAGATCTTCAGCTTCCTGAGCAGACAGGATGATAGACCTCAGCTAAAGACACCTAAGCCCTGACACTTTGCTGCAAGGAGGTCCTTGGCTCACCATGGTAGAACTTTAGCCATAAGCCCAAGAAGAAATTCAGCACCTAGGCTGTGAGTTCAAGGTTCATGATGGTGAAAATTAAACCAAAACAATTGTCTGCAGGAGACGTCACTAGAGCTAAATATATACATAAATTTGGCCCTGCCTTGGGGACATATCTGAGCCTCAACTTACTCATCTGCACAATCATCTTACTTGTGTAGCTCTTATAAGGACCAGATGAAAGAATACAACTCGTGAAGGACTCAGCACATAGCACCCTGTGAATAACTCAGCACACAGTACCCCATGAATGATCCAGCACCCCGTGAAAGACTCAGGACCGAGCACCCCAGGAAGGTTTCATCACATAGCTGTATAGTATAAACTGTCTTTAGATTTAAGGTGCTTTCATCAGTATCACCACTCTTTCACATACACATCACAAACCACACAAGTTAACATCTTACGGTTTAGAGGGTGTTTTTTTGTGGGGAGTATCATCAGCCTCGGGGATTTCACTCATAGGTTGGAGGTACTGTCCGAAGATCTTTTCCTCAAGGCTAGAGCTCTACCATTTTGAGGCACAGCTCAGAGTCTAGCAGACTTCCTGTCAGGGCTGAGTTTTCAACCCACCAGTGTCTGATATCATCCCCCAAGCAGCAAGGGGTGAGCCAGCATCATCTGGTTCCATGGTGCTGGGTTGCAGCTGTTGACCTCTGGCTAAGTCATGTTAGGTGGCATCCATCGGCTTCAGACTCGCAGCTTGCTCTGTGATGAGGTATTTGAAATCCTGGCCTTCTATACTTGCAGTCAGAATATTCTAACTTGTTTGGTGCCAGTCCTGGGGCCTGAGTAAGGGTCTAAACACAATCCTTAAGCTTTCATGCTCAACAGCAGTGCTCCACTTCTTGAATGACAGCACTACTTGCTGTTAATTCTGTTCATGTGATATTGTGGAATGGATCCCAGGGCTTCATACATACTAGGCGAGCACTCTACCACAGAGCCCCAGGAATGTCAAGTGTAGAAATAGATATGTAGATTGTTACACACACACACACACACACACACACACACACACACACACACACACACACACACACACACACACACACATATATACACATACATATATAAGTACATATATATATGTATGTATAAAACAAGACAGGGATGTCTGTATATTAATTAATTATATATACTATATTACTACGAATTATCAATAAATTATTCCTTCCTTTATTTAAGTATTATGGTTGAATACATAATAAAGTATTAATTGAAAATTAGTCAATATACTATAATTATTGCGTATAATTTTATAATATAATCATACACTACTAATGTAATTATTACTTTGCAACATTCCATTTGTATGGATATATATCAAAATGCATTTCTTAGGATCTCCTGCCATTCATAGGTGGCAGTCTTGGGATTCACACCCAGGCCTAGGTTGCTGATTTTGGCTATGGCTTCCCTGATAGCCCACCAAACTTCAGCAGGGCAAGGTCACGTACACTTTCCAGGCCCTGTCATTTAGAACCAAAATGGTTGCAATGCAAAGGAAAAAAAAAACATATAAAACTGCCTTCTGGAACTTCCCAGTTTTATCCTTCTCCTTTGTTTTCAGTTTGGGGGCCAGAACTCTGGGTCTGGGTGCTGTCCCTCAACTCTTCAGCTCAAGGCTATCGCCCTACCAGTTGAGCCATAAGACTACTTCCAGGTTTTTCTGCTTATATGGTGCTGAGGAATCTAACCCAGGGCCTTATATATGCAAGGCAAGCACTGTTTACTGAGCCATCTTCCTAGCACTTCTACTTTTTTTTCTGATGGTCCCAATGTTTGAACTCAGGTCCTAGGATCTCAGGATGGGCTGTGGGTCCAGAAGCTGCACAGCAGCCTAGGATGATCAGAACTGAAACAGAGTTGCACGAGCTGAGTTCAAGCCCCAGGCATTGCCAAAAAAAATATTAAGGCCCTGGCTTGGAATTTGCACTGTTTTTCTGGCAGGCCTGGGATTTGAACTCAGGGTCTGGGTAACTCTGTGGTACTATGGCGGAGAGTAAGCTCACCGTCGTTGAAGACAAGAATTTCAGCAAGAATTTTAGGGCCCAATTTCAAGCCCCAGTACTGAAAAAAATAATATCTATATATGAGATCTATTTACGTGCATGGGCTCAAAACTTATGACATTTATTACCCTTGTTTTTATTTTATTTAGTGATAATACATATATAGCATCTATTTCATTTATTACATCTTATCACATGGATCTATTTGCATATAGATTATACATCATACTGAGACCCAGTACTTTCACAGACAAGGAAAAAAATGTGTCAAAATTGGCTTCTGACATCACATATAAAATTTTGGCCATGCTGGGATTTGAACTCACAGCCCACAATGCCCAATTCATGAAAGGGTCAGTTGTAGAACAAAAGCCTTTGGCAAACTGAGCTTCCAGCCAGTTCTGAGGACCTGGGAACAAGCCATAGTAGTGGCTGATAGAGAGAGATAGAGATAGAGATACATCTCTATCTATCTATCTATATCTCTACAGAGATATAGATACATATCTCTACAGAGATATAGATAGATAGAGAGACAGACAGACAGACAGACAGATAGATAGATAGATAGATAGATAGATAGATAGATAGATAGATAGATAGATAGATAGATAGATAGATAGATGGATAGCTCTAGATGCATGAAACAAGAGAGAGATGTCTGTAAACTATGAAATTGCATATACAATATTACTACTGATTACTGGGAATTAAATTATTCCTTCCTTTTTTAAGGATCATGATTGAATACATAATAAAGTATTAATTGAAAATTAGTCATTGTATTATAAATGTTGTGAATAATTTTATAATATAATCAAACACTAACTACTAATTTACTTGTTACTTTTATAACATTCCATTTGTATAGATGTACATGGGAATGGGTTTTTAGAATCTCTGCCATTCATTAGTGGCAATCCCAGGATTCGACCTCCAGACCTAAGTTGCCAGTTTTGGCTATGGCTTCTTTAATAGTCTGCGAAACATCAGCAATGCAAAGTCATGTACTCTTTCTTGCCTTGTCATTTACATCCAGGATGGTCACAATACAAAGGGAAAAAAAAGTAAAAAACCACCTCTTGAACTTCTCAGTTTTATGCTTCTCCTTTTTTTTGCCAGCCTCAAGATTTGAACTAGGGTCCTAGGATCCAAGGGTGGGCTGTGGCAGAGATGCCAAGACCTGAATGCAAGCCCTGTGCTTGGCCAAAAAAATAATAATTATTATAAGGCCCTGATTTGGAATTTGCACCATTTTTCTGGCAGGCCTTTTATTTGAACTGAGGGTCTGGATAACTCTGTGACACTGTGGGTAAAGGGGAAAAGCTCACTGTCCTTGAAGACAAGAAATTCAGACTAGTTCCCAGGGCCTGAAATGAAGCCCAGCACTGGAAAAAGTAATACTAATATATGAGATCTATTTTCATGCATGGGTTTACTGCATATGATCTTTATTACCCTTGTTTATTTAGTATTATTACCCATATAATAGTTCTTTTATTACATCATATCACATAGGATATATTTGCATATGGATTATACATCATACTGAGACCCAGGACATTCAAAGAGAAGGAAAAAAAGTGTCAAAATTGGCTTCTTACTGCACGAATAAATTTTTGGCCATGCTGGGATTTCAACTCAAGGCCTACAATGGCCAATCCATAAATGGGATCACAGTCTTAGCACACCAGCCTCTGGCAAACTGAGCTCCAGAAAGTTCTGATGACCTGTAATCAAGCCACAGGAGTGATCGTTCTCTCTCTCTCTCTCTCTCTCTCTATATAGATAGATAGATAGATAGATAGATAGATAGATAGATAGATAGATATAGATATAGATAGATCTCTATATATCTCTATATATCTATAAATTTATAGATATATAGAGAAGATATATAGATATATATAGAGAGATATATCTATATATCTCTCTATATATATCTATAGAGATATCTATAGAATATATATATATATCTATATATAGAAAGAAACATAGATAGATAGATAGATAGATAGATAGATAGATAGATAGATAGATAGATAGATAGATAGATAGATATGTAGATATATATGCATACAGAGAGAGGGAATGTGAGGATATTAAATTATATATATGATAACCATTATTAGTTATTAAATTATGCCTCCATTTAATGAAGTATCGTGTTTGAATACTTATAAAAGCATTAATTAAAAATTAGTCAGTATCCTTCCATTATGGGAATCATACTATGGTGCTAGAATGGAAGATATAAATCCAATAACTTTTCTGTGGCATTATAAAATAGAATCATGAATTTACTGCAAATTTAATTATTACTTTTATACCATGCCATTAGCATTCACATGAATATGAATGAGTTTTTCAGGATCTCCTTCCATTTGTGGGTGACAGTCCTGGCTTTCGAACTCCAAGCCTGGTTAGTTTCTTTTGAATGCAAACCATTAGAATGACACCTTGAAGATTTCAGATTGTTAAAATTACAAAAAAGCACAAAAAGATGAAAAGAAACGAAGGAGCCAGGGCTCTTGCCTGTAATCCTAGCTCCTCAGGAAGCTGAGATGTAGAGAATGACAATTTGAATTCAGCCGTGGCAGGAAAGCCTGAGACACTTTTATTTTTAAGAGATCACAGGGAAAAAAAAAACATGAATGGGGCTGTGGCTCAAGGACAGAGTGCTACCATTGAGCAAAAGGAGCTCAGGGACAAGGCCTAGACTCATAGAACAAACCTGGAACTGCCCCCACTGCCCCCCCAAAAAGGAGGCAATAACTCTATATCTCTGTGTATGGATGGATGATGTATGGATGACAGGAATTCAGCAGGTTGCCCATGCCCAGTCCCCCAACCTGGGTAAGCTGGAACAAGCCCTCAGAGAGTTCTAAGTCTGAGCTGGAAGCTCGAACAAAGCATTCTTCTCTGCCATTTAATAACTGAAGTCTTATGTTCTGGCTGAGGTGTCCAATCAGGACACCTAGCAGCCAGTCACTGCCTCCAGGGAGATCACAGTACCTAGACTGTAGGAGTTGTCAAAGTTTCTGGTTCCATATTCTCTATCCCTCTGTAGGATGTGAGCCTAGACCTCTAGGGCCTGGTGGCTATCACTCATTTATCATTCCTCATTGCTGAGTCACAGGCTGGTCCGAAATCTTGGCAAAGATATGAAATAGTCAACAATATATATGCCGAAAGGGATATGCCAAAAAATCTCACCCTCATAATTCCCATTAGAAGGGAGCCTTGGGGTGCGAATGTGGCTTAATGGTAGAGTGCTTACCTAGCATGCACTAAGCCCTGGGTTCGATTGCTCAGTACCACAGAAAGAGAAAAAGCCAAAAGTGGCACTGTGGCTTAAGTGATAGCGGGCTAGCCTTGAGCAAAAGAAGCTCAGGAACATGCCCAGTACTTGAGTTCATGCCCCAAGATTGGCAAAAAAATAAGTGAGCCTGATGAGACATATTCTTCTGGGAATCAGAGGAGGGCCGAGGTTATAAGGTAAGAGGTAGGGTAGAGGGTAGGTGTTGGTGGTTAACCTCTGTAAGCTACTCAGGAGGCTGAGATCTGAGGATCCCAATTGCAAGCAGGAAAGTCTATATGAGACACTTTTCTCCAATTAAACACAAAAAGCCAGAAGTAGAACTGTGGTTTAAGTACTAGAGTGCTAGCCTTGAGCACAAAAGCTCAGGGATAGGATAGCATCCAGGCCATGAAATCAAACCCTAGGACTGGCACGCACATGCACACACACACACACACACACACACACACACACACACACACACACACACAAGATAGAGCATTTGCCAGTCAGCCTGCACAAGTTCCATCTCTAGCAACTCAATATGAAAAAAAAGTGGGAGAAGGGAAGTAAATACTTGCTCCAGGACGTGATATAAGCAGTGCCAAAATTCCCCAGGAGTTCTAAGATGTGGATTCAGGGCAGAGGGCCTCAGGCAGAAGGTACAGCATGGGCAAAGGTCCTGAGGTGTAGAGCAGATGGTGTGGGTGGAATGAAGGTTCTGTGGCTTCAAGCAAGTATGGCAGGACATTCAAGGCTGAGTCACAGGTAGGGCAGAGGGTGGGGTCCCACAATGGGGCCCAGGGGGAAGATTAGCTCGGCTTTTTACCAGAGACCCCATCCATTTCCTGTGGCTGGAATCTTATTTTTAACAGCTCCTGACCCTCCGACCTCCTTTGCATACAGAAGGCAGGGCAAACGCAGGGAAGAACGCTTGTTTGACCCATTGCAACAATGAGAAGTATAAGTTGTCATGTTTAAAACGAACTTTACAACTTTGGTGCGGGGGGGAGGGGGGGAAGGTTGGGTGGGGGGCCGAGGGGAGGCTGGGAAGTGATGGGAAGGGGAAACAAAGAAGGAGGCTACAATGCTTGGTAAGAAATGTACTCATTATCTTGCCCATGTAATTTTAACCCCTCTGTACAGTATTTTCACAATAAAAAGAAAAGAAAAGCTTCTAGCACAATGCCACCAGTGGCTCAACCCCTGTAAATCTTAGCTACTCAGGAGACTGAGATAGAGATCTTATGTGAAGCCAGCTCAGGGGAGGAAAGTTAGTGAGACTCTTCTTGCCAATGAACTACTAAAAGCCAGAAATGGAGCTGTGGCTCATGCGGTAAAGTGCTAACCTTGAGGGAAAATGTTAAGAGACCAGAGCCCAGACCCTGAGGTCAAGCCCCAGTAATGGCACAGAAAAATTAAAGAAAAGCTTTCAGGAGCTCCTACTCCACTGTGGTGAAAGACTAGTCCTCAGAAGACTGAGATGTGAGGACCACAGTTCAAAGCCATCCCAAGCAGGAAAGTCCGAGAGACTCTGATCTCCAAGGAACCTCCATAAAACCGGAAGTGGCTCTTTAGCTCAAGTGCTAAGCTGAAGAGCTTAGGGACAACGCCCAGTCCCAGAGTTCAAGCCCCATGACCAACCCCTGGCCTGCTAGTACCTCTGTGGCTCTAGGCAGAGTACTTTCCAGTGGGCCCTTAAGGGTCTCCCAATGTCTAGGTGTCCTACGCGGCTTGAGAGCAGCCTGTTTGGAGGCCATTGTCTACAAAGCAAGACATAGTACCAGAGAAGGGTGGAGCCTTGGGGCATGGAGATAATCAGAATGGCATCTGTCATGCATGTAATGTGGATCTGAGCAGTAAATTGACGTCTCAGACCACAGTTCTGAGCCAGGAGGGGCAGAAGCTGCAAGATTTCATACCAGGTAATGCCCATTCATGCAGGTATCACAAGAGTGTGAATTTGTCAGGCACACCTTGGGCAAGTGTTAAGTTGGGCTCATGAAAGACTTGTAGGCTCAGGAATCCACAGCCGGCTGGCTGATGCTTGTAGCAGTAGCTGTCCCTGGAGTCCCAGTGCTCAGAGGCCTGCTTTTCTCACCAGTGCTCAGGGACACAGGAAGGTCTGCAATCGTGGGCTGACTACAAATGAGCATCCATAGTGCCCTCTCCTTGGTCCTGAGGCCCAGTGCACAAATGGAGGGACTGGTTCCATGGAACTTACTTCCATGGCCCAGACCCCTCAGCCCAAGAAGGATTTAGGGAGAAAACACTTGATATGCCTGTAGAGTTTACTGTGACAATGCCTCAGGACTGCCCCCAGTTCTAGCTCAGCTCATCATTACCACCTTCCTGTGTATGTTTGTGTGTGTGTGTGTGTGTGTGTGTGTGTGTGCGCGCGTGCACGCGCGTGTGCGTGTGTGTGTACGCATAAGCACCTTGGTTCTAGGGCTTGATTTCAGGTCCTGGGCTCTGTCCCTCACATTTTTCATTCAGGGCTAGCACTCTTCCACTTAAGCCACAGCTTTTCTTCCAGCTTTTGGGTGGTTATTTGCAGAAGAGAGTCTCACAGTCTTTTCTAGCTGGGCTGCCTCTGAATGGCAATCCTCAGATCTCAGACTCCTGAGGAGCTAGGAGTATGAGAGCATGAGCTATTAGCATCTGGCCACACTTCCTTTCTTGGCTAAAACAGACTACCTCTCTCCAGCTGAGGACCCATCTACAGCTACCCCTCCTATCCCTGGCTTCAGATGAAACATAACCTCCTCCCCTGAGGAAAAAGAATGGGATCAGGTTTGAGTTTTATGTTCTTCACAGTCAGAGGCTGGTGGAAGCTGATGTGGAGGTCAGAGATCTAGGCCAGGGCAAGTAGACAGCTGTTAGAACAGAAGAGTGTAGGAAAAGATATCCATGCAGTTGGATGCCAGTGGCTCATGCCTATAATCCTAGCTACTCAAGGCTGAGACCTATGGATCAATCAAGATTCAAAGCTAGCCTGGGCAAACTCTTATCTCCAAAGAATCATGAAAAAGATGGGAAGCGGAGCTACCGTAGTTCAAGTAGTACAGCACCAACCTTGTGCAAACAAGCTAAAGATACCTAGGATAACACCTAGGTTCTGAGTTCAAGCCCTGGCAAACACACACACACACACCTCCTCTGGAGGTGGACAAAGATATGGATAGCTGAACTTGGGCTCCAAAGGAAAAGTGGAATATTTAGGTCTCTGACAATTTAAGACTCATTATAGATCCTGATAGGGGGCTAAAGGCAAGGTTGCAATGGAGAAGCGGCACCATCTGAATTTAGGAATAGGCAGACAGGCACTCACCAAGTGGACAGAGAAAAATGAGGGAAAAATACACACACACACACACACACACACACACACACACACACACACCACACACACACACACACACACACCAACGGGTAGCCCAAGGCCTCAGCAGTCCTTGAGCACATGAATATTCCAACCCCCGGGAAGATGGCAATATTGGTCTCTGAACAACTGTAGACAAAACTCAGAGCCTCTCACACATCTGGAATGGCTCCTATCACAGCAGGGCATTTCCTACTGTACACACAGCTTTTTGCCAGAATTTGTTATTTTTTATTTCAGTTTTCTCAAGGCTAGCATTTTATTGCTTGTACCACAGCTCCATTTCTATCTTTTGCTGGTCACTTTCAAATCAGAATCTAATGGACTTTTTTTTTCTTGGTCTGCTTTCAAACCACAATCCTCAGATTTCATCTTTCTGATTAACTAGGATTAAAGACATGAGCCATCAGTGTGGCTTCTACTTTTTCCTCTATAGTTATCTAATGCACATACTTAGATAGTAATGTAAAACTGAGAGTATAGAAGCAAGATGTACAGTGATGATATTGTCCTGTCAGAAATTCAAGTTAGTAATGTAAATTTCTTCATAAGACCATAAACAAAAAATACCATGATACAGTGTAAGAGAACTCACTATTGAACATATGAGCGTTAAGAGCTTTCTAATAGATCCATTATTTATTGTTACCTAACATTATTAAAACATATGAGGCATTAGTAAAATAGAAGTCCTATGCATGACTACATAAATTCCTTGTTTTTTTAAAGACACTTGTTTTCATCTAAAAAAGTAGGCCTGTCTATTGTCTTCATGTGATTTTGATGATTGAAGGTACTTAGTGAGAAGGTGAAAATGTATTAGTAGTCCTAAACTATCAATTCTCATTTTTTCTTCTTGGAGAATATAATGATCAAAGCAATAGTTCAGAATCAGCAAGCAATAGTTCAGAATCATGCTTCCAGTGCAAGTGGATCACCAGTAAGAAATTCTCAATACCATTTTACACAAAGTTTTGTCACAGATACAATCTGCCTGCCTTCTCTAGCTGCTTTACTAGCTTGGACCTATTTCTTCATTGTACAGGAAAAGTGTCATTCAACTGATTTCAGTCAGATCTGTTACTAGAATTACCAAGGATTTAGATTCTTGTCTGTAATTTGGTCAAAGCTATGTCTCTTTATGTAGGCTACTAAAAATGTATTTACTAATTTCAAGTAAATACATAAATTCTATTTCAATCTTTTTTAAAAAATACAATTTTGTTTGCTCTATCAATTGATCAGAGGCATGGATTTTGTGGCTAGCTAGGTCATTGCACATGTGTATCACTCTTCCTTTCTCTATTTCATGGTTCTCATAGATAATATGATTGCGCCATAATTATCCTAATTTATTTTGCTTTTATATTTTTGGTTGTATCATTTCACTTTTTGCTCTGCCATTTCCCAAATCATTTATATAGAAGGCATTATTTCATATTTTCTCATTCCTAGAATAAGCTGCACATGAAGACATCACTGGTTCTCATTTTCAGTCTGTACCTTTGAATATGGAGGAACATCTTTCCTCTGTTCTCCATCAATTCCCTACTCTCCAGTTAGAATAATTTCGAATAGTAAAATTAGAAAAAGAGAATATAAATCATGGTGAAAAAAATATGCAGAAAATTCACCGGATATTTCTGACCAGTTCAAACAATGTGAACTGTTAGGGAAATACATGGAAACCTCATTCCCACTGACTCTCAAAGTCTCTGCTTAGTGAATTCTTAGAAAGATGAGGAACAAGATGAAAAAGTAAGGAATAGTATCAATTGCAAGACAAAAAATGGAGAAGGATCCAAGTAAATTTCTTCATTGGGCTACTGAAAATATTCAGCTTACTACAGTGCGGAAACTACTTTTCAAAAAGGCCACTCATGTGAATAATAGGGGATGATGATGAGTATACCCCACTTCATCTGGAAGCCGACAGTGGACCCTTAGACATTGTCCATGAGTTGGTGGCTCAAGTGGCAAATGCAATAACTGTAGATGGCTGGACACCCCTGCACAGTGTATATATGCAGAATAATACCAGACTGGCTTCTTTCTTACTTCATCATGATACAGATACCAATGCCCTAACTAAAGGCCTCTTGACCCCCTTACATCTTGTGCTGAGAATTGAGATAGCAAAGATACACTGGATCTCCTTCTGTTGAACCATTATATAAACCAGGCGTGAAGAACAACTTAGAAGAAACTGCATTTGAAATTGCCCAAAGGATAAGTATTTATCACTACCTCTATGAAGCTGTGGAAGGCTGTACAAATTGTTCTCTTAAGTCCTAATGGTCGGGTTAAGTTTCTTAAATTTCAAAAATGCAAGTCCATCCTTTGTGTCCATACAAAATATTTCCACAATCCAAATAAGGACAATATCTTTTTTTTTTTTTTTTGCTCGGTCATGGGGCTTGAACACTGGGCCTGGGCGCTATGCCTGTGCTCTTCAGCTCAAGGTGAGTGCTCTACCGCTTGAGCCACAGCTTCACTTCCAGTTTTCTAGTGGTTTATTGGAGATAAGAGTCTCACGGACTTTCCTTCCCGGGCTGGCTTTGAACCGTGAGCCTTAGATCTCAGCGTCCTGAGTAGCTAGGATTACAGGAGTGAGCCACCAGCGCCCGGCAACACCAATACTTACTGTAAAAATTCATGAATTCCGTGGAATTCTTCCAAGTGAATTGCCTGCATTGGATGTTAAAATGAATTCAAGAGTTTTTGTATACATGTATAATGATTTCTGCAGAGTTTGTGATTTTTTAATCAGAAATAATTTTAACGTATCTGTTGAAATGAGTAGTACAGAAACTAAAGTATTTCTGGTGGTTGTCTGAAAAAGAATATTTTAAAATATTCTATATTCTATGTTTGCATAATGTCCATAATTTATTTTATTCTTTCCTAGATATACTTTGAATTCTATATTATTTTATAATATATAGGTTCATTAATGTGTCCTTTCAGATTGTATTCCATATAGAAAGTTTTAGATTCCTTTTTTGCGTAGGTCCTAATATTATTTTTCTTTGGGATAAAATGACAATTTTGTCTAATTTCAAAAGTTTTGTAAAGTTTATGCTATGTAAACGCCTTTCTGAGGTGAAGATTTAATACACTAATGCCAAACTAAATTTAATTTAAAGGAATTACGTTTGTTGTTACACTTGTTATTTTGTAATCAACTTTTTTTTTTTTTTAGGTCCGGTCCTGGGGCCTGAACTCTGGGCCTGGGCGCTGTTCCTCAGCTCTTCAGCTCAAGGCTAGAGCTCTACCACTGAAGCCACAGCGCCACTTCCGGCTTTTTTCTTTTTGCTTGTGTGGTGCTGAGGAATCGAACCCAGGGCCTCGAGCATGCAAGGCAAGCGCTCTACCACTGAGTCACCTTCCCAGGGCTGTAATCAACTTTTTAATAACTGTTTTTCATTCCTTGCATCTGAAGAATGAAAAATACGGAATACTTCACAAATTTTCATATCATCCATGTGCAATTGCCATGTTAATCTCTGTATTGTAATTTGGGAATACGTGCTGCTGAAGCATGTAGTATCTTCTAAATTTAAGTAGTTAGTGATGCAATCTTTATACAGGCTTATATCCGTGGGTGCCTACTTGGAACAAGGAAATCTTATTGTTCCTAACAATGCTATTATTTCCCTAAAATTCTGTGAATAGGGGAAAAATTACATGTTCAATCGATTGCTCACATTTGCAATTTTTTTTGTCAATGAAAATTTTAAGTCTTTTTCATTTGGAATTTGATCATACTTTCAATAATTTATAGCTAGGTCCAAAGGTGATGGCTTTTTCAAGTACTTATTGATCCAACTGAATTAGGTTTGTGGAGCTAATGGATTCAAAGTAAGCCTTGCTTAAGAGCTACTTATAACATTCTGCAGCTGACATTTTCCCAAATGAGGTCTTACTGGCACAAATGTCTACCTGACCCTTTACTCTTCTCCCATGTAGGAACAGACCAATCAGAATATCTTACCCTGACAACATAGATTCTTTTACTTGAACAAAACTTAAATGTTACAAGGGATCATAGAGAGATGAACAGTTCAGTCAGAAGTGTTCAGACTAGAAGGTATTTTATCAAAATATAATTGTTTATTATATCTAACATTTCAAAAGTAGCTAAAGCCAAGAAGGTGAAAAAATTGATCATATGCGTGATTACTTAATGTCCTGGCCTGTCTACCATCCAACCAGGCAGGAACTTACACCACTGCATTTCTATCACGAAATATTTTCATAGTTGCGGGAGAAGTCCAGATGTTTCTCCTCATTATTAGGCCTTTAATTGGTAATGTTTTAATGGTAAAGCTTTAGGTCCAACTCTATCAAACACTGAGGTACAGATAATGGAATAATACTTTAAAAGAGAGTTGCCTTTGATACTGTAACCACAACAGAACAATGCAAAACATGTGTCTTTTTCTTATATTATATAGTTATATATTTTATATTTATATGTGCTGATTTTATATTTCACACAGTGAAACTTACTAGAATTAGTTGATAATTTCACTAATAAATTAATATTTATTTATTCCAATAAATAGAATAGGAATATAAATAATTAGGTTTAAAATGTATATTAGAATATATAAAGTATCAGAGCCATGTCTTTGGTATAAACTTGTGATACATTCTAACTGTTCTTGGTCTTCTGAATTCACATGGTAAAAAAAACAATGTTGTTTTCCGCTAATCTAAAAGGGATTTTGCTCTGCTTCTCTGTTTATTGTTTTAACTCGCTGGTCCCAAACTGTTTTTCTCCATATTTCTGAAGCAATCCTACTAATTATGCCCAAATTTTGCTGATAAGGTGTCTAACAAATATTATTCTTCTGCATGACACAATGATTCCTAGGATCCCAGGTCCCAGTTATCGGCATCATCAGATAACAGAGGCAAGACTTCTCACCAAGGCCCATGCAACATGCCAACACAAAGTATTTGAAGATCCATCTCAAGTTCTAATTTCCTATATTTAAGGGCCCCAATTCCTTGAGATGCAGGAATTAGCAGTAAGCAATTGTGAAATGCACGGCAACTTAAAATGAAAGATGAGATCACAAAATTTGAGAGTATGTATGACAATTCAAACATTCAACTTACAGCTGACCAGCCCATGAGTGAACAAGTTCACAAAGTGTCATAAGATTATTTTTAATACCCCTCCCCTATGATTAATGAAAGATTTTAGTCCTGCATAAGTGAGCCAAAAAGTAGTTCCTGGAAGGATAGATCGATAATTGGTCTACCAAGGCCCAGAAAAATTTACTTAGAGTTCAAATGTAATTCAGAAAAATATTGAGAAGATCCTTAGTGCTTCAAAACCCTGGGACTTCAGTACAACATATTTCAGTGGTATAAAAATGTCACTCTCAAACCAATGATGATCTACATCTAATATTCTGAAAATTATTCCTTTTCAAATTAACTTTTTAAAATCACATTCGCCAAAATAACATTTGACAAGTAGATGATACTTAGTGACATTACAAGTTTTTCAAGTGTAGGGAGCAAGTTACAATAGAGTTGAATTATTTACCCAGCACTAATGCCCAACACGTTCAACCATTCATTAAAGTGTAGAAATAGTACCACCCACAATTTGTGTTTTTCAGTAAGGGCCTTCGAGAAATGTGTTAGATAGATCAGCCTCCCAAATTTCAAACCCAAATATTAGCTAATAAAGTCAATGTCATCATTTAATAAGGTACATTTTAAAAAGTCACAAGTAGTTGTCTTATCATATGTAATAATATGTTTTCCCTATCTGTCTAACATAGGAAGAAATATGACTTAAGTCTTGAATATGGGTACTCATCAGAGATATGACAAACATAAAATCTGTCTTCTATTTCTATCATATTCCTCTATAGGAATAAATTTTAGTATTCTTCTTTTTCCAAAACTTATAGGTAGTAGAAAATATTATCCCATGTAAAATAAAACAATCACACCATTGTACAAAGCCATTTATAAGAACTGGTAGTTAGGAATACATTCTATGCCAATGTTTTTACTTTCTTTTTGATTAAAGATTAATCTTCCAAATGGATGAGAATAAAATCATGGTTAGGTGCTTCACGTCTCCTGTCTTGCAAATTTGAATGAATTATGGAAATATAAGCTGACATCAGTTCAAGCATATGCAGTATGGAAACTCCATGAAATATACATAAACCTTTCAAAGTATTAATAGACAGTGTAACAGGATGACTATCAGGAAGTTGAAAACAGAAAGGAATTATAGTAAAGACACAGAATGAATGAAAAATGAACAAGGGGCAAGTACAGCTAGAATACTCAATCTACACATATGATAAAGGAAGTGGTAAATCTGAAATAAATCTTGGAGAAGGGGTTGGTTGAGAATGATGGAAGGAGTGACTCTGATCCAAGAGCATTGGACAATTAGATGGATATATTTAATTGTAACACTTGCACAACCTTTTGAAATTCAGTTTAAAAACACAACAAAAAACAAAAACACACAAAAATCACAACCAATCTGAAATCTCTAGAAAGTATGAATATGACCTCCACAAATTTTAAGCAGTTAATGAAGGAAGGGTCGTCATGGGAAAAGCAAACAAAGCTATACAAAGAGAGAAGTTTGGGATAGGGGAGAATTTTGAACAGATTTAAATAGATTGTCTAAGGTTATAAATCACCTACATCTGCTGCAAATATTATCTTTCTTCTATGAGTTCTCTGTCTGAACTGGATAATCCAGTCGTGAGACACACTTGATAGCTTGTGAAGACAGAATGGAAGAAACAAGATCAAGAACCCATTACTCCACTGGAGAGAAAACAATCCTCTATGCTTTCTCTAATCTCTTCACTACTCTTTCTTCATACTATTAAGTCAATTGATTTTGAATTATATTTTTCCTTCTTTCTTCTGACAAAGTAATTGGTCAAAGTAATTCCTTAAATATTATTTGCCATTTTCTTCTTTCATGCTGTTTAATTGGCCAAGCAAGTCTATTAAACTTCCCTCTTGCATTTGGTTGCCCTGAAACTTAATGTAAAACGTTGTCTCCAGAAAACAGTCCAAGAAGCTGTGATCACAAATATTTGGCTGTATTTTTTCTTTTACCTTGAAAATCTTCTTGTGTCTAAAGTGCCCACAAAAATAAGTAATCCATCACTTTTTGGTTCAATCCATTCTAACCTAAAAGATATATTTTGCTAAGAAGATGGTTAGAGGAAACTGAAAAATACTGCACTTTTATCTTCTATCTTAATACTCTCCTTAGATACCATATCAGGAACAATGAAGTTATTCTATGCAAAATTATTTCAATAGATGATTTTTCTCTTGGTCTTGCATTTGTTCACCAAGATGTATGGAGGAGCGTAGAGTTAAATAACCTATACCTAGGAAGACAGTGTCTGTTACAAAAGGACAATGCTTCTATGTCCTGCTTCTATGTCCTCCTCTTAGCTCTTGCCTGATTTCCAATTAATCACAGCATTTTGGCTTCAAGTTTAGTGAAGCTGAAGGACTATATGGGCTCCACCACTGTTACATCTTCATGATTTCTCTTTTAAAACTATTTAAGTTGCTTCATTTGGATGTGGAATTTATTTTCATGTCTTCATTCAATCTGTTCTGCATTGTAGTGAGCCAAATAGGCTCTGTAAAATCACTTTTTGGTAGTAAAATTACTAACACAATTTAGTGCTGGGAAGTTGGCTCTTTGGTACAGCGCTTGCCTTGAATGCCTAAGGCCCTGGGTTCGATTCCTCAGCACCCCATAAGCAAAAAGAAAAAAGCCGGAAGTGGTGCTGTGGCTCAAGTGGTAGAGCGCTAGCCTTGACCTGAAGAGCTGAGGGACAGCGCCGAGGCTCAGAGTTCAGGCACCACGACTGGACATCCAAAAAACATATTAACACAATTTATATAAAAAAGTTTGGCCTCCCTTCACTGCTGAAGCCAATACGCTTAGCAAGGCTTTCTAAGAACTATGTTTTCTTACCTTTTCCATTTGCTCAATTCTTTTCTGAACCCAAAACATTTTGGCTTATGTAATAAGAGAAGTCTTCACTATTTCATGTTATTAAGGATATTATTTTTTGTGAG
The DNA here is from genome assembly GCF_019054845.1 of Dipodomys spectabilis. Classification (NCBI taxonomy): domain Eukaryota; kingdom Metazoa; phylum Chordata; class Mammalia; order Rodentia; family Heteromyidae; genus Dipodomys; species Dipodomys spectabilis. The sequence continues at coordinate 30,302 of NW_024871318.1, read as the reverse complement.
CCACTTAGAAATGTGAAATCATTGGTTTGAAGTATCCAATCAGATTTTTTTCTGTGTTTCACTGCTTCACATGCAAAGACATTGTAGAAAATGTTACAAACAGAAATGTGTAATCCCAACACCTTCTTTCATTGTGGAGGGCACTTTCTCCCTAAATATTTTGACTCAAATTATCTTTTTCAGAGAATTACGGTTTGGTAATTAAAGGTAAATTCACAAAATTGATGTCTTATTTTTTAAGAATTTGAATTTAAATTCCAGTATATCCTTGTTTCAACATAAGAATGTATTTCCTGGGTAAGGATAATTCCAAGGGAACCTACAGGATTTAGAGCAACGTTTCTGAGGTTTGTTTGTTTAGTGTGAAAATGAGCATCTTCACCCACATTGCTTCCTCTCTACTAAGTCTCCGTGGATTTCTTTGCATGAAAGCCTATTCTCCCAGGCAATTTTAAATTTTCTTAATAGGCTAAGTTGTTAAAAATTTTGAACAATTCAAATTTACCTGTCTTAACTTTAAAACCCTTGAAATACCTTTATCAGAACTGCGAATTCACAAATCCTAATTCCACCTTTACCATCAAAAAGTTAACATGCTGTTTTCATGATATGGTGTCCATGCAGCTATTATTTTCCAGTGGTTTTGTACTGCGTATACATAACCATATAAGCTGATGCTAAGCAAAATGAATTCCAAGATATGGAACCAGATTTTTTCAATTGTGGTTGTTGTTTTTGATGAACTATGTGATTTGTTTTCTCTGGGTTTTCCCCCTATTGTTCATTCCTGCTGTATTTGATTTTGTATTGTGTATGCATTTACCTTAAATAGGGAAGGGAAGAGGAAGAGCAAAATGGTGAGACAAATGACAAAGGGAAAACCAATGCAATAGCAACACTCCCAAGACAATATATTGGAAATGTACATTACAGCTTGTGAGGGGTGAAGGAAAACTGTGAGAAAAATGAGGGGGGGGTAACAAGTTTGAAATGTTTTGTATTTACTACCTTACAATTATTGTAACCTCACTGTACATCAATTTGATAATAAAATTGAAAAAATAAGCTGCATAAAATGTAATTTCACTGTATTAGCACAGTAAATATTATTCTTTATGTAGTAATATTTTAAAAATCAGTACTATTTGACATCCAATTCAAATTAATTACCACTTCTTTATCAGAGGGTCATCAACGTGATTGTTATCCAACTAGACAATATTTTCATAATATACTTGCCGAATTTTTTGAAAAAGAATAAATTTAATACTTTCTAATTCTAAAACAGAAAACCACTTTAATGCTATGGAAGCCCAAAACATTTAAAATTAACTAAGTTGTTAAGAGGACAGAATACATGTGTTCTTCAAAATTCCTATGAGAAATAACTACTCATAATTACTCATTTTTAAATTCTCAACATTCCATACCTGAGAGATTCAAAACAGTACTTTTTTGCATGTTATGAAATTCTGCAATAGATGCAGTTTCCAATGGGGTGTTAAAGATTGAGAAGTCAACAGAAAAATAGCCACATTCTTGTAGAGGAGAAAACTATGAAGCATCTGTAATAATTAATTCGTCAAGAGTAAGCAATTTTTTTTTATCAGAGTAAGCTGTTATTTCTATGACCATCAATCCCAAGATTTATACCATGAAGTCATCCTAGCCCAACAGTTTCCAACTTGTAAGGGGCACCTTAAAATTCCTTAATTCATATCATGAATAGCTTATCTCTATTGTGAAAAATACTACACCTCTGCTAATGTGATTTCCTCCGTGTTCTGGAAAGACACCACAATAAACTGAGCTGCATCATTTTTCCTCACTTGCAAATATTATTTATATTTATACTTTTTTAATTATCATAGATATTGAGGAAGCTAAGAGCAGAAAATTATGGTTCAAAGCCCACTCTGGCAAGAGGTTTCTTAGAATCTTATCTCCAATATACTTCTCCGTAAAAGCCAGACACAATGTGGCACTGAGGTTGAAGTGGTAGGGCAGGAGCCTTGAGCATAAACAGGCTCAGAGACACTGTCCAGGCCAAGAGTTCAAGCTCTAAGCAAACCAATAAAACAAAAACAACGTTGAATACAAACCCCAAACCTAGCATTTTCCTCAACGTATACAGAGGCACGTAAATAAGGAAATGGCTTCCTGTGTTACTTATAGGTTGAAGAAAGAAGATGTCACAGAATTACTCTCTTCATACCATTTTAAACTAAACCCTCAAAAAATGCTGTTTTTATAAATTTATAAATTACTGTCATCCATTTGTTGGCAACTCTGTCTAGATTATTCACATTAACATGGTATACATGAGCTGTGGGAATTATCTATTTACTATATTCTAATTATAACTCTCCTGAAAGAATATTCTAGGAAAATAGAGTGCCAGAATCATTTGTGAATTTTTCAATTAATCCCTCTACTTAAAAAGAATTTTGTAGTATCCTATAGAATATAAGATTACAAACAAAACCAAAATATATATTTTAAATCTAAATTCTAATTTATCAAGGTCTACAAAGTCCTACATTAGATGAACTTTGCGATTTCTCCAGGCTTATGCTTTTGTAATTCTTCAACATTTCTTTGGAATCCAACAGAATGTTGCTTACTCACTTTTGCAAATTTTTGGATGGGAATAATGAGCCATTTTGCATCTAGAATGTTCTGTAATGAAGAGAGAATTTAAAACACAAGTGAGGATATATATGAGTTGCATTTCAATAGGAAAATTGACTTCTCAAAACATAATGAGAAAATTAGACCCAAATTCCAACTGTGTATTCCTTTCTTGTTGTTTTGTTTGTTTTATTGAGACAAAATTATTCTACCTGGTCCAGGGAAGATATTGCAATGTAGTTCCATTCTCTAATCTCCTGTCGAAGTGCTAGAATTCCAGGCTTGTATCACATTGCCCTGCCATAGTTTGTTTATTTACTCTAGAAACAGACTAGCAATTCTGAACTTCTCCTATGATCTTATCCACTAGACTGACTGCTTAGACTGTTTATGTACTATTTTCAAAGATGTTCTAACATTTGACACAAGATATGAACATTTTCATATGCACCTAGAGGGTTCCCTGATTCATTCCTCCATGAATCCTATCCCATTAATAATGTTGCTTGACTCTCTTACTATCTCTGATTCCTACCTATGTAAGATTCTCAACTTTTGGGGGGAAATTTCACTTGAGGGCTTTCTAATATTAAAAATTATCGCTTGATTCTAGTCTTAATTTGGACATATTTTTATTGTTTTCTAACTTTTCTACATATTCTGAGAATTGTTTTATTTGTGTATTTTTGTGTGCACATATAAATCCCTCTGTGTGTATGTGTATGTTTGTATGTATGTATGCACAAACCTCAAGCTCTTATTCAGCAATCTTGCTCATGACTGGTATTCCAGCTTTTGGCTGTTTAATTATAGGTAGTGTCTCAAAGCCTGTTCTGCCCAGGCTGGATGCAAATTGAACTTCTCAGACTCCTTTACATTCTTAGGTTTTATTTTTCCAGGAGTATCAACTTTTAAACTACAAACACTTTTGTGAGTGTAAAGTCTATCCTGTAGCCCAGATTTTTAATGCAAGAATTAATATAAAGATTGATGGACATATACATTACATATCTTGAGTGTACACTGTTAGAAATGTGATCCTAAGCTCGGTGTGGTGAGATCTGAGGATTGGGATTTAAAGCCAGCCCAGGTAGGAAAGTCCTGGAGACTCTTTTCTCCAATAACTACCAGAAAACTGGGAGTGGCACTGTGGCTCAAGTGAAAGGGCACTAGCCTTGAGCTTCGTTGCAGAAGGACAGCACCCAGTCCCAGATTTCAAGTACCATGACCAACCACTACAAAAAGAATATAAGAAAAGGAAAAAAAAGAAATGTGATCTTAGCCACCAGATTCATTGCTAGTATAATTCCGGTTCTTTCAAGATAGATTCTTTTTTTCCAGTTAAGTCCATTATCTCATATATGACTTGCATTGGAAACAGAATCATTCTTCCATTCTTCTTTTTACAAAATTAGGTGATTAGCAAGCGTGATTTAGAAAGGAAGTGGCTTCATGTTCCATATAGGAGTAATGCTTTCTCTATATCACTCCCATAAATCTACATACTGGACTTAGCTTTATTGTTTCAATGTTGTCTTATTTGTAGAGTCTTCTATATTTTACTGAGCCCTTTTATATAAACACAGAACTTCTCTCTCTTATTATTGCTATTGTTTCTCTTACTGTTAACTCATGTACAATTGGGAAATTAAGGCACAGCACATAAACTCACAAAAAATGATCTGAGAACCTTCTTCCAATTTAAAATTCACCTTAATTTACAGAGCACTAAAGAAGTTTGAACAAAATGTACTCATGAATAAAGTATTCATAAGCAATTTAAATTTCATATTTTCTCTTTACTAAGTTGTCTCTGAAACACGTGTTACTTCATGTCTAAATGTGTCCTTGTGCTGTTTCAATGAAGTCAGAAAACATTCATTTTATCTCTAGCAGCACCATAGATTGTTACTGGAAGTAAGTGGAAGTAACTGTTACTAGATGTGGAAATTGATCTCAGGAGAGGAATTGAACATAGAGGAATGACAAAGTTCAAGTTAATATTTGCTTTCCTTTTTACTGTACAAGGAAAGAATTCAATGTTTGAAGGAAACTTTCTCCTTGACATTTTTGAGTGTGTTCTTTACTCATATAAAACTTGTCTGTAAACTTGTAGTTGAGAATATTACAGAAGGAAACAATATGCCATTTGAAGTCCAGCATAGAACAAAAGGAAATAACTTTGTTTTAAAAATGTTCTACTGCAAAGAAACAAAGATATGGAGGTTTTGAAGTGTCTTATGGATGGATATTTCACTCCTGAGATGATTCTCTTGTTGCAGGAGTCATTTATCAATTCGTTTAGTCTGGTCCTGAGTTTTCCATAGCAATAAAGATTTCAAAAATGCAGGATCCAGTGAGTATGATCAGCAAAACCAGCCTCTTCTCAGACCACTTTAAGGAGAGTCCCAAAGAAATACCTAGGGTTTGTGTTTTTTGCTTGTTTGTTTACTTTGTGCTGGTTCTGGGGCTTGAACTCAGAGGCTGGACCCTGTCCCTGAACAGTTGTCCTTCTTTCCCACCTGCCCACAAAGCTATTACACTACTGCTTGAGCCAAAACTTCACTTCTGTTTTTTTGGTGTTTAATTACAGATAAGAGTTTGACAGACTCTCATGCCTGGTTGGCTTTGAACTAAGACAGTAAGAAAGCTAAGTGACATCAACTGGATGGACTTCTCTTTTGAACCAAGAAATATTAGATGAAGTTTACTATACAGCTAATATTTGACAATTTTTAAAGAAGAGAATATGTTCAGCAAAGAAGCCATAACTTAAATAACTCAGCAAAAGTACGTGCACTGACTCCATTGGGAAGATTACTATTGACTTCATCATTCCTTTGGGGGAAACTTAAACCCATATTTGCACTTTTTTGTTGATTGTGGGTATGGAACACTGATTCTGGGCACTGCCTCTCAGCTCTTCAGCTCATCTAGAATGCTCTACAACTTTAGCTACAGCACCACTTCTGGGTTTCTGGTGGCTAAATGAAGATAAGTGTTTCATGGACTTTCCTGACCAGGCTGGATTTGAACCACAATCCTCTGGTTTCAACCTCCTGAGTAGCTAGGATTACAGGCATGAGCCACCAGCACCAGGCTTATATTTGCATTTATGTGCACTGAATGACACTGTGTAGACAAAGAATGGAAATTTTAACCAAATGATGACATTGCAGCTTTTTAGAAAAATTGAGATAGCAGTAAATATGTCCTCCTTTTCCATTTTGTTTCATTAATGACTCATGAGCTATGGGACTCTTACATTAGCATCCTGTGACGTCTGTATAGGTGTAGTTAATATCAGTAAAGGTTTATAGACAAATATAGAAAGACAGATGTTTAGAAAGCAAAGAGATCAGGTATGAAAGAACAGCATAGAAGGAGATACATTTATCTAGCCTAAGAGATTTAGAATGCTAAAGGCAATGAGGAATAAGCCTAGTTGATAACTAGTTCTTCAATAACCAAAAATGGTTTCCTAGAACTGTTTCTGTTATACCTTAGTCACTATCATTTCTTTCCTTCCATCTGCAGTTATTCCTTCTCTTCTGTCACAACTGTTAATTAGCCTCTGCCTTTTTGGTGCTATAACTGTCCAAAATGATTTCCAAATCTCACTTAGACTACCCTTATCATTGTGATTAGCAGAGACCCCACTCAAAAGCCTGGAATCTTTGAATTTCCAGAATTAATATTCACCTGACATCTAAGCACGTTCCTGGCATTAATTGCCATGACCTAATGAACAAAACTTTTTTTTTCAACACACTATCCTAACATAGGTAAAGTACATGAATTAGGGACTATTGTCAAGTATCAGTATGGAAGGAACAATTATATATTCCAAGTTTGGGTTCTTTATTTTGTATTTACTAACTAAATGTTCATTGTTGTTGTTTTGGCAGTCCTGGGGCTGAAACTCAGGGCTTGGGAATTATTCCTCAACTTTTTTTTTTTTCTCTCAATTCTAACCCTCTACCACTTGAGGCACAGGACCACTTCCAGTGTTTCTTTTTCAGTTTATGTGTTACTGAGGAATTGAACCCAGGGTCTCCTGCATGCTTAGGCAATCATTTTACCGTGAAGTCCCATTCCCAGAACCCTAAATGACTCTCTTAAGATGGCATTACATTTTCATTCTGTAACTATGTATCATAATTTTAGCCAGAAATTTTTGCTAGAAAAGGGCATTGATCACAGTACTGAATACAGTAAGGCTAGATGGACAATGAATAACTGTCACGGTCTAGCCAGGGCACAGAGGGCCTCATGGAGCTGGTACAACAGCCTGAACGAGACAGCTCCTGACCCACAGCCCACCTCCAGAATGAGAGGGCCACCTTGGTACCAACCACGTTGGGGATGCTGGGCCACCTCCTCCAGCACCCATTCAATCAGTTCCTGAGAGAGAGAGAAAAAAAGAAAGAAGGTCAGAATTACACTTAAGCCAGGTTCCTGTGGCTCAGGCCTATAATACTAAGTACAATGGAGGCTGAGATATGAGGATTGTGGTTTATAGCCAGCCCGGGCAGGAACACCTGTAAGACTCTTATTTCCAAAGAACCACAAAAAAACTGGAAGTGGAGCTGTGACTCAAGTGGTAGAGTGCTAGGTTTGAGCTGAGGATCTCAGGGAGCTGGCCCAGGCCCAGAGTTCAAGCCCCACAACTGAAAAGAAGTGGACTTCTCACCACAAGAAGTAGATTGAATAACACCCATTGTCCTAGGGAGCATGGCAGGGATGTCAGGCCCAGCTTCCTGTCAGCTGGGAGTCATGAGTAGGTCACTCAGCTTCTCTGTGCCTCAGTTTCCCCAGCTTCAAAACTGAACAAAGTGAAGGATCCCGTTCCTCATGGGGATTGGGTATTAAAGAGAGTCATGTTTTGTTTCATAATCCTATACCAGTCACAACATTAATAACACCCACCATCTGAGATCTTTCCAGGTATCTTCCTGTCATATTCTCACAGAACTGCCAAAAACCATATCTGACAGCCCCTCCCTCTGTGCCTGGCCCTGCTCCAGAGATCCCTCTGTATTAATCCCTTGTTTCTTCACAACTGTCCCATGAGGAGATTGAGGTCCAATGGTTGAGACCCAACCCAGAGCTTCACCTGTGGTCAAAAATGGGCTGCCGTGGTCTGAGTTTGGGACAATCCATCTAAACCACTGACTGAGCATGGCTCTACATGTCTACCATTCCAACTATAGAAGACAGGGCCCGGTGGCTCATGCCTGTCACAGACAGGAGGACTGTGATCCACCCCAGTCTGAGCATATATTAATTCTCCATCTCAGAAATGCCCAAGACAGAAAAGCTGGTAGAAGATCTGACTGGCAAGCCTAAGGCCTTGAGGTCAAATCCTAATATACCAAAAAGAACCAGAGTCCCAGTGCCAGAGGCTCATGCCTTTAATCCTAGATACTCAGGAGGTTGAGATCTGAAGATAACAGCTCAAGATTTAAAATTGGGTTGGCCTCGCCCATCAGAGGTCATGATGAGAAGACCCAGAATCTGACCTATGCTGTTGCACTCCATACTAGCAGGACTCATATCTTTACTAAGTGTGGCCATGCTCTCTGTCCTCTGGAAAGCCATCCCCTGCAGGCTGCACTCCTAGGTCCTCCCAAGCTCCCACTGCCACCAACCAGGCCCAAGGGCATACGCAGCTCCAGGGCACACAGATCCCTTATTCTTGTAATTTAACAGTGCTGTGTCCCCTTCAAGCATCTCACCCTTCTAGGCTCCCAGACCTCAACTATGAAGCCCATGCATTCCCCAAAAATAGCAGGTAGAAGTTACCAAAGCATTCAGCCTCCTTGTTACAACCCACTTCTACACACACACACACACACACACACACACATCCAGACCGGTGACAGAAGACTCATCCATGGGGTACCTGCAATTTGCCAACTGATGACACACCTGAGCACAGTCAGGCTGTACAAGGAGAAAGATGATCTCTCTCTTTGTCTCTCTGTCTCTGGCTCTGTGTCTTCAGGTGAAAGGACGACTGAGCACAGAAAACAAGGGTTCACACAGCAAGGGGGATCTATCTTCTGCATCCAACACCTCCCATCCCCAGAAAAAGGGAAAAGACCGCAGAAGGCAGGTGTGTACATGCTGCTCCCCACCTCTGACTAAAACCACCAGGTTCCCACCAGGGAAAGGAAGGGTGCAGATGTGCGGCTGTGTGGCTCCCATTGCTCCAGGCCAGGGGCTCTGTGGCATCCACTCCTCACGTAACCCTGCATCTCCCCATTTCCTGGGACACTAGACGCTGGGGATGGGAATGGGATCCTGGGTCAACACCCACCCCCACCCCTGAGGCACATTTATGGCAGGGCGTGGCCCAGACTGTGGGGCACAGAGGAGGTGCGGGTCCTGGTCTGGAGGGGGGGTTATATGGGGACGCAGGGAGCGGGCCTATGTGGCCACCACTCACATGTGCTGCAGGCAAAATCTGTTGGCAGCTGCTCCATGTGGGGTGAACAGCAATGGCAGTGGTATGGCAGACATCAGGCTCAGAGCAGAGGACAAGGAGGCCAGGACCAGGTCAGGCCCACAAGCTGGCTGGTGGCGCACCATTGCACCATTGCCTGAGGAATCCAAGAGGCAACCTGGGTTTGAGCCAGCAGCACCAGGTTTGAAATGCTGTGCCACGGGGAAGGTGAGAAGGGGGCCAGAGCACAGGCAGGCACATGGTGGGCCTGAGCAAGGCCTCTCCTCCTAGGCCTCGAGTCTCTTGCTCATCACTCAGCCACCTCTACCTTCCTCAACTGCTGGTAGTGGTGTCAACCAACAGAGGGAATCCCAGTGCTACTGGGCAGCATGGAATGTGGACATGGCCAGCATTCTTGTATCCCATTGGTCAGAAAGAACCATGAAAGAATGGAGGTGTGGCCAGAATCCTGTGATGCAGGCAGAATGGGCAGAGTCAAGATGATGGCAGCCCCTTTCCCAGAGAACTCTGTGCAATCCAGTTGGGGACAAGAAGATGACCTGCTTTATCTGGATGGCTGCACAGATTGTTGTGTATGTCTATTTGTTCCCAGTCCCAGACCTTGAACTCAGGATCTGGGCACAGTCTGTGAGCTGCTTTTGATCAAGGCTAATCCTCTACCAATGGAGCCACACGGGTTTACTTCTGGTTTTGTTGGCACAAGCTGGGCAGGAGTCTCAAGGACTTTCCTGCCTAGGGTGACTTTGACCATGATCCTCCTATCACAGCCTTGTAAGTATCAAGGAGGACTGCTGGGAGACACTGATGCCTGCCTAATCATTGGTCTTACTGATGTATTTGGACAGATCTGTGAGTTCCCTATCCTCAGGTTTAAGTGGTAGGAGCTGGAGCCCACAGTTGGAATCGTGGTCCTGCCACCTCCAAATGGCAGGAGATCCTAAGAAACTCATTACTATTCATATGATTATCAATGGAATGTGATGTATGTCATGATTAAATGGGCAGTTCTTGAATGATTCAAGGTTAAAATTATACACAATTATATTATAGGACACTGGTCGATTTTAATTAATACTTTATGAAGCATTTAAACAATCACATTCATTAAATGGAGCCCAAATGAAATACCTAAGAATTGAGCATCACATAGCTTGGAGATGCCATTTTTTCTGCCAGCACTGGGATTTGAACTCTTGGTCTGGGTAACACTTGTTGCACTGTGTGGGAAGGGGAAGCTTGCCTCCTTGAATTCAAGAAATTCAGGTCTGTTCCTTAGGCCTGAAATCAATGCCCACCACTAGAAAACATCCTATTTGTGTGCATTTTAAGTATATGATTTATATTTATATACATACGTTGCATTCAGTGTAGTTATTCATTTTATTTTTTGTTTTATTCATGTATTGACTGCTCATTTTATTGACTATTATGACACGTAGAACAGTGCTTACATTGATTACATAGGATATAGGTTTGTATATATATTGGACTTCATACCTGACACCCAAGACTTTCACAGAAAAGGAAAACATGTGTCATCATCAGCTTCTTACTCCACGATTCATTGTTTGGGAATGCTGGTATCTGAATCACAGCCTGCAAGACCCAATTCATGAATGGGTGAGTGTCAGCATGCCATCTTGTGGCAAATTCAGCTGACAGGCAGTTCCCAGTACCTGAGATCGAGCCACAGCGGTTGACAAAATAAGAACAGACTGACATGCAGATGGTAGTACTGTAATAAATAAATATCTCTATAGAGTGCTAGAGATGCCTATACATTATTTAGTTATATAGACTACATTCCTACTAATTCTTGGGTATTTATTATGCCTCCATGTAATTACTGTCGTTTTCATTCTTAACAAAAGATTAATTAAATCAATCAATATCTGAAATTATTGCATTCCTGTAAATAATAGTATTCTTTTAATGCTTCATACATAATAAATAAAATCAGTCTCCTGAAATGATGGGTCTGATTTTATAGGAGCTTCATTCACGATCAACTAATTCAACTGTGACACTGATAGGATTACCTTGTTATTCCCATGGATGGGAATGAGTCTCTTAGTATCTCATGTCATTGATTGGTGTCAGGATGGGGATTCAAAATCAGGGCCTACATTGCCTATGGCTTCCCCAATAGTCTGCCAACCTTCAGCAATGCAAGGTGAAGTACCCTTTGCAACAGTGTCATTCAGACCCAAGAGGGTAACCATGCAAAGGAAGAAAACATAAAAAGGCCATCTCACCGCATTTTTCTGTATATTTTTGCCACACAAGGCCTGGGGGTCTAGGATCCTAGGATCTGCTGTGCGTCCAGTGGCTGCACCCCAGCACAGGATGATCGAAGCTGAAGCAGAGTTGCCACAATCTGAGTTCAAGCCCCCTGCTGAGTAAAAGAAATTAGCTCCCTGGCTTGCAATTCATCCCATTTATTCTGCCAGGCTTTGAATTTGATCTCAGGGTCTGGGTAAATCTACAACACTGTGGAAGAAGGGGAAGCTCACTGTACTTGAAGGTAAGAAAATTAGGCCTGTACTCTAAGCAAAATTCAAGCTCCAGCTTTGGAAAACATACTATTTATATACATTGTAAAGACAAGATTTGTACTTACTTATGGATGCTCAGTCCATACACATTTGATGTGGTTGTTCCTTGTACTTTTTGTTTTATTCATTTTTTACCATTGATTTTACAGTGATGACACCCATTGCCTTTATTACATTGATGACATCCTATTACATGGGATCTAAATTTGTAGACGTGTTCTTCATCAAGCCTGACACCCAGGACTCTCGGAGAAAAGGAAAAAAGGTTTCACACTTGGCTTCTTACTCCATGATCCAATTGTTGATAGTGCTAGGATCTGAACTCAGGTCCAGGCAGGACCAATTGGCAAATAGTTCAAGGTGAACACACCAGCCTGTTTGCAACAAAGGAGTTAGGCCATTCCCAGGATCTGTCATTGATCCCCAGGGTGGGCCACGATAGTCATAAATTCATAATTTAAACATAGGATCTAAATTTACATATATGTGTGGACAGCATCTTGCGTTTGATGTACTTCTCCTTATTGTCTGTCTTATGGAAGTATTGTGCAATTTACTGAGTAAGGTGACAGATATAACAGTACTTACATGGATGACAACCTATTGCCATGGCTATAGGGTTTCCTAAGCATTCTCCACCCTAGCTGAGACACAGGACTTTCACAGAAAAGGAAAAGAGGTGAATCGATGGGCTTATCACATCAGGATTCATCTTTTGGCAGTGTTGGGATTTGAACTCAGAGCCTACAGGCCCAATTGGGGAAAGGGTCAAGGGTCACCCGCCTGTGAGCAACGAAGGAGATAGGCCCTTCCCAGGACCTGACATCGAGTACCAGGGAGGGCCAAATAGTAATTAATTCATAATTTAAACATAGGATCTATATTTACATACATGTGTGGACAACATCTTGCATTTGGTGCACATATTCTCCTTATTTTGTGTCTAATTCATGGAGTTATTGTGTATTGTACTGAGTATGGTGACAAGTATAACTGTGCTGACATGGATGACAACCTGTTCCAATGGTTATAGGGTTGCCTATGCATTCTACATCCTAGTTGAGGCCCGGGATTTTCACAGGAGAGGAAAACATGTACAATGACTGGCTTCTGACAACAGAATGAATATTTTGTCAGTGCTAGGATTTGAACTTGAGTCTGAGTAGCTCTGTTGCACTTTGGGGGAAGGGGAAGCTCACCATCCTTGAAGACTAGAATGTCAGGCCTGGTCCAAGGCATGATTTGAAGCACCAGCACTGGATAAAATAACCTTTTTTAAACTTAGGATCTCTCTTTACCTACAGATGTGATATGCATCTTGCATTCAGTGTAGTTATTCTTTTTATTTTGTGTCTTATTCATGGATGTATTGTGTATTTTATTGAGTATGGTGATAGATATAGCTATGTTAACATGGATGACAACTTATTCCCATGGCTATAGAGTTGTCTATATAGAATTCTCCATCCTTGCTGAGACCCATGACTTTCATGGGACAGGAAAACAGGTGGATCAATTGGCTTCTCACATCAAAGTGAATCTTTTGGCAGTGCTGGGATTTGAACTCAAGGCCTAGCAGGCCCAATTGGTGAATGGCTCAGAATGGGTCATGGTGAACACACCAGCCTGTGAGGAACTAAGGACCTAGGCCATTCCCAAAACCTGACATGAAGCCCTGGTGGGGGCCAAAATAGTCATAAATTCATCATTTAAACAGAGGATCTATATTTCCATACATGGATGGCAGCATCTTGCATTTGGTGTAGTCATTCTCTTTATGTTGTGTCTTATTCATTGATGTATTGTGTATTTTCTTGAGTATTGGTTGACAGATATAACTGTTGTGACCTAGATGACAACCTATTCCCATGAGTATAGAGTTACCTATGCATTCTCTATCCTAGCTGAGACCCAGGACTTGCACAGCAAAGGAAAATAGGTGCAATGACTGGCTTCTCACATCAAGGTAAATCTTTTGGCAGTGCTGGGATTTGAACTCAAGGCCTAGCAAGCCCAATTGGTGAATGGGTCATGGTGAACACACCAGTCTGTGAGCCACTAAGTAGCTGGGCCTTTCCCAGGAACAGAGATCCAGCCCCAGGGAGGCCACAATAGTCCTGAATGGATCATTTAAACATGGGATATATATTCACATCTGTGTGTGGACTGCATTGTGCATTTAGTGTAATTATTCTACTTTGTATGCTATTCATGGATGTATTGTGTATTTTCTTGAGTATATGATGACAAGTATAACTGAGCTGGCATGGATAACAACCTATCCCCGTGGCCACAGGGTGGCCCATGCATTCTCCAGCCTAGCTGAGACCCAGGACTTGCACAGGAAAGGAAAACAAGTGCAACGATTGGCTTCTGACATCAGGGTGAATTTTGGCACTGCTGGGATCTCAACTCGGGACCTAGCAGACCCAAGTGACAAATGGGTCCATGTGAGCACACCAGCCTGTGAGACACTATTGAGGAAGGCCTTTCCCAGGACTTGAGATGGAGCCCTTAGGTAGGGAGTGGGGGGGGGGGGGTTCGGCACACAGCAGTCATCCCTTCATAAGTTGAAGGTAGTTCTTACACCCAGGACTCTTAGAGAAAAGGAAAACAGGTGTCACACTAGGCTTCTTACTCCATGATCCAATTGTTGGCAGTGCTGGGACCTGGACTCAGGGCCTAGCAGACCCAATTCGTGAATGGGTGTGTCAGCACAGCAACTTCTAGCCCAGCAAGCTGCCAGGCAGTTCGCAGACCCTGAGATTGAGCCACAGGGGTGGACAAAATAGCCATACATGGATAGGCAGGTGGTAGTATACCAATAAATATATATATTTGTATAGAGTGCCAGGGACATCTACCTATCAACTACATTCCTACCAACTCTTAGGTAATTACTGTGCCACCATTGAAGGAATAGGATTCTTTTCATGCTTAATAAACTATTCATTAAGATCACTCAGCGTGCTAGGATCATTGCATCTAATTTTAGACTAGACTGATGCACGCAGAAACTTCTGATTCAATCACGAGTTTGCTCACATTCCATCGGTATTTCGATGCACAGGAACGAGTCTCTTGGGATTTCCCCCATTGGTAGGTGTCAGGACCAGGACTCAAACTCAGGGCCTACATTGCTGCATGGTCTTATGGCTTCCCCAATATCCAGCTGGCTTTCACCAATGCAAGGTGAAGAACCCTTTGTAGGCATGTCATTAAGACCCAGGATGGCACCGTGGAAAGGAACAAAATGTAAAAAATCCATCCCGCGGCTTTCTCTCTCTCTCTCTCTCTCTCTCTCTCTCTCTCTCTCTCTCTCTGTGTGTGTGTGTGTGTGTGTGTGTGTGTGTGTTTTCCTGCAAGACTTCAAGGCCTAGGATCCCAGGATCGGCTATGGGCCAATGGCAGCCCGCCAACCTAAGATGATTGAAACTGAAGCAGAGTTTCCACAAACTTAGTTGAAATCCTCTCCTTGGTAATAATAATAATAATAAAATAAAGCACCCTGGATCAGAACTCACACCATTTTTCTGCCACAGCTGGGATTCTAACTCAAGTCTGGGTAAATCTATGGCACTGTGGGGGAATGGGAAGCTCACCCTCCTTGAAGACTACAATATCAGGCCAGGTTGCAGGGTCTGATTTGAAGCCCCAGCACTGGCAAAAATAATATATCAACCTATTTTACACATAGGATCTCTATTTACATACATGTGTGGAATGCATCATATGTTCAGTGTAGTTACTCTTTTATTGTGTGTCTTAGTCATGGATGCATTTTGTGTTTCATTGAGTATGATTACAGACATAACTGTGCCAACACAGATGACAACCTTTTCCTATGGCTATAGATTTGCCTATATAAAATTCTCCATCCTCCCTGAGACCTACGACTTTCACAGGACAGGAAAATAGGTGGATCGATGGGCTTCTCACATCAGATTTCATCTTTTGGCAGTATTTGGTTTTGAACTCAGAGCTTAGCAGGCCCAATTGGCAAAAGGGTCTAGGTGAGGATACTGGCCTGTGAGCAACGAAAGAGGTAGGTTGTACCCGGGACCTGAGATCGATCCCCGGTGGCACAATATTCATCCATTCATAAGCTGAAGCTAGTATGCTAATAAATACCTATTTGGACAGAGTAGGAGATGTGGCGGGCTGTGTTGGAATCCTATCTAACATGTGAGTATTGATTCTTGGATCTTTCCCATTGTCTCCAGTTCCTGAATGTGATTCTTATTGTCACACTTCATGAACTCTTAATTAAAAATAATCGTTGTGCCATATGTCTTGCCTATCATTTCCTATGAGAATCGTGCATGAAATAAACTCTTCCCTAGATCTGAATTCAACCCCTCATAAAATTTATAGACATGTTAAATATACAATTTATACTTACATCTATTTATTCACTCTATATTGTGTTTGTTGGAGTGATTCATTATGTTTTATTATTGATTTGTTTAGTTAGCATTTATTTTATGAACTGTAAGTGCACCTAAAACATTTATTACATTTATTCCCATCTATTACATAGCATGTAACTTTGCAGACATATTATGAACTTGCACAGAAAAGGAAAACAGGTGTCACACTAGAAATCTTACACCAGGAAGAAAATTTTGACAATTATGGGACCTGATCTGAAAGCCTGAGAGGCCCAATCCATGAATGGGTAAGTGTCAGCACTGCAGCCTCTAGCCCATTCAGCTGCCAAGTGGATCCCAGAACCTAGGATCAAGCCCCAGGTTTGGACAAAATAGCAGTAACTTTCTATGATGATGGTGGTATATAAATAAATACAAATTTAGGTATTTAGGTACTGCCAGAGCTGTCTATTTAGTATTCAATGACATATACTACGTTCCTACTAATTCTCATGTATTTAGTGAGGATTCCATTTAATCAATATTATTCTTTTTTTTTTCCTTTGGGTCTGGACGTGGGGCCTAAACTCTGGGCCTGGGCGCTGTCCCTCAGCTCTTCAGAACAAGGCTAGCACTCTACCACTGAGCCAACTTCCCAGCCCCCAATAGCATTCTTTTAATGCATAATAAACTATGAATTAAAATCAATCTGTGTCCTGGATTATTGGGTCTAATTTTATGCTACACTCATTGAGGGACTACTCATCCAACCATGGCATTGATCACATTCCTCTGGTGTTCCTATGGACAGGCAATAGTTTCTTAGGCTCGTCAGCCCCTTTAAAATGATATGATCGGGATTAGAACTCAGGGCCTAGTGTCTAGGTTGGCCTATGGCTTCACTGACAGCCCGCCAGCCTTCAGCAATGCCAGGTGACCTACAAGTTGCAGCCATGTCATTCAGACCCAGGATGGTCACCCTGCAAGGAAGAAAAACAGAAACTGCTGACCTTCTGTGGTTTGCGGCTTTTTTGGGTGGTGTTTTCATTTTGTTTTCCTGTCAGCCCCCAAGGCCTAGGACCCAGGATGGCTGTGGGTCCAGAGGCTGCACCATCCCAGCCTAGGGTGATGGAAACTGAGGCAGAGTTGCCACCACCTGAGTTCAAGCCCCGTGCTTAGCAATAAATTAATTAATTAACAATACTACTGAAGCTCCCTCTCTTGGATTTCATGACATTTTGTTGTCTGCCAGGCCAGGGATGTCACCTTGGGTTCTGGGTAACTCTGATGCATTGCGGGGGCGGGGGGGGTGAAGAAAGGGAAGCTCTCCTTCCTTTAAGACAAGTAATTCAAACCTGTTAACTAGGTCTGAATTCAAGCCCCAGCCCTGGAGAACATAACATATATAGATATGTTTATTATATGATTTATACTTACATCCATATATTCAGTTTATATCGTGTTTGTTGGAATGATTCATGATATTTTATTATTTATTTGTTTATTTACCATTTATTTATTGACTGACTGTGAGTGCTCCTATAACATTTATTACATTCATTCAAATCAATTCCATAGCATGTAGCTTTGCAGACATATTATATACATCATACCTGACACCCAGCACTTGCACAGAAAAGGAAAACAGATATCACACTTGGAATCTTACTCCAAGACGACATTTTTGGCAATGCTGGGGCCTGAACTGAGGGCCTAGAAGGCCCAACTCATGAATGGGTGAGTGTCAGCACGACAGCCTCTAGCACATTCAGATGCCACGTGGATCCCAGGACCTGGGATGGAGACACAGGATTGGCCAAAATAGCAAAAACTTTCTATGCAGATGGTAGTATACAAATAAATATGTATTTAAAAATGTAGATACTGCAAGTGATGTCTTTCTTGTATTCAATGACATATACTACCTTCCTAGTGATTCACAGGTATGTAGTGAGAACTATTTAATCAATAGTATTCTTTTAGGGGCTGGGAAGATGGCTCACTGGGAGAGTGCTTGTCTTTCATGCATGAGCCCCGGGTTCGATTCCTCAGCACAACATGATAAGAAAAAGCTGGGAATGGTGCTGTGTCTCAAATGTTACAGCACTAGCCCTGAGCTGAAAAGCTGAGAGAGAGTGCCCAGGCCCAGAATTCAGGCCCCACTACTGACAAAGGTTGGACAAATGGGATTGTATATGGTTGCAGAGCTTCTGCAGGGCAAATGACATAGCTAGCAAGATCAATAGAAAGCCCACGGATTGGGAGAAGATCTTTACTAGCCATACAACGGACAAGGGTCTCATATCTAAAATATACTTGGAACTCAAAAAATTAAACCACCCAACAAAAATCCTCAAAGAAACAACTGCCCAATAAGTAAGTGGGCGAAAGACTTAAAGAGAAGCTTCTCTGAAGAAGAAAGAAGGATGGCCAATAGACACATGAAGAAATGTTCAACATCCCTAGCCATAAAAGAAATGCAAATCAAAACAACATTGAGATATCACCTCACTCCAGTTAGAACAGCAAAAATCAAGAACTCTAACAACAACAGATGCTGGAGGGGATGTGGACAGAAAGGAACCTTACTTCATTGTTGGTGGGAATGTAAACTTGTTCAACCACTTTGGAAAGCAGTATGGAGGTTCCTCAAAAGACTCCACATAGAGCTCCCCAATGACCCAGCAATCCCACTTTTGGGCATTTACCCAAATGATCACAAACAAGGCCACACTAAAGCTACCAGCACAACTATGTTTATTGCAGCATTATTTACCATAGCTAAGACATGGAACCAACCCAGATGCCCCTCAGTAGATGAATGAATCAAGAAGATGTGGTATATATACACAATGGAATTCTATGCCTCCATCAGAAAGAATGACATTTCCCCATTTGTTAGGAAATGGAAAGGCTTGGAAAAAATTATATTAAGTGAAGTAAGCCAGGCCCAAAGAAACATAGGTCCCATGGTTTCCCTTATTTGCAATATCTAGTATAGGTATGAGTCAAGCGGAAAAAGTCAGATAATGTGATGTTAGGAAAACGAAACCTCAAATATGTATTTTAATGTTTTTGTTTCTTTCATGCATGTGTTTCTAACGCATTTATAAGATTATTTCTTTGTTGCTTTGTATGTCCCTCCCCCACAGTGTAACCCCCGCTTTCACTATATTTGATGTCAGTATAACATGTGGAGGAGATGGGGACAAACAAGTCGTTTAAGGATTCAGGTGGACCTGTTGCAACAATGAGAAGTACAAAATGTCATGTCAAAACCAGCTTTACAATGTCGGTGGGGGGGGTGGGGGGGTATGATTGGGTGGGAGGGAGGGGGGAGGCTGGGAAGGGAGGTGAAGGGTAAACAAAGGAGGAGGAGGCTGCAATGCTTGGTAAGAAATGTATGCATTATCCTGCCCATGTAATTGTAACCCCTCTGTACAGCATGTTCTCAAATAAAATAAAATAAAATTAAAACACACACACACACACACACACACACACACACACACACACACACACACACACATATTCTTTTAATGCATGATAAACTATGAATTATAATCAATCCACATCTTGTGAATACTGGATTTAATTTTATGTTAGACTGATTGACAAACTACTCATCCAACTATGACATTGATCACATTCCTCTGGTGTTCCTATGGACAGGCAATAGTTTCCTGGGCTCTCCAGTCCTTTGTAAGTGGCATGACCAGGATTCAAACTCAGGGCCTAGGTGTCCAGATAGGCCTATGGCTTCGCTGCCAGCCTGCCAGCCTTCAGCAATGTCCGGTGACCTACAGGTTGCAGCCGTGTCATTTGGATCCAGGATGGTCACTATGCAAGGAAGGAAAACCGAGAAACCGTCGACAGACTTCAGTTCGCGGCAATTTTTTGGTGCCGTTTTCAATTTGTTTTACTGTCATCCCCTGAGGCCTAGGATCCCAGGAATGGCTGTGGGCCCAGAAGCTGCACCATCCCAGCTTAGGATGATGGAGGCTGAGGCAGAGTTGCTACTACTTGAGTTCAAGCCCCGTGCTTGACAAAACAAACAAACAAACAAACAAACAAACAAATAAATTGAAATAAATTATATAAAAATAAAATAAATTTTAAAATTTTAAAAATATTAAAAATACTAATGGAGCACCCTGGCTTGGAATTCGTGCTCATTTTTTTTTCTTCCAGGCCTGGGATTTGAACTTGGAGTCTGGGAAACTCCAATTCACTGTGGAGGATGGAGAAACTCACCTCTTTGAATACAAGCAATTCAGGCCTGTTCCCTAGGCCTGAATTCAATCCCCAGCCCTGTTAAGTAATATTCATCCACATTTAAAAAAATGATGAATATCTACATAGTTATGTTTACTGCATATTGCTTTGAGGGTATTTATTTTTGTGTTATTCATTCATTATATTTATTGACTATTACTACACTTATAACACGTATTAAATTCATTACATCTTATGAGAACTATACAGATTTGCATATATATATTATAACTTACTTCAGACCCAGGATATTCACAGAAATTCTATAGTAGATGATCCCATGCTTAGAAAAACAGAAAGAATACACCAACCAAAGTCTAATTTATCCCTAAGCACACCAAAGGCTCACATCTGTAATTCTAGCTATTCAGGAAGCTGAGAACTGGAAGATGAAATTTCAAAGCCAATGCAGGCAAAAATGCCTGAGAGAAATCATCTCCAATTAACTGGAAAAAAGCCCGGCTACAGGTATGGTTGAAGTGGTAGAAAATCAGCTATGAACAACCAAGCCAAGAAAGAGCAAGCTGAGTTCAAGTGCAGGGATGGGTGGGTGGGGGGGCAGAGGGATAAAAGGGAGAGAAATCTTCCAAAAACAGAGAACAGAACAGCAGTACAAAAATCCCACCTAATTCATGGTACCAACCAACCTGGAAAAAAAATAATGAAGCTTGTGCAGTTGTATAACTTTACATGAGCACATATGCTCTTAGGTACACTTCAAATCTATGATTTTAATAATATATATGTATATATATTAATAATGCATATATATAATATACCTTTAAATAAACTAAGAAACCAGCAAATGAATAAATACTTCTGAATTAGTGCCTTAACCATGGCATCATAAGTTATTTATACTAAAATTGTATTCCAAGTTTCTTTTCTCAGAATCCATCTTCAAGAAGTTTGTTCACGTGCCTGGCACAGGTGGCTCATGCCTATAATCTTAGCTACTCAGGAGGCTGAGATCTGCGGATGGCAGTTCAAAGCCAGCCTGGACAGGAAAGTTCGTGAGACTCTTATCTCTAATAAACCACTAGAAAACCAGAAGTAGCAATGTGACTCAAGCAGTAGATTGCTCACATTGAGCTGAAGAGTACAGGGATAACTCCTGAGTTCAGGCCCACGATCAAAAAACAAAAAGTTTGTTCATACAGATCATAAAATTCTAACATTCTAAGCTTTAGGAAACTTTTCTGCCAGAGTCTTATGCTCTTTAGGCAAATACTCCACTACTGAGCTACATCCCAGTCCCAATGTTTTTGTTTTTCATTTTACAATCCAGTTTATTCCCAAAATGCTTACAATTACCTACTGTCCTCACAGAAATGAATTTTTATTCAGAAACCTAACCTTTTGTGCTATCAGGAACCCCCTAGTGTATTTCGTGTTAGGCGCTGAGGAAAACTAACATGACACAAATGCAGAGAGTTTATAATTATAGAAATAACTCTAAATAGAAATAAATTCAACTGTCCCGACAATCTAGGGAGAAATGATATCCTTATTTTCATTCTCACTCTTCATGGCAGATGGTCAAAATAGAAACACCAATGTGCTATACTGAAATGTAAAAGTTTAAAAACCTTTTCTGAAAAACGTGTTATAAAATCAAAATGTATCAAATAAAGGAGAAATGAACTTAAAAACATATTAAAATGCTAATGAAGCTCTCTGGCTTAGAATTTGTGGCATATTTTTGTCTTCATGGCCTGGAATTTGAACACGGGGTCTAGGTAACTCTGTTGCACAGTTGGGGAAGGAGAAGCTCACCACGCTTGAAGACCAGAAAGTCAGGCCTGTTCCCTAAGCGTGAATTCAAGCCACAGCCCTGGAAAACGTACTATTTATATACATTTTAAAGATAGGATTGAACTTCCATACAGATATTCAGCCTATATTTTGTTTGTGGTGGTTATTCATTATATTTTTTGTTTTATTCGTTTATTTACCATTCATTTTATTGACTGTGATGATACCTAACTATGTATTATATTGTTTACATCCTATCACATAGCATCTAGATTTGTAGATGTGTTCTCAATCATGCCTGACACCCAGGACTCTTTCAGGAAAGGAAAACAGGTGTCACACTTGTTGACAGGTTGGCCTATGGTTCCCTGATAGCATGCCAGCCTTCAGATATGGCAGGTCATGTCCACTTTGCAGCCGTCTGTCTCATTCAGACTCAGGATGGTCACCGTGCAAAGAATAAAACGTAAAACCCCCAGCCCTCTGCAGCTCGCCACTTTTCGTGCTATCCCACTTTTTTTTTTCCTACAAGCCCTCTGGGTCTACGATTCCAGGATTGGGTATGGGTCCTGAGGCAGCACCCAGCCTAGAGTGTTTGAAGTTGAGGCAGAGTTGCCACGACTTTAGTTCAAGCCCCATGTTTGGCCAAAAAAAGAAAAAAAGAAAAAGATTAATTAATTATTTAACTAAATTAAAAAAATAATAAAGCTCCCTGGTTTGGAATTTCTCTCAGTTTTCTTTCCCAGCCTGGGATTTGAACTCAGGATCTTGGTAAGTCTGTAGCAATGTGAGGAAAGTGCAGATTTGCCACTACTTGAGTTAAAACTCCGTGTCAAGCCACAACTAAAAAGTTAAGTCACTGATCTTGGCAGGGGGAGTAGTTGTGGAGATGGGAGGGAAGGGATGGTAGGGGGAAAACAAAGGAGCAGGCAACAATGCTCAATAGGAAATATACTCATGACCTTGCTCATGTAACTGTGACCCCTCTGTACAACATTTTTACAATAAAAACATACAAAAAAGAAAAAATGTAGTGCTCAGAGAAGCACTTTGGGAGTAAGGGAAGGACGTCTGAATAGCTGTACAAAATTCTACATGGCTTTTTTTAATGTTCAGTATGTAATTGAATAAACACAACTGCTTCCATTAAAAAATTAAGTCACTGTCTTGGAACTGGACCAATATTTCTACCATTTTTAGGATTTGATCTCACCATCTAGGTAACTCATTTGCACCATGAGTGAAGGTGAAGCTAACTGTCCTTGAAGAAAAGAAATTCAGGCTAGAGTTCCCACGGCCTGAATGAAGGCCCTGCAAAGAAAAAGACATCTCTATACATGTGTAATATAGGATATATACTTACATATGTATGCGTATTACATATTATGATTTTTATTATTGATTTTGTGATTATTTTTATTTTATTCATTCATTTATTGTTTATATTATTTAGTATTATTATACACATAATACTTATTACATTTTGCACATCTATTATAAATGTATACACAATAATTTAGGACATTGACTCATTTTTCATTAAAACTTTTTGTGTTGAAACATGATACATAATTAAATGGAGGCATTTGTCATAGTCTTCACATGTTTAGAGTATCTCTCAAGGATGAGCTTTGTGTTTTTATCTTTGAACACCTTCCTATAGGGATTTCTTTAATGATTTATACTTAGAAGCCTTTTCTTCAGTACAGGCAAGTTGTGGGATAAGATTGTAAACCTAGAAATGTGGCTTAGTGGAAATAGCTCGCTCAACATGCATGAATACCAGGGTTTGAATCTTCAGTGCCACATACTCAGAAAAAGCTAGAAGCAATGAAGTGGCTCAAATGACAGAGTGCTAGCCTTGAAAAAAAAGAAGCCCCAGGACTCTCAAAAACAAGAGGCCAGATGGCGGTGGCTCACACCTGGAACCCCAGCTTCTCTGGATGCTGAGATTTGAAGACCATAGTTTAAAGACAGCCTAGGCAAAGAAAGCCTGTTAGATG
Source organism: Dipodomys spectabilis (assembly GCF_019054845.1). NCBI lineage: Eukaryota > Metazoa > Chordata > Mammalia > Rodentia > Heteromyidae > Dipodomys > Dipodomys spectabilis. Next base: position 6,244 of record NW_024871318.1, on the reverse strand, counting down.
CTTATGTTCAAGATACCACCAAAAAAATACCCCATGTGGCGCTGTGACTCAAGTGGTAGAGTGTTAGCTTTGAGCTGAATTGCTCATGGACAGGGCCCAGGCTTGATATAAGACACACAACTGGAAACAAGTAAGGATTAATCAAAGTGCTTTTCCTATTTGCTAATTAGGAGAACATTCTAACGTTGATGTACACCAGAATTGGAGTCAGATGTTAAGGCTCAAGTATTGCACATCCATATACCCAGCCTCTCAGTCTCTAGCATTATAACCTTGTGTGCTAAAGGGATCTGAATGGTCCAATGTTGAAAGGCTTAATATGCTCCCCAAGCCCTTTGAGATAAGCAGTTGACTTTTATTATCAATATCATTACAGTTCTGAACCTAGAAGAGCACCAGTAGCTCACACCCATCACCCTAGCTCAGGAGCCTGAGGTCTGAGGATCACAGGGTGAAGCCAACAAGGGCAGGAAAGTCTATGACAGTCTGACTTCCACTTCTGAAAGGTCAGATGTTCAACAGCTTCGTGTGTTTCCCTTGGTGATGAGAAGTTTCTTTCATTCTAAATGTTCTTAGGGTTCTCATGCTATAGGAGGAAAGAAACATCACTGACCCATCAAAGATTCAAATGAAGTTATCAGGATTCAATCCTTACTCCGGCTAGCCAAAAGAACTCCAGAGTAAGACTGTATTTGAAGGACAGAAAACAGGCTAGGTACAGAGACCTAGGCCTGTAGGATTAGGAGGCAGAATGTACACACTCAACAGGGAAGTGAGCTGTAAAACCACGTCACTCATTCCAGGCACAGTCACCAATGGGAGGAAACCTGAAACATTTGTTAGAGTTACACCAGGGTCAGGCTTTTCTCAGCCACTTCAATGACTAACCTTCTTCCCTCAGGTGAAGGGAGCCTCAGGCTATCTTTAGGTTACCAATACAGAGTCAGTTTAGTGGGGGAGAGGGGAGGAAGAGACTAGAAAAACTTTGCTCTCTGGTCTCAGGGAGCGGGTTTTTGACTCTCCATCTGTCAGGTTTGAAGGCCCTTCTTCTACCTCTAACAGTCCTTTCTCCTTCCTTCATTCTCCACATCATTAATGTAAATCCCCAGTCCAAGATGAGACAGGGCCTTTTCTCTTCTGTTTCCAAGAACCTGAGTTAGAACCTGGCTTTGTCTTCTTGTCTCTAGGGTCCTTTGCTGCCTGAGAAGTGGGAAAGAGACAGTCTTCCTACTTTGTGGTTGTGTGAAGGCATTGCTGGTGGCCTGACACAATAAAGAAGGCCTCATGGCTGGGAATTGTTCCCTTCTTTCCTCCTGACATCCAAGACCCCAGATTGATGTATCATTTTTCTATCTATCTATCTATCTATCTATCTATCTATCTATCTATCTATCTATCTATCTATCTATCTATCTATCTATCTATCTATCTATCTATCTATCTATCTATCTATCTATCTATCTATCTATCTATCTATCTATCTATCTATCTACCTAACTACCTAACTACCTAACTACCTACCTAGCTATCTCTTTGACATTTCTTGGGTTGAACTCCAAGCTTAGGCACTTTCCCTAGCACCCTACTACTTGAGCCACAGCACCAATTCTGGCTTTTTCTGTCTATGTGCAACTGAAGAATAGAACCCATGACTTCTTGCATGCTAGGCAAGCACTCTCTCACTAATCTACATTCCCAGCCCCCTCATCTTTTTTTCTTAATCGTAGTTTTTACATAAGTATGATACAGTTTGTGGCCTCAAGTTTAATTTTTCTGAATACCAGTTATTTCTACACACTAGGATTTTCTTTTCCCCTGAATGATTTGTTACTGTTCCTGCATTGGCCTCATAATAAAATGTAAATAAAGGCTGCTGAGAGCTTCAATGTGCATCATATAAGGACACAGGCCTATAAAATAAGCAACTCCCAGGCTTTTCTGCCTGGTCTGGCCTGTATCACCTGCTCGACTTTCTCTCTCAAAACTGGAGCTCTACCCTCTAAGCTACTGCTCCACTTCTGGTTTTCTGGTGGTTTATTGGAGACAAGAATCTCACAGAAATTCCTGCTAGGACTGGCTTTGAATGGTGATCTCCTGAGGAGGCTTTAAGTAGCTTTCCTCAGGGTTTCCCCTAGGAGCCACTCCACACAAACCTTTAGTCTAAATGTCGAGAGGTACTAGAAAAAACAGAAACATGAAGATGCTTCTAGTGTGTTCTAGATAATTAAGGTTGGAGACACAAAACACTCATAATTATTAGATCACTTTAAAGGCAAAAGGAGAAATGCAGACAGTATGAGGATTGCTCCAGCTTTCAGTCCTCTCATCATGAGAGAATAAATTCACTGCAGCTCAATGTTAAGTGACAGAACTGGCATGTCCTGTGGACATTTGCTCCGGTGACACTCATTTCTCACTTTTGGCTTCAAACCTGTGACCAGAGTGGAAGATGAGGAGAGAAAATCCTTCTCAGAGAAGGCAGCTATAAAGAACATTGGGTAGTCTCTTATAAGTTCAAACCATTGGAATGACCCATTAAGAAGTCAGATTTTCCAGATTAAAATATGGAGAAGAAAAGAAAGAAAGTGCCAGTGACTGCTCACTGCAATTCCAGATCCTCAGGAGGCTGAGATGTAGAGAATCTGAATTTAAATCCAGCCAGCATAAAAAAGTCCTTGACACTGTTATTTCTAAGAGGTCACAGAAAACCCCAGAAGTGGGGCTTTGACTCAAGCTTAATACACTGGTCTTGACTGAAAGGGGCTCAGGGAAAATGCCCAGGCTCATGGTTCAAACCCAGGACCTGCCCCCTCATAAAGAACCTGTACCTCCATGTCTTTGTGTATGTATGGATGTATTCCTATAGGTGAAGCTCCAGAGTAGCTATGATGAATGTCACCAACCTAGGAAATTTGTATTCAATACAATGAGTTCATAACACAGAGACTGCTTTTAGACATTGCGTGTTCCAGGGTTCCCCTCACTGCTTCCAGTGTAGCCTGAGGGTTTCTCTGCATCCCTGGCCTGCTGAAAGAAGTCTCTCTCATTTTCTGGACATGCAGACAAAAGCCCTCAGTCCTGTATAGCTGTGTAACAAACAACTCTATTTGGGCCAATTAGTGCAGAGGAGTGTGGGCAGGCTCTGAAGGTCAGGAGAAAAAGTCCTCTTTGTACCCCAAGCTATCTCTCTTCCCAGTGCTCTGCTTTGACAGGAAACCGTCATTTGTGCCATGTCCCATGGCAGTCCAAGTACTATGCACTTATCCTCCCTTTGTGAGACTATATTCTGGTGTTCAGATACAGTGCTCAATATAATTCAGGAGTCCTTCTGGCTGACAACTAGGGCACTGAACCTAATGAAATGTTTCATTGAGGGTAATGATGGGCCTATGATGCCTCTCCTAGGTTTCTGGAAGCTTGTGAAATCCAAGCATGTGTTGGATATCACAAAATTCCTGTCATCTACGTCTGGTGAAGCTCATCACATTTTGAAACCTTTGACCTCTCCTAGTTAGACCTTGGGTGGCTAGGTTTTGGCGTTGAACACAGGGCCTGGGTGCTCAGGGTAGAAGTCTAATGCTTTACCATTTTGTGTCACAGCTTCACTTCTGCTTTCTCTGTGTGTGTGTGTGAGTGTGTGTGTGTGTGTGTGTGTGTGTGTGTGTGTGCATACACTAGTCCTGGAGCTTGAACTCAGGACATGAACACTGTACCTAGTTTCTCTTGTACAAGGATTGTACAAGGATTGGAGCTTGGTTGTAGTGGTATACCTCTGGCTAAGTCAGGTTAGATGGCAGCTGTCAGCACCAGACACCCGGCTAGCTCTGTGATGAGGTATTTGAAGTCTTATCTTTATAGAGTTGCAGTCACAACATTCAATCTTTTTTTTCATGCCCATCCTGGGTCTTGAGTAACTGTCTAGACACAGTTCCTAAGTTTTATGCCCAAAGTTAGTGCTCAACTGCTTGAGCAACAGCACAACGTCCGGATTTTTATGTGCATGTGGTAGTGAGGAACTGAATCCAGGGCTTTGTATATACTAACCATCACTATACCACTGAGCCCCAGGAGTGACAAGTATATAAAAAGATAAATGTGTACATTGGCATATATATATATATATATATATATATATAAAGAGAATGATGTCTGTATATTATGAAATTACATATATTACTGCCAATTATTGTAAATTAAATTATTCCTTCCATTTTTAAGTATCATGGTTGAATACATAATAAAGTATTAATTTAAAATTAGTCAATGTAGTATAATTGTTGTGTATAATTTTATAGTATACTCATACACTAACTACTAATTTAATTGCTACTTTTAAAACATTTGTATGGATGTATATTTGAATGCATTTCTTAGAATCTCCCGCCAATCATTAGTGGCAGTCCCAGGAATCGACCTCCAGGCCTAAGTTGAGGTTTTATCTATGGCTTCCCTAATAGCCAGCCAAACATCAGTATGCAAGGTAATGTACACTTTCTGGGCCTTGTCATTAGACCCAGTATGGTCACAATGCAAAGGGGAAAAAATGTAAAACCACCTTCTTGAACTTCTTAGTTTTATCCTTCTCTTTTTTATTTATTTATTTTTTGCCAACTCTGATATTTGAACTCGGGTTCTAGCTTCCAGGATCTGTGGCAAAAATGCTGAGATCTGAGTTCAAGGTCCGTGCTGTGCCAAAACTTAATAAAATAAGGCCCTGGCTTGGAATTTGCACCATATTTCTGGCAGGCCTGGGATTTGAATTCAGGGTCTGGGTCACTCTGTGGCACTGTGGGTGAAGGGGAAGCTCACCTTCCTTGAAGACAAGAAATTCAGACCAGTTCCCAGGGCCTGACCTGAAGCCCCAGCACTGGAAAGAATAATATTCATATATGATATCTATTCACATACATGGTTTTAGTGAGTATGACGTTTATTACCCTTATTTATTTAGTATTATTACCCATATAACATTTCATTTATTACATCCTATCACATAAGATGTATTTGCATATGAATTATACTGACACCAGGACTTTTTTTCAGGAAAAAAATGTGTCAAAAGTGGCTCCTTAATCCATGAATAAACGTTTGGCCATGCTGGGATTTCAACTCACAGCCTACAATGGCCAATCCATAAATGGAGTTACAGTCTTAGCACACCAGCCTCTGGCAAACTCAGCTGCCAGGAAGTTCTGAGGACCTGTGATCAAGCCAGAGTAATGCCCAATATATACATTGATAGATGTGTAGATTGCTGTATATATGTGTGTGTGTGTGTAGTGTGTGTGTGTGTGTGTGGTGTGTGTGTGTGTGTAGAGAGAGAGAGAAAGAATGTGAGGATATAATTAAATTATATATATATAGTTACCAATTATTAGTTATTAAGTTATGTCTCCATTGAATGAAGTATCATGGTTGAATACTTATAAAAACATTAATTAAAAATTAGTCAATATCCTTCCATTAGAGGAATCATAGCATGGTGCTAAAATGGAAGATATAAATTCAACAACTTTTGTGTTCTAAAATAGAATCATGAAATAACTGCAAATTTAATTATTATTTTGATAGCATTCATTCACATAAATAGAAACTAGTTTGTCAGGATCTCCCTCCATTTGTGTGTGGCAGTCCTACATTCGAACTCCAGGGCTGGGGTAGTTTACTTCGAATGCAAACCATTGGAATGACACTGTGAAGATTTAAGATTGTCATGATTAAAAAATAGAAGAAGAAGAAGAAGAAGAAGAAGAAGAAGAAGAAGAAGAAGAAGAAGAAGGAAGGAGGAGGAGGAGGAGGAGGAGGAGGGAGGAGGAGGAGGAGGAGGAGGAGGAGGAGGAGGAGGAGGAGGAGGAGGAGGAGGGGGAGGAGGAGGGGAGGAGGAGGAGGAGGAGGGGGAGGAGGAGGGGAGGAGGAGGAGGAGGAGGAGGAGGGGGAGGAGGGAGGAGGAGGGGGAGGAGGGAGGGGGGAGGAGGAGGAGAGGAGGAGGAGGAGGGGGGGAGGAGGAGGAGGAGGAGGAGGGGAGGGAGGAGAAGGAGGAGAGAGGAGGAGTAGGAGGAGGAGGAGGAGGAGAGGAGAAGGAGAAGAAGGAGAAAGGAGGAGAAGAGAGAAGAAGAAGAAGAAGAAGAAGAAGAGAAGGAAGAAGAAGAAGAAGAAGAAGAAGAAGAAGAAGGAGAAGGAGAAGAGAGAAGAAGAAGAAGAAGAAGAAGAAGAAGAAGAAGAAAAAGAAGAAGAAGAAGAAGAA